>NC_083287.1:9600845-9901481 GCF_963506605.1 Zootoca vivipara | reverse complement strand
ATGAACACTTTTCATTATCTTTCCTCTGCAAAAATACTATGCGAACGATTTGGCTTCTTGTAATTGATTCTGGAGGTGTTCAATTGACTGAAGGTCAGGAAATCTGGATGCTGTTGCAGGTTTCATCTCCTCTCATGTTACCCTCAAAAGGTATCTTGGGGTGACTGATCCAGAGACCTGGAGGGCACGGGTTGGAGATTTGGCATGCAAAGGCCATCAGCCACAAGGCTTGTTTTTCTTTTGAAATTACGGAAGTAAATTGGGCCAGGGAGAGGGGGAGAGATGAATAGTTTCACTGGGCTTGCATGAGCAGATGTGTATCTTTGGATCTTGCCATAATGAATTCACTTAAAGGTAAAGGGACCCCTGACTATTAGGTTAGGCCGAGAGGAGAATACGACAACCCTTTGGTTTATGCAATACCTATTAAAGTGGACCAGGGACCAGGGGGACGTGTGCTGCAAAAGTAGCTTATGGGAGTATCGTGATGTAGTCCAAAGCGCTGGTGAGAGGTCAAGCTGAGGCTGGATCACATTCCCAGTTAAAAACCAGGCTCAGGTAACCCATACAAGGAAGGGACACGTTTAGAAGACCCCACTTCTATTTATTCATTTAGCCCGTGGCAATGTTTAGCATTTCAAGCAGTGCTTCATCATCCTTAAAGGTAAAGGTAAAGGGACCCCTGACCATTACGTCCAGTCGTGACCGACTCTGGGGTTGCGCGCTCATCTCGCATTATTGGCCGAGGGAGCCGGCGTACAGCTTCCAGGTCATGTAGCCAGCATGACAAAGCCGCTTCTGGCGAATCAGAGCAGCCCATGGAAACGCCGTTTACCTTCCCGCTGTAGCGGTTCCTATTTATCTACTTGCACTTTGACGTGCTTTCGAACTGCTAGGTTGGCAGGAGCTGGGACCGAGCAACGGGAGCTCACCCCGTCACAGGGATTCGAACCGCTGACCTTCTGATCAGCAAGCCCTAGGCTCAGTGGTTTAACCCACAGCGCCACCTGGGTCCCTAATGAATTCACTTAGCTATGATAAATAGCTCGACTGGTAAATAAAAAACATTATATATGCTTGGTTTATGCAATATAACACTGTGACACCAGATGGCACTGTGGAGTCCTGTCTTTCCCTACCGGATCTCCCTGTATGAGTTTAAATTATTGGATAATGGCACTGTCCCGAGTCAATCTTCACCCCCTGTCTCTCTCACTTCCTCATTCGTCTCCTCTACCGGTGCTGCTACGTGCCCTCTGTCTTTGAGCTCTTTGCTCTCCTACTTGTAAGGCTTGCCGGGTTCTGGGAGATGGAGGGTCAGGAATGCTTTCTAATGACAACGTGTCGGCCAGGTGTTGCTCTGGCTCTCCCACGATTTCCCAACTTTCCCCCTCATCTGCCTCTGAGCTGTGACCTCCCACAAACCCCTGTTGTAAATCTACACTGTCTTCCTCTTCCTCCTCCCTGGAATCAGGGGCGTAGGAAAGGGGGGCGGGGGGGGCAGGCCACCCCAGGTGCCACAATGGAGGGGGGTGATAAATGATCAAGGAACAATTACTGCCCTACTAGGGCGGTTTAAAAAAAAAAAGCCTGCTCCAAAGGTCTTATCTTACTACACTAGGGATTATATAGCTACATATGAAATTTCATGCATATCAGTTAATATCTTGACCCCCCCCCCCACAAAAAATAGTTGTTTACTTGGCCGTTTTCCTATGTCGTGAAGACTGAAATTTCAACAAAGCACGTGCCTTTGCTAGACTCTTTTCAGGCACCTTCTAAAAGCATTCTTCTTTAGGCAAGCATACCTAGATACTTAGGAAGTTGAAGTAATTTTAATCTTAATATTTTAGCTTTTGTATGTTTTAAAAGTAGGATTGTTAATTTTTATTGATTTTACTGCTGTGGTGCTTTTCTGTTTTTTGTTTTGGTAAACCACTTTGCAGGTTTTTTAAAATAAATTTTGTTAAATAAATAAACAAAAAACATAAATAGAATAATACAAGCCAAACCACAATCCATCCTGTAGATTTAAGTATCTGTCCATAGTCGCCTACTTATCAGAGGCTCAGAATCCACATTCCTTTGTAAGAAAATATGAAATACCGTAAAACCATTTTTGCAGACATAAATAAATGTGTGTGTGTGGGGGGGGGGGGACGACAAGAAATTTTCTGCACCGGGTACCACCTGACCTTCCTACGCCTCTGCCTGGAAGGGTCAGGATGGGGAGGTGGTCTCCACCATTCCTCCTCTGCCCAGTCCCTGACAACAATGCGTATAAAGCGCTTTTTCTTTGCCAATGTAGGTGAGTCCTTGCACCTGAGTCCTGCCCCCCCCCCCCAGGGCTGGTCTGGCCATGAGTCAGGCTGAGGCAGCCGCCTCAGGTGGCAAAACGGTAAGAGGTGATGCCCCAGTGCTTCTGTGGAGAAGTGGTGGAAGTGGCAGTAGCTTCTGGCAAGATCTCATGAGATCTCATGCAAAATCTCACCAGAACCTACTGTTGCTGCTACTGCTGTGTGACCCAGCTAAGGGAGGCTATGGAGGGACAGTTATGGGTTTTTTTAAGGGACACAACAGCTATTATTAATTATTATTATTATTATTATTATTATTATTATTATTATAGATTTTAAACTAGATTTCAAACTATAATTTCTTGGAAAACTTAAATGGGCACATACAAATAACAGTGGGGTGTCTATATTATTAGGTGACTTCTTTTAGATCATCATCTATTAAGCAATTTCAGAATATTGAGCACCACTGAAAGACTGTTTGTATCACCGGAGTCTATTAAAAAGTAATTTGAAAGCTTCTAAGATTTATCTCTTATTAATAATCTAATACACAATGAAAAATATAAGGAAAAACGGCTTAGGAATACAACTGCCAAAGAGCTTTCATTTAGGCCCAACTTTTCTATTAGCACAAATTTAATTTAATTCATTTTTAAAGTTGCTATGCTCATATGTCTTGAAAAGAAAACCAGGGAATCAGATTCAAATTATAATGTTAGATCTTGTTGGCTATGTCAGAAAATGCATTTTTAGTTTTAAAAATTGGCTTCTCCTCCCTCAGATCCAGGCCTGTCTCCACTTCCTTCAAAGCTAGAATCTGGCTTTTTGAAAAGATAGTGTTATGTACTAAGCTTGGATCCTAGAACAATAGGTAAGTAGGATCGTAGAATGCAACAACTGATTGGCCTGTAGGAAAAGACCAATCAGGCTCCAGGAGGGAATATACATTGTGTAAATACAATGTATATAAAAGCCTGAAGTTTGGGGGGCATTTCATTCACTGTTTTACAAGCTGCAATAAAGAGCATGAAGTCACTACGGAACTCCGAGTATATTTCAGATAGGCTCCTCAGGATACTGCCTTCCTTGTCAACGCTAAATTGCATGCTTGCGCATTGGAATCAAGGGATCCAGACAGCTCTGGGAACAGTTTGCAACGTGACATCTGAGCTCAGGATATATTTTATTTATCTTGCATCTAACATAACAGCCGAAGCAGTCTGCTTGCATGGCTTCGTGGACAAGCCAATCCTTATTTTGATTTGTGCTATCCTGGTTGTTCCCCAGGGAAACAAAAGGTTTGTTTGTCATCAGAGTAATTTCCCTGGCAGGCAATTATGCTGTCTGGTAAAGTCAGAAAATTGTGTTAATTACTAACTGTAGCAGGAGGGTTTGATGTGTGTAAGTGGATCTTTTGTGCTGCAAAATAGCGCTGCGTTGTAATAGTACAGGAACTGAACAGCCCTCTCTTCTCTTTTGGGCCTGATTTAAACTTGATGCCATGTCTCTAAGAAAAACTTACCAGTGCACCAGCTTCACTTTTAAACCAGGCCCCCAACTGCATTGTCATCATGTTAGCAGCTAAATCCTTCTTGCTAAATCGAAAAGGGAGAGAGAGATGGCTCTTTCCATCAACCAGTAACTTTGGTTTCCCCCTCTCCTTGAACTTGTTCCAATTCAGGTGATTACAAGAACTCTGTAATTAAAGCCTAGTGACTGCTTGCTTTTTCCTCTTCCCTCCTAACACCCTTTCCTTTTGTGCTGTGCCTTTTAGATTGTAAGTGAGGGCAGGGTATGCCTGATATTTGTGTGCTGCTCTGGTAGCTTTTTTTTGGGGGGGGGCTAAGTGTAGCAGTGGCTCCCATGATTCTGAGAAACCCCATATTGTGAGAAACAGTTTGTCACGTACACAATTGCTACGCAAATACTAAGACAAAACCACCGCGACAACTCCCTGAAATGAGAGGTAGTGTGAAGATAAAACTTGAAACTAATGACTATTCAAAAATATATAAAAGTCTCCCGAACTAAAGTAAATGAGAAAGAAATTAAACTTTTTCTAAATGACCTATAAATCAAATCACCCATCACCTGACGAGATGCTGGCTATATATTCTTGTTTCACTGGAAATATATTCCTCAGAAGGAAAAAGCTTTTTTTGTTTGGTTTTTTCATATCTTAATGTTTAAACTAACTCAGACTAGAGTAATGATCTCTACAAAAACTCTACAAAAGGTTGAATGAAACAGAGCAGTCAGGGAAATTTTCCCAAAGAAAGCTGAAATTGTTTTAACGTAAGGTTAGATAACCCCCCCAAAATATTAAACAACAGAAAACCATTTTCTTGCAAGATTAAACTAATGGCTGTGGAAGTTTACTAAAGCTAAGGTGTTCTGGTGGACATATCTTGAAGTTTAAACCACAAGCTGCATCAGCCTTCTAAAGTAAAGGTGTTCAAACAAACATAACTCTGACTGCTGCTGAGTGTTGCCAATTCTGGGCTTTTATACTAAGAGAGGCTTCACTCCTTAAAGAGACAGTAACACCACACCGATACCGGGCGTGTCTCAGACAACCCAATATGTAACAAACTTATATGAAACCTATCTCAAAATGTTTAAAAAATGCAAAATCGAGAAAATAATGAGGAGTCATACCGGTGAAGGAATTTTAAGCTGAAAGAACCGTATTCTTACTTTTAAACGTTGAAAACATTCCAATTACTTTTAAAGGGTGAGATAAGTTCAGACATGCTTCTTCCAAATCCTAATGTATGTGGTCTCCTACATAATTACCAATACCCAAAACGTTTATAATTTACAAAAAAGGACTAAAGTCCATGTTATTATTGAGGCCTGTAGGTGCCAGGGATGCAAATCTATGGATCCAATAAGTTTCCTTCTGTAATAATTTTTTATGCAATATATCTAAATTCGGTTCCTTCTGGGTGTGTTTGTAAATGATAAACCATCTAAAGTCTGTGGACTTGTGGTTGGCTCTTATGAAATGTGAGGTGAGCGGCGCTTCTATGATCTGGTTTTCATTGCGGCTCCTGTGCTCCATAATCCTCATCTTTACCATTCTTATAGCGCTCCCTATTTGCCAAAGGTTACATTTACAGTGGTACCTCGACTAACGAATAACCCTACTTACGAAAAATTCTACTTACGAACGATACAAATTGGGGCCCGGTTACAATTTTTTTCGACATCCGATGGCCGGATCGTGCCCCCGCTGCCGCCACTAGTGGCCTCCCGCCACCTCGGGCGCTCGGCCCACGGCCGGATCGGGCCCCACCACCTCCGCTAGCAGCCTCCCACCACATTTCATAAGAGCCAACCACAAGTCCACAGACTTTAGATAGTCTGTTCAGGACAATAGTGAAGGCCATGAAAGAATGATTGAGCTTATGTGAGAAAAGCTGAAATTAACCTTAAAAGGAGTGAGGAAGGATGTGGTTTAACAATTATTTAATTCCTGTCACAGTAAATGACTATGTAATGATTCATGTATGTCAGCCAGAAATATCCTCTGAGCCACTGCTTGCTGTCAGCAAACAATAAATTTACTTTCCTTTTCTCTATTCCTGCGTTTTGAAGTTTTCATTCAGTCTGCAGAGTCTTGCTACATGTTAGCATGCAATCGTGATGCTTGCCAGGCCATAGATCCCCGCCCCAAAAATGCCCCATGAGCTGTGGAGAAAAACTGTTTCAGAAGAGAGGCTGGGCATGATCAATGTCATGTGCATATTTGTTATATTCCCAGCACCACTTTTAAATCAGGCCTCAGTAGGTATTCATGAGAAGCGGCATCATGATAATGATATTTAGTGCTGAATGGCCTGTGAATTTTTTTTTATCACCTTCCTTGTCATTGTAAATTTTGTTTTTCTTATTTAAAGAGGAAGACAAATAGCATGGCTTGTTACTATGCCAATAAGGGAGTCCAGGCCTAGCTTTGAAAAAGAATGAGCAATAACAGTATCCATTCATGAGATTTATACCATTCTAGGCAGGGTTGTGGACCTTTTGACAGAAAGAGCTTCGTACTAACCCTTCTCCCCTCCAGAGATTGAGAATGGCAAGTGTGTGGTATGGAGAATTTGTGACCCAATTGCCTTTGCTTTGAAATGAACACACAATTTGTCTTTTGTTAGAATTGGATTATGTGGGTGCCTGTATTCGGAACAGATGCCTTTTGCTCTCTTTCCAGTTACTTTCAGAATTGGACTTCGAGATTACAAGAGACACTGTGCCTTGAAAAGTCCCCCTTCAAGTGGACATTTGATTCTGAAAGGATCATAGGAAAGCAGAGCAATTCTAAACACAGTCTCAATAATGAAAGTTTAGAATATTTATATGAATTCAATTAATTACTTTGATGTTTAATGCCAGATACCCGTTTGCCCTTCCCTCATAAATGTGGAAATGGCTACCTCAGTCAGCATACAGTCAGGGAAATGAGGCCCCTATCTCTTGGCAGCTTTCAATACCATCAACCAAGGGGGGGGGCACCATTTTGCAATGGTTCTGGTCCTACTTGGATGGACATTTCCAGAGGGTGGTACTCAGGGAACATTCTTCAGTCTCATAAAGCCTTCAATGTGAGGAGAAGGAGAAGGAGAAGGAGAAGGAGAAGGAGAAGGAGAAGGAGAAGGAGAAGGAGAAGGAGAGGAGGAGGAGGAGGAGGAGGAGGAGGAGGAGGAGGAGGAGTTTGGATTTGATATCCCGCTTTATCACTACCTGAAGGAGTCTCAAAGCGGCTAACATTCTCCTATCCCTTCCTCCCCCACAACAAACACCCTGTGAGGTGAGTGGGGCTGAGAGACTTCAGAGAAGTGTGACTAGCCCAAGGTCACCCAGCAGCTGCATGTGGAGGAGTGGAGACGCGAACCCGGTTCCCCAGACATAGCTGCCCAGTTTTCCCTTTTCTTGCGAGGAAGCCTATTCAGCATAAGGGAAAATCCCTGTAAAAAAGGGATAACTTGGCAGCTATGTCCCCAGATTACAAGTCTACTGCTCTTAACCACTACACCACACTGGCTCTCAGTTTCCTCAGGGTTCGATTTTATCCCTCACGCTGTTCAACATCTACATGAAACCACTGAGTGGGGTCCTCTGGATTTTGGGAGTGCGTTGTCAGCGATATGCTGATGACACACAGTTCTACTTCTCCTTTACATCTGCAGGTGAGGCAGTGGAAGTGCTGGACCAGTGTCTTGCCTGGGTAATGGTCTGGACGAGAGCCAACAAACTAAAGATCAATCCACATTAGACTGAGGCACTGTTAGTGGGTGGTTCCCTAGACTGGATGGGTGGGAGGTTGCCTGCTCTTGATGGGGTTACACCCCTTCTGAAGGGAACCTTTACTGTATACTTGTGAAACATGGACCACTTATAAGCGCCATCTCCAACGCCTTGAAAAATTCCATCAACGGGGTCTCTGAAAATGTTTACGTATCACTTGGGAAGACAGGCAAACTAATACCAGTGTACTGGAAGAAGCAAAGATCACCAGTGTTGAAGCAATGATTCTTCAACATCAACTTCATTGGACTGGTCACGTTGTTCGGATACAACTACTCTATTCCGAACTTAAAAAATGGAAAGCGTAATGCTGGTGGTCAACAAAAGAGGTTTAAAGACCCTCTCAAGGAAAATCTTGTTTTTTAATGTAATATAAACACTGGCAGTGCCAAAGAATGCTCCAACTACCGCACAATTGCGCTCATTTCACACGCTAGCAAGCTTATGCTTAAAATTCTACAAGGCAGGCTTAAGCAGTATGTGGACCAAGTTACAGGGAACCAGGCAGAGGGCCTTCTCGGTAGTGGCACCCACCCTGTGGAATGCCCTCCCACCAGAGGTCAAAGAGAACAACAATTACCAGACATTTAGAAGGCATCTCAAGGCAGCCCTGTTTAGGGAAGCTTTTAATGTTTGATGGATTTCTGTATTTTAATGTTTTGTTGGAAGCTGCCCAGAGTGGCTGGGGGAACCCGGCCAGATGGGCGGGGTATAAATAATAAATTATTTTTATTATTATTATTATTATTTATTATTATTATTATTATTATTATTATTATTATTATTATTATTATTATTAGGTGAGGTTGTTGTTTTTTAAATCCCCAAAAGTGATTAAATAAAGATCTTGGCTCTAGAATGAGGTTCATTCTTGGGAAAGCAACAAACAATATCTAGCTGATCAAGAAAGGGAAAAACACAAACCAGAGGACCTGATGGCAGTTTACTAAAAACTGTTTGACATTTTGTGAAATGATGTAAAATAGCCACTCAACCCTCATTTGCTTTACCTGAGAATATGAATGAAAAGTATAATCGTTCTCAGGAGAATATAGTTTTTCGACAGACGTCAATTAACCATTGTTCATTACAGACGTTAGATAACCTTATTTTCTGTCTGGGTCAGAATAAAGTACCAGGATGGGGTTCATTTCAGGAATAATCTCCACTCATCCGCTAGGTCAAGTGGAGCTTGCACATTTATAAAAAGAATAATCTTTTCGTTGGCTTAGCAGGTAATAAGAAAAATAATAGCTTGTGATAATTTCTGGCATTTCGAACAAGAAAAGTTTTCGGAATACGTGGCCAGACAAAATGACTTACTGCAGAGATCCTGACAATTTGTTTATGTGCCACAGATACATAACATATGGAACATATTTATGAAATGTTATAACCAATGGTTTAGCCTCTAATGGGAGGGCTAGTTTTAATACTGCTTAATGTAATAAAAATGTCAAAGCGGTTTACATAAAAAGAATAAAGCTACACAATATTCTATAACATTTCCTAGAAGCTAAATAGAAATAAACAAATGCCTAGAAGCTAATTAGATGGGAACAAAATGCAACTGAATATCGCAAATAAAACTGAGAAGGGTACAAAAACAAAACAAAGTTTTAAAGATATATTTAAAGGTCATTACTGTCTCTGACTCACAAATTACCTGAGGAAGGGCATTTCAGAGGATAGGTGCACCAAGGGAGCTGGTCTGCTAGGTATTCTGGCATCAAGCTGTTGGGGACTTTAAATGACAACAAGGAAATCTTGAACATGGCTAACAGGTAGTCGGTGCAGATCTTTCAACAAGAGTGTAAGACATTCAAATCTGGGGGTTCCACTAAGCAGCCTAGGAGCTACACATTCTATTACAGGTAGGTAATAATAATAATAATAATAAATTTTTATTTATACCCCGCCCTCCCCAGTCAAAAACCGGGCTCAGGGCGGCTGACACCAACAGAACCACAATAAAACATAAAAACAATTAAAATACAGATTAAAACACAGTATCAAAATTTAAAGTGCAGCCCCATTTCAAGTAGGCCATAAGTGGCTGACACCAACAGAACCACAATAAATCATAAATACAATTAATTAAAATACAGATTAAAATACAGTATTAAAATTTAAAGTGCAGCCTCATTTCAAGTAGGCCATAAATCCAAGCCATGAGGGAGAAAAACACAGGGGTCAGGCTGAGTCTAACCCAAAGGCCAGGCGGAACAGCTCTGTCTTGCAGGCCCTGCGGAAAGATGACAAATCCCGCAGGGCCCTGGTCTCCTGGGAAAGAGCGTTCCACCAGGTTGGGGCCAGTACTGAAAAGGCCCTGGCCCTAGCAGAGGCCAATCTAGCCACCTTATGGCTCGGGATCTCCAGAGTATTGTTGTTTGTGGACCTTAAGGTCCTCCGCGGGGCATACCAGGAGAGGCGGTCCCGTAGGTACGAGGGTCCCAAGTCGCATAGGGCTTTAAAGGTCAAAACCAGCACCTTAAACCTGATCCTGTACTCCACCGGGAGCCAGTGCAGCTGGTAAAGCACTGGATGAATGTGATCCCGCGGCCGGGACCCTGTAAGGAGCCTCGCCGCGGCATTCTGCACCCGCTGGAGTTTCTGGGTCAGCTTTAAGGGCAACCCTGCGTAGCCGTGTTGGTCTGGGTCGGAGTAAAATAAAAAAATTCCTTCAGTAGCACCTTAAAGACCAACTAAGTTTTTATTTTGGTATGAGCTTTCGTGTGCATGCATTCTATTAGGTGCAATTTCTGAATCAACTGCAATCTTCTTCTTCTTCTTCTTCTTCTTCTTCTTCTTCTTCTTCTTCTTCTTCTTCTTCTTCTTCTTCCTCTTCTTCTATCACTCATAGCTGAGTATGATTGTCTTCCATAAACACAGTCTTAACAGTGAGTCCGTAAGTGACTCTGGAGGCCAATTCTGGATCCACACGTCCTTCCACAATGGGGACATAGGTTTCTGAGTGGGAGTTGATCACGGTGAGGGTTTGCCAGGCCTGCCTTCCTCTTAGCACATTTCTCCCTTTTCATCCTGAGTTTGAGCGTCTTCAAATTCCATGACACCTTTGGTAAGGTCTGTTCTCCAATTGGAGCGCTCGTAGGCCAGTGTTTCCCAGTTGTCAGTGTTTATACTCCATTTTTAAAGATTTGCCTTGAGAGAGTCTTTAAACCTGATTTGTTGACCACCGCCATTACACTTTCCATTTTTAAGTTCGGAATAGAGTAGTTGCTTTGGAAGACAATCAGGCACAACATGACCAGGCCAATGAAGTTGATGTTGAAGAATCATTGCTTAGCACTGGTGATCTTTGCTTCCTCCAGTACACTGGCATTAGTTCGCCTCTCTTCCCAAGTGATGTGTAATTTTTATTCAAAGACACCATTGATGGAATCTTTCAAGGAGTTTATAAGCGGTCCTTGTTTCACAAGCAGACAGTAAGGTTGGCAGTACAATTTCTGAATCAACCACAATACACAGCATATTGCCATACTTTAATGGTGTAGAAACTGGAGTTCTTGGTGAAGTCCAGAAATAAACAGTAAATTGCAAGAACTTGGGCCAGGAGGAAGATGAATTTCAAGTAAGTCAATGTTTTAATGGTCAGAGTGTACCAAGTATGTTTGCCTACTTGGTACACTTTGACCATTAAAACATTGACTTACTTGATACTCTAATGGTGAGCTTAGCAATGTATAGACAGCCATGGGAAGGCTCTCCCTGTTCAGGGACAGTCATAGTTGGTGTACCAAGTAAAGTTATTAATAGGTGCTCTGAGCCACTGAGGTCTCCTGGCTCTGTAGTGACAGTGACAGATCTCTGGGCACTCCCAAATGATGTTGTACCTATTCCTTCAGAGAGAGTACAAATCCACTCATTGCTGGCACACGACCCCATTCCTGGACCTGAGAACCTTTCATCTATAGGGTCTCTGTCTTGTTAGGATTCATTCACTGCAATACATCTGGACTATGCTATTTACATGAAACTATTGAGAGATCAAATCCTGGCAATGCTATAGGATCCAGATGTTAAAAAGAAATGCAGCTGGATGTCAGCAGAATCAGAAGCATGTGCAATATTGCATATACAGTGATGTCTCGCAAGACGAAATTAATTCATTCCGCGAGTCGCTTCGTCTTGCGATAATTTCGTCTTGCGAAGTGTGGTTTGCCGCGAAAAACAAAACACCAAAACACCAAAAAAACAAAACAAAAAACACAAAAAATTCGTCTTGCGAAGCACAGCCATAGACAACTTCGTCTTGCGAGTCACCAAAAACATTGCAAAACACTTTCGTCTTGCAAGTTTTTCGTTGCGCGAGGCATTCATCTTGCGAGCTACCACTGTATTAGCCTTAAAATGCATTTACATGCCTATATACAAACATGCATTACATTAGGGAAAATTGCTTGCAAAAAGGTGTAAGGAGAAATATACATTGGAATGCTGGATTTTCATGAGGTTTTTTTTTAAAAATCAAAATTGACAAATTGCTGCAGAAATGTAGAGAGCTGAATTTAAGATTGGAAAAATGAGAAACTTTGAGAACCCAGACTGACAGATTCACCCATCCGTACTCTGAAGTTTCAGATGCAGTTCTCAAACAAACAAACAAACAAAAATGTGTACAAAAGTGTGTATATTAGGGAAAGCCTGCAAAAAGTGCATATCTTAGAAGAAAGAAGCACCATACAGTGGTACCTCTGGTTGTGTCCGCTTCAGGTTGCATCTTTTCAAGTTAAGAACGCGGCAAACCTGGGTTTCGCCATCCGTGCACGTGCAGAAGCGTTCTGCGCGCTTTGCGCATGCGCATAAGCGCTCTATCGTGCTTCGTGCATGCGCATAAGTGCCACTCTGGTTGCGGACTTTTCGGGGTGTGAACGGCACCCTGGAATGGATCATGTCCGCAACCAGAAGTACCACTGCACAGTATTAGGAGGAATGGCTTGCAAAAATGTGTAGGCAAAATTGCATGCAGAAAGTTGTACTAAGATAAATGTACACTAAAATGCTGACAAATTGATGTGAGGAGCGTTCCCCCCCCAAAAAAAAAATTCAAATTGAGATACAGTGAACTGAATTAAGATAATATATATATAGGTTCATCTGTCTGCAGTCTTTGGAGGTCTTAACCTCTAAAAGTATTATTTCCCCAATTTCTATTTCCCCCCCAAGCAGTTGCTTTCAATATTGTTTGAAATTTATTTCCTTTTAAAATGAAAGCTGAATTTTGTGCACAGTGGCTAGCCTGTACTTCTGCAGAATCATGGCATGCAGGCAGATGCCACCTGCTTTCCAAAATCTGAAATGCCCATTTGTTTCCCACGCAACATGGTTGCCCCTTTGCTCCATCCCAATGCAGGCAGCATCATTAATGGCTCGGCTCAGCTAATCCTCACCCTTCAAGCTTTCAATTTGGCTGGAGCTCTGCTTGGAAATCCTTGTCAAGTCACTTACACTGGGAATAAAGGAGGCACCATTGACAATAGAGGGAATTATTTCTATAGCCAATTTGTATGGCTACACATGGGGTTGATTATTGGGATTCTTATTTGCTGATGCTGTCAGTAAAACTTTTCAGGGGCCTCTATTCTTAGAATTTTGAAGTGTCAGGCATAGCTCTAGTGGCTTTACCCCAAACGTAGCAGAGTTTTCCTGCACAGTGCAGAAGCTAGTTGAGGTGGAAATGACTAGTCGGCTAGACGCAGAATAACTATTTACAGGATTTATTAAAAGAAAATAAAACCAGCAGAGTTTCTGCATAAAAAGCAAAGCAAAATAAATCCTCTCTGTCTCTCTCTCTCTCTCCAACCATACACAGTACTCCTTTTTTTTTAATTCTTTATTGAAATACATTATTTGTACAAACAAGGGGAATAGAAATGAAGAAAACAAACATTGATAAATAACAAAATATAAAACATCGAACAAAAACAAAACAAAAATAATACATTTTTTCCAAGTTGTACATATTTTCTTATACTCCTATTTCCTATATCCCTCCACCCTGCCCACCACCCACCGTGCGTGGTTAGATACTTCCAGCCTTATTCTATTCTGCGCCTTTCATGTTCTTGCATGCAATTGTATACCTGATTTCTCCTAACACCCAACAAGAAACAACTGTGCTAGCATTCCTAGATAACAGAGTTCAGTGCTGGTCATTAACCAATCAGAGAGCTGTTGCCAGGCCAGGCAGACCTTGGCTTTCTGCCAAGAGTAAATTGACACTGCCTTGAGTTAATTGTGTGAAGCAAGAATCTGTAGGTTTCCCATGACAACCAATTACCAGAAACTGAACATCTATTTTCCGCTAAACACGATTCTCACTGCATTGCGTCTTCCCCCTTGCTTCCATTTGGAGTTATTGGATGGAGAGGCGAATAGGAACCATTCCAGTTATAGCGTTGCACCAAAACATCCTGGTACTGGCAGAGTCTAGAGCAGGTCTGGGGAATGGGTGGTACCAGGAGGGGCAGAGCCCAGTGGTTTTAGGTGGGCACAGTAAAATAATAATAATAATAATAATAATAATAATAATAATAATAATTGCATTGTGGAAACTGGATATGCCATTTCCCCCCCTGGTCATTTGGAAACCCTGTGCCATTCTAAGGCAGAGTGTTCTCTGACACATGAGGCTGATGCCGGAAAAGGCATCAAAGCTAGGCTAGAAAATGCAACATCAATCACGGGAGGGATGCCTCTAAACAGCCCCATTAGCAAAATTTCTCACACTGTGCTTGACGAGCTGGCAGTCTTTTAGAAGACTTCAGATGTATAAAATTTTATTGTATTCACCTGCATAGCCACCCTATAATTAGCCTGACTCCTTGCAGTACTCAAGTTCCCAGCAGTTGTCAGCTCCTGTGGCAGAGCAGATAAAAGAAAAGCAAATTTCATGGCACCGAGTGCATGAAAGTGCCCATTTTGCCCTTGTTTACAGGGGCTAGAGAATTCAGTCCTTTACTGAGAGCTCTGAAGTAATGACACTCTGTGAAGCTGAAGCTGTCTGCAAGGATGAGTTAGTAAGAAACATAAGGCAGTAAGAAACATTGGCTTGACAGCACAGTGCTATGCATATGTCTACTCAAAAGTGAATCCCATTGAGCTCAATAGGGCTTACTCCCAGGTGAGTGTGTATAGGATTGCAGTCTGCATTTTCTTGTCAGCTTCCCCCACCTGCGGTTTCCCCCCCTGATTTTTACATTTTATTTGCATTTTTAAAGTTTACACACTGGCCATTCCATTTTCTTGTTAAAGGTAAGAATCAAGAACCCTACAGTCATAGCTGCCAAGTTTTCCCTTTTCTTGCGAGGAAGCCTATTCAGCATAAGGGAATTTCCCTTAAAAAGGGGGAATAACTTGGCAGCTATGCCTACAGTGGTGAGGATAATGAAATTAAATTAGTGCATTAAATTAAATTAGCCTTTGCATTCCAAAGTATAACACAAAGTCCAAGGTATTGGACTTTGTAATTTCACCTTTGGGTGAGCTCTCTCACACTGAAGTCAATTAAAAACATAAGAACCAAAGCTCCACCTAACCCAACATCCTGTTCTCACCGTAGCCAACTAGATGTCTACAGAAATTTCATAAGCAGGAGCTGAGCACTGCAGCACTCCCACCTGAAATCCCCAGCAGCTGGGAGCAGTGAATTCTGAAGTTTAGTGTCAGGGTTGTTGCGACTACTCTTGAGTAACGACCCTCCACATGCTTGTCTTTCAGAAGTTTTTATTAGTGCACATTATTTACAGTGAAATGAGCTGCTGGTTTCATGTCTCATCAGTCCGAATCATAATCCGGCACTGCCCCCTTTCGTGATCTGGACCAACATAAGAGTCGCGGGACTGCGAATCTCCTCCCCCTTCTCCTCCTCCTTAATTCCGGCGTCGGGGGGAAAGGTCAGTGGCGCGTCTGGGTCCCATCCTCTCTTTCCTCCTCCTTCTCTTCCTGCATGAGGAGCAGTGCCTCTTGAATGTTGCCAGAGCTCTGGCACTCCCTCTCCGTCTCCTGACCTTCCCCTTCCGACTCTTCGCTTTCATTACTGCTGGAAGATGGGCTGCTCCTGATGAGGGGGGGCTGTTCCCTATAAGCCCTCCCCCTTACATCCAGCTATGTGCTTGTAAGGTAAAATTGATTGCTAAGTATAATTGAGTTCTTGCTGAGTTAATGATTGTTGTTCTCTGGTAGCCAACATATGAGTGTTGTAACTTTAGATCATATGATGAGGACATTGAGTTGCAAATCTCTAATTTTGAGATGGTCTCCCAACCACCATGGAGTGAGGATATAAATGACGTTTTCCTGAAGGGAGAGCAAACAGCTGTGGGGAGAGACAGACCTCTGCTTCTGGGTCTGTTTGGATTATTTCAAATTTTCTAAGATGCTGAGCCTGTGCTGGACAGCACAGGACATTGTATGGATATTTTTGATGTATCTTTGATGTTTTTGTTTTGTCTTGAAGAGTTCTGCTAGTAAAAGTTGAATAATATCTCAGTGGGTCTGGACAATGCTTCATTTCTTTTTAAAATTTATTTAATTTTCAAATTTTTGGAATTTACAAACAATCTTCAAACAACCAAAACAAAAAAAGAATTCCATAAATTCCTATGAACTTCCCCCCTCCCCTTTGTGGGTCCTTATGTTTCCTCCTGCATCTTCTCTATTAATCCAATTCTATTAAATCCCCAGTACAACCATAGTCCAACACTCAATTACAAGTATCATTCCAATCCTACTAATAATTGTAATTGTTTACAATGGCTTTTATGATGAATTATAGATTTCCCCATTCCTTATTAAAATTTTGGTCTTCCTGATTCCTAATTCTTCTGGTCATTTTTGCCATTTCAGCACAGTCCATCAATTTGATCTGCCATTCTTCTTTGGTAGGGACTGTGTCTTCTTTCCATCTCTGGGCTACTAACATCCGGGAAGCAGTGGTCGCATACATAAATAGTGGACAATGCTTCATTTCCAAAAGGAGACAGATTTCATGAATCCAGTTGCTTCAAACTGTGCAATATTCATATCTGCAGCTGTGCTGTGCAAAAAAGCAATTGATGTTGTCTGTCCTGAAACTAACAACATTTAGCTTCATTGGATGGCCCCAAGTTCTAGCATTATGAGAGAAGTAGAAAGACGCCTCCCTGTTTACGTTCTGCATTCCAGTGCCGTGTTCGTCTGTACTAGCCTCTTTTTCTAAACTAGAAAGCCCCAAATGTTATAACTCAAGAGTTGCCAGTATGCTCCCACAGAGGCCTACCCCAGTGGCCACAACATTCTTCCCACTGAAATTAGGCTTGTAAGAAGCAGATTATTGTAGCCAGTAGAATAGGTTGCAGTGTGTGCCTGACTGCAAAGTGTTTGTGAGCCCAAGACTGTGTCCAAAGGTTCAAATGGTTTGGGAGTCTATTCCGGGGGTAGCTCTCCAAGGTGTCTGATGGGGTCTCTACCAGTTAGGGATTGATAGATCTGTCAACATAACTTGTCTTAGTTTCTCAGTTTCCCCAGCCTTAAATTCAGTTCTCCACATTTTGCAGCCATTTTTGGGTTGGGAAAGATTGAGGGCACTAGGAGAAGGGGACGACAGAGGACGAGATGGTTGGACAGTGTTCTCGAAGCTACGAACATGAGTTTGACCAAACTGCGGGAGGCAGTGGAA
This sequence comes from Zootoca vivipara, assembly GCF_963506605.1. Classification (NCBI taxonomy): domain Eukaryota; kingdom Metazoa; phylum Chordata; class Lepidosauria; order Squamata; family Lacertidae; genus Zootoca; species Zootoca vivipara. The sequence goes on along the minus strand of NC_083287.1, from coordinate 9,884,195 downwards.
GACAGGAGTGCCTGGCGTGCATGGGGTCACGAAGAGTCGGACACGACTAAACGACTAAACAACAACAGCAAATTCAGTTCTCCACATTTTGCAGCCATTTGCTATTTTCTTTTTTTCTTAAAAAAAAACCCTCATAAAAATTCACCAGCATTTTAGTGCAAATGTCTCCTAATACAGTGGTACCTTGGTTTATGAACTTAATCTGTTCTGGAAGTCCATTCTTAAACCAAAGCATTCTTAAACCAAGGCGTACTTTCCCATAGCAGCGGGGGACTCAATTTACAAATGGAACACACTCAACAGGAAGTGGAACATGTTCTGCTTCCAAGGCAAAGTTCACAAACCAAAACACCTACTTCTGGGTTTGCAGTGTTCTTAATCCAAGTTGTTCATAAACTGAGCTGTTCTTAAACCAAGGAACTACTATAAACACATTTTTATATGCAGTTTTGACGAAGGTGCATATATATTTTTTGCAAGCAATTTCCTTAATATAATGAATGCATTGCTGTATATTATTTTCACTAAGATCTTTATTTTTATGCACATTTGCCTCTAATCTATACATTTTTGTAAAGATGGGTTGGAGAACAGCATTGCAAAAATTGGATAAGTGTGCATTTCAAAGGATAGCTGTGTTTGCATATTGTTTCAGAAAGTGCCAATTTCATGGGTTCTGCTTTAAATGCACAATGAATCAAATTTCTCCTCCATCCCTTCTCCCAGTCCTACCTGGAGATGCCAGGGATTGGACCCGGAACCTTTGTCTATTTGCCTTCACTCTAACCTTGCTTCATTTACCCACCCCTCCAACTCCTACACCTTCTATTGTTCTATTTTTTTGGACTGATCACCAAGAATTTGTGAGCACTCAGAAGCGCCAAAGGGGGTCCTCAAGACTTGCTGCTTAGGCCTGCAGAACAAATTGGGAGCAGAGCAGCATTGCACACTCAGAGACTTAGGAACCAGGAGGGTTGTTACTCAGGGATGACTTCCCTTAATACTAAAAAAAAAGGGGGGGGGTCCGGGAAGTCTCAGCCAAATTTAGTTACTGGTGGTGATGGGGAGTCGTAGGAGCCTTCTGGCTTAAGCCATAGGAGATCCTTTGCAAATTTCTTTTACATTTAATACATTTATGGATCCAGTTTGTTAACCTATTGTTAAATGTCTTGCCTTTTTATTTCCAGGTGTGGGTGCACATGGAGATTAATCATCATCATGGCTAGCTAATAACAGCAACAGCAGTACAGTAATTGTACGAAGATAAAATCAGAGGCTTTTATTCAATTCCCTTTTTACTGGCTGAGATCATTTTAAAGCGAGTTTCCACTTCTGCATTGAGTGCTACGTTGTTATAGAATAAATTGTCAGACCTTCTGCGGATTATTGTATACTGGTGTGCTGTTTAGTGGAGCAGGGCTGTGCATCTTCTCTATTATGGCCCGATATTAAATGAACGAGAGCTCCTCTGTTTTTGTTGGTGTTTATGGAGGAACATTTTGCACCAGTTTTATCTGAGGTGGTTCTGTGAGGAAATTTCCTGTGCCGTTTCTACTGGCAGTAGCTGAGTAGACCGCTAAAACTTTAAAAAAGAAGGTTTCGGGCGCAATCTTATCCCTGAGATAGGCCCAGGGAGCTATAAGGGTGGAAGAAGATGGCCACCACTAGAACCCCCGAGAATGATGGTGAAGGACTAGTGATGGAGCAGCTGAAAACAGGGTACCAGATGGCTTGGGAGAGCATCACAGGGAAGGAGCACACCAGTGTCAACCCCTAACCTTCCTTGTTGCATGGAGGTGCCTCGTGAGCAGCTGGAATCCACACAATTTCCCTCCCATTGACTCATGGGAACAGGGCAAAATGTGGATCACTCTGCATGCTTCCTGCCCATGGAGTTATCCCAAGGCTCAGCCCTACCAAGTGAAATGCCCAATGGTCCCCCCCCATAGAATCATAGAGTTGGAAGAGACCACAAGGGCCATCCAGTCCAACCCCCTGCCAAGCAGGAAACACCATCAAAGCATTATTGACATATGCCTGTCAAGCCTCTGCTTAAAGACCTCCAAAGAAGGAGACTCCACCACATTCCTTGGTAGCAAATTCCACTGCTGAACAGCTCTTACTGTCAGGAAGTTCTTCCTAATGTTTAGGTGGAATCTTCTTTCTTGAAGTTTGAATCCATTGTTCCGTGTCCGCTTCTCTGGAGCAGCAGAAAACAATCTTTCTCCCTCCTCCATATGACATCCTTTCATATATTTGAACATGGCTATCATATCACCCCTTAACCTTCTCTTCTCCAGAAACTTTTTAAAATAAAGTTTCTCTCAGAAACCCTATTCACACTCTTTCCTGCCCCACACATCCTCCCACAATGCATTTCAATATACAGAGTCCTGGATACTTTTCTGTCAGTCTTCGGCCAATAAGCTTTCTGTGCCACTCAGTCAATATCAACCTGAAAGTATTGCTGTTGCAAGGAGGTCCTGCACATCTGCCTCCAGGCAGCAAAAAAACCCCTCCCAAACAAAACATTTTTATCTTGTCAGAGCCACTGGCTATTTACCCTGGTTGTGCAGTTTTCAGTCCCCTGTGTTCTCATTTTGTCAGTTCAGCTCATGTATTTGACATTAACTGGTCTTCCTTTAGGATAGACCCAGGAGCTGTTCTGAGCATGCTCAGAGCTGTTTCCTTCAAGACCACACCTCCAAACAGCTCAAAGCGAGCTCTTTGTGGGCATGCACAAGAAGGGAGTGGTTGTTAGTTTGAGCAGCTTTGGTTGTTGTTGTTTAATTAAAGAAATAGTATTTGTCAACACACACACACAGAGTGTGCAACTATGGACAGCGTGAATCACTTTCTACAATAAACATTCTTTTTTTACTTTTAAAACTATTTGCATTTATTTTTTTCTCAATGGGCTGTGAAATATTATAGGAGGATTGGGAAGAGAAATGGTTGACTGTGGAAAGCTTGTTTGTGTGTTGCAGCTTGCAAAAGCTTGTGTTGCTGCCTGGCTTGTGGCCTTCCTGAGAAAGATGCCTCTACATTTTAACTCATATTTCAGGTTCTATAAATGCCAGAAACATACTGGGTTTTTTTAAAAAAATGAAAGCTAAGAATCAGGGGATTATGAGTGGAGAACTGTCTGCTCTTGACATCCATGGGACCCAGCAGCAAACCTCAGAGTTAGACCATTTCTACCTCAATCCTAGAGCATGTCTAGTGTACTGTATATGTGTCTACTCCAGCTGAGTTCAGTAGGGCTTCCTCTCAAGTGTGTGGGTGAGTCAATATCTAACAGACCAGACCTTTTAGCCCAGGGTAGGACAGAACACAGATTGGGACCTGCTAGTAGATCTCTTAGTAATTTGTAGCCCTTGAGCCTAAAAAAAAGTGCCCCAAGCTTTGGGCATAGGAAAGATGTACAATTAAACAATTTAAAATATCAATACTAAACCAGCACAATTTTATTTCTTAATTCTATTTCACCAATATGGATGCGCAAGAATGCCTTACTGCAACAACCTAGCTTGTGGAAGTCATTTCACAAAGGGGGGAAAAATAGTATCAGCAAATTAATTGAAAAAAGTTTTGCAAAATGAGAGAGCTCGTGACTGTACAACAGGACACAACAATGAACCTTTAACCAAGTTAGGAAGATGAAGAAATCCCATAGCAATTTAACAAGCCACTGGCCATTATTCCATTTCATTCCTTCACTTTTCCATTGAACTTTAATCAGAGAGATTGTTACATACTTTGGGATGCTTAGCTGCGTTGCAGAATCAGCACAAAACCCAGGACCTCACTGAGGAGATCACACACTGTTTTTGAAAGCATCTCAAGGAATGTATTGCTTGCATACTACAAAAGCAGTTGCGGTTCGAGGACCCGCCCCCCGCAAGAAATAAAGACACAGTGACACGTGGTATTAAGGTTAATGGGTAGAATAAGGCCACAACTTTATTGGTTAAAGCAAGTGAGAGGTATTGGCTTAGGCATTGGACTCCCTAGCAAGCGTGACTCCACCCCGCTCGGCGGGGGGTCATATCAGGTTAACACCCCAAGGGAGGAGCCTGTTGATGCAAATACAACTGAAAGCTCCCCCTGGTGCCACCGGGGTCGTGCCATGGCCCTAGCCACCCGCAGGGAGTCGGACGGGATCCACGACCGCCGGATCCCTTAAGGGGATACCCCTATATGAGGAGGGTTGGATGATGGCCACAACCAGTCCTCGAACACACCAGACAACTCCATATTCCAATGCCTACCGCCACCCGAGCCCAAAAGGGGCTCGCCGCCAATACCCTCACCGCTGTAACCAAGCCCTAATGCTTCGTGTGATATCAGCCAGCCAGATGTCGTTTCCTTGATCTGAAAGATGCACACCATCATCACGGTAGAGAGCCACCTCACTGAACTTGATTTCAGGGTGCTCCACAACATTGCCCTCCATGCTACGCAGTTTGCGTGCCAAAACACGATTCAGCAGTTTCCTGGATTTTTCCAAGGCCCGTGGGTTATGACTGTCGCGCCACACTCTCCTCTTGAGCAGTGTGGACCAAAACAAGGTAGTAGCCGGGAACAAGGCAGCAAGTCCATCAAAGTCCTTCTTTATATGGAGCAATAAGTCCACGCTCTTTCTGTAAGCAAGATCATTTTCCCCCAGCTGGATAATGAGGATATCAGGGGGACCGCAAGCAGCAGCTCGAGCTGTCACAGCAGGCATCAGCTCTTCCCAACGCATCCCACGCCTTGAGATCCAGGAAACGCACACGTCAGCCGGCAAACCCAGGTTGTTGCCAAGTCCCCGATCGCACGCCCGCACTCGTGCCCAGTGCACGATGCTGTGCCCACAAATCCAGACTCGTACTGAGGGTGAAGCTGCGGAATGAAGGGAGGAGAGGGGGGAGGTAAGTGGCTGCCAGCTAAAGATCTTTACGAATGTACCCCTTATAGGCGTTCGACTTCCAGCGGCCCAATTCCTTAATCCTGTCTGTAGGGAGGCCTAAATGTGCTGCAGAGGTAGCAGCCCCTATCCTAAAAGAATGTGCGGCATATTCCTTTGCTGGAAACCCACATGCGTCGATTGCCATGCGCAAGACCCGCGTGAATTGGTGCCTCATCAGCCGGGAACCGTCCTCATGAATAAATAGTGGGCCAGCGCCAGCAGGTCTCAGGCACAAATAACGCCTAGTGTCCTTCACAGGACATGGACCTCGATGGTCAGAAGCTGTTAACTTTAACCAGGCGCCCTTGCCGCGCTGATCAGTTTTCGAACTGCGGATATGTACTAACAGTTCTGCGCTGGACAACTGAATGTCATTCAAAAGAAGGCCACGATATTCATTGTCTGAGTGCTTTTCCACTACCTCAATCCTAGAGCATGTCTAGTGTACTGTATATGTGTCTACTCCAGCTGAGTTCAGTAGGGCTTCCTCTCAAGTGTGTGGGTGATTCAATATCTAACAGACCAGACCTTTTAGCCCAGGGTAGGACAGAACACAGATTGGGACCTGCTAGTAGATCTCTTAGTAATTTGTAGCCCTTGAGCCTAAAAAAAAGTGCCCCAAGCTTTGGGCATAGGAAAGATGTACAATTAAACAATTTAAAATATCAATACTAAACCAGCACAATTTTATTTCTTAATTCTATTTCACCAATATGGATGCGCAAGAATGCCTTACTGCAACAACCTAGCTTGTGGAAGTCATTTCACAAAGGGGGGAAAAATAGTATCAGCAAATTAATTGAAAAAAGTTTTGCAAAATGAGAGAGCTCGTGACTGTACAACAGGACACAACAATGAACCTTTAACCAAGTTAGGAAGATGAAGAAATCCCATAGCAATTTAACAAGCCACTGGCCATTATTCCATTTCATTCCTTCACTTTTCCATTGAACTTTAATCAGAGAGATTGTTACATACTTTGGGATGCTTAGCTGCGTTGCAGAATCAGCACAAAACCCAGGACCTCACTGAGGAGATCACACACTGTTTTTGAAAGCATCTCAAGGAATGTATTGCTTGCATACTACAAAAGCAGTTCTAATTAGCCCCAAGAGGCAGTTACATAAGTAACATTGAGAACCTTGCCCAGTCACATTTGCTTCCTCCTTGTGATTTTTGTGTGAGATGCCAATGTAATGAATCCTCTTTGACAACTGGAGCTAAGAGGCCTTCTAGCTAACAGCACTCCTGAGTAAACAGCCAGTGATCTGTATTTGCAATTCTGCAAAGATCAGTTGGATTCCCTTCTTAAGTGTTAACATTCCCCCAGATGGCTCCTCTGTTGAAGGTGGAAGATATTGCATCCACTTGGGAAATATTAAATTGTGTGTGTGTGTGGGGGGGGGGGGAGGACAACACCTTGAGAATTTAGAAATAGCCATATGATACTGTGCCTAACTGATACTTCCTTTTATTTTTAGTGAACCTGTGTGAGGTTTTCAAGCACTCCCCAAAAACCTACGTTATACATTAGCACTGGTAGATATCCGGAGGAAGGCATCCAGGACAGCAAGAGTTCTAGAAACCTAGTCCTATGAGAAAGAGTTGGATAAAAGCAGAAAAAGAGAAGATCACGACATGGTGCGTGAATGCCCCTGCTTCAATAGAAGAAAAGATATCTACACCAGCCATCACAGCACTGTCTCACAGAGCGGAGGTTTTTGTACCTCTCCTCTGTTCAAGATGGAAGGGAGAGTGGATGTCTAATCCTGGCATCCAGTGGAATAGGGGCCTGTTCAATGTAGGAGTGGCTGATCCTGTTGGGGGTCTGTGTGAGAGTGTTCATTCTTTCCAGAAACAAACTGAAAGTTCTTGAAAGTTCCAGAAGTTTCTAGTGCATGCACGAGCAGCGTAGGAAGAGCGAACAGCATTTTTATTTTCTTGAATTTTTGTGAGGATATTTACTGAGCTCTTTTTTTCAGATGCCATGAGAGGTACTGGTGAGCAACCCCTTGACCCAAGTTATTTGTCTCTATCTATCACAGCATCAGTGTATATGATGCTCTAGGAGGCAATATTTGGGGTCTTTAAATACAAGAAGAAGTAAAAGTTCTTCAAATGATCGGAAATTCCAGCTTGCATGCTAAAACTGTCATTTTTTATTATTATTTTGCACCATCTGGAGGGAGCGGGTTTTTTTTGTGTGAGACAGATACTACATCATTCTATGCAACTGAGAATGTCAACTCCTCAGGATATTTTGGGAGAGCACATAAAAATAGCAAACATGCCCTTGCTTGATAATGCTTCCCTTCACCCCTGCCCCACACTTAGTAACCACTTTCAGAGTGAATCCAGAACTGCAAGGGGATAAAACAGCTCTTCATTGCCATAAGCCTGAGCGGTACCAGGTCTAGTACTTGTGCTTGTGAAATGCATTTCATGCCTCATCTGTTACCTAAATGAGATGTGAAAGCAGTTCACACCTCGTTTACATTTGTGCTATTTTATAGAACAGCAAAGACACAGTTTGGTGAAAGCAAGGAAATGAGGTCACCCACCCAGTTCTATCCTCGGATTGAATCCATGCAGCCTGATCCTCTCAATTCATCAGGTAGGGAATGAATCTGAGATGCTGTTCAGAGAAAACCCTCCACTTCATTCTTCCCTGCATATGGCTTGCTTCTCCCTAGGAAAGTTTGCTGCATAGTCCAGTTGAAAGTTCCGCTTTTGTTGTGCTATAGTGCGAGAGTGTCCCTTCATACGGCAATGCGAAGTATTGGTGAGGTATCACAAAACAACTACCGGTAATAAAGTGGAACGATGGGCGGATGGTCTGGTATGAATCCACTGTTAAAGCACTATTGCTGTATTAATTATCTTCAGCAGAATACACCTGCGAAAACCTTCCACCAGTCTGGAGGGGTCCTTATGGTAGATTTCTTCTTCATCATCTAGCCCATTATTGTCCACTTCACCTGGAAGCAGCTCTCTAAGGCCACCACAGTCTAGGCAGCTAGACTGCTGACTGGGAGTAGCTGCCAGGATCACATAACACTGGCTGTAAAGAATCTATACTGGCTCCTAGTACATTTCTGAGCACAATTCAAAGTGTTGGTGTGGACCTTTAAAGCCCTAAATGGCCTTGGCCCTGTATACCTGAAGGAGTGTCTCCACTTGCATCATCCAGCCCGGACACTGAGGTCCAGCTCTGAGGGCCGCCTTGTAGTTCTCTCACTGTGAGAAGTGAAGCTACAAGGAACCAGGCAGAGGGCCTTTTTGGTAGTGGCCCCTGCCCTGTGGAATGCTTTCCAGGTCATGTGGTCAGCTTCTGGCGCAACAGAACACCGGAATGGAAGCTAGAGTGCACAGAAATGCTGTTTACCTTCTCACCGCAGTGGTACCTATTTATCTACTCACACTGGTGTGCTTTCATACTGCTTGGTTGGCAGAAGCTGGGACAGAGCAACGGGAGCTCACCCCATTGCGAACTGCCGACCTTCTGATCAGCAAGTTCAAGAGGCTCAGTGGTTTAGACAACAATGCCACCTGCATCCTACTGTAAGACCACAGGGGCCAACTCCCTCGGCCCCTGAATAAAATATTTGAGGGGCCGGGCCCTGCCCCCAAATTGATGCGCATTGCTATTCAAATGGTGTGAGTGCACCACGTCGTGGTTCCCCTCAATGTTTTATTCAAGTTGGCACCCCTGTGTAAGACTTTGGGGGTTATAACTGTCATACTTTTAACCTAATTTGGGTCCAACAGAGATCTCAGAATGACTGAGTGGGGGATTCTGCAGTTTCAGATGTGGATGAACCCTAACGCTCATCTGCCCTAGGCATCATGATCAGTAGTCAGCGATACCTGGACTTCCACAGTTTCCCCCATCCCTGTCTCATTGGAAGCACATTTTGATTTCTAACAAAAATGAACAGATATAAAAATGAAAGTCCATACACTACAAAAATGCTAATATTTAAGAAGCACATTGGTGCCACTGCTAAGTCTCAGAGTGATGAAATGCTGAATATGCTTTTGTCCAAAGCCCCATCACTGAGAAGTGAACTGGTATATATTTTCATTAAAATCATCTGCGAAGATGCACAGCCCCTGGACGGGCAGGTTTTCATACTGGTCTTCTGAGCAACTGGATTTCAATAGCTGCTGCACAGTCACTGAGGCAACACCAACCAGCATAGAGGTCTATGCCCAAACCATGCACTCCACATATGTGTATCTTTGGCATCAGGCGTCCTGAATCAGGGACACTGGCTGCAGGGCTCAGACATTCTGCTCCCTGCACCACCATAACAACTGATGGGAAGAGGAAAACGGGAGCCAGATCTCTCCAGCACTGCAGTACCAGCCTTACAGATACTAGCTCAGCAGGGATCATGTGACACAATGAGTTAGAAGGGTTCCAGGGGGCCTTATCAAGCTATTGACTTTGGACTAGCTCCATGGATTGAGTTGCTTCCGTGCTGCCAACTTGAGTGTTAGCCCAAACATCTGCTTGTCTCCAGGCAAGCAGCCCTGGCAGTCCATGAGTTTCAGTAACTCCAGTATGATAACATAATGACTTTTGCACAGTGAAACACATGGGTAATTTAAATTAATGGGAGGAGGCAGACATATCCCTTCTCAGTCTTTCCAAACCAGCTTGGGTTTGTGCATGTACAAAATCAGGCTTATGCGGTGAGGAATTTTGCGTGTGATTTCTCTTCTCTTAGCTTGACTGAGAAGCTGTCGTTCTCCACCCTCCCTGTTTGACCAGGGCTGGTGATTTCATTACGGGAACATGCTTTCATACGATTAAACTGCAATTAAAGTGAAAGCCAGGCCTGAATTTGGAAATGGGCAATGTTTTTGCCTAATTACGGAAAGTATGCAAAACCTCTACTTACTTTGGTTTAATGAATGACAAACAATTCATTGTGTGAACTAAGCAGATACATCAAGGAAGGTAGTGGTTCGGTTTCACAAACTGGGCCAAAGTATTTAATTTATGGATGAGCAAAGTTCTTTTATTAGGGGAGTGATATTTGCTTATTTCCGAAATGAATTGATTTCAAATATGCTATGTATACCACATTTCCCTCTGCTTTCCAAATCATCGTTCTCTAGCAAGAACATGGAAATTAACTTCTTTGCCAAAAGTGCATAACCTAGAAACATCGCCCTCCTTGTCTGTGTGTTTATGCTGGCTCTGGTGGGTCTATATAAAGCAATTAACTGGTCTGCATTCCACAGTCCCAGATGTTTATGCAGTTTGGATGACATTCTTGGTGTGCCAGCGCACAAACAAAGATCCAAACAAAATCAAACAGCGCAGGCTTATGCCATCTTGGAGAAGAAATGTTGCCGGCCAAATGGAAAAGGACAAAATCTGTCAAGAGAGAAGTGTTATTTCCAAGGTTGATAAAGAGTATTGCAAACATAAGTGGCTAAGAATAAACACTGAAAGCCATAAAATGAACATTGGCACCTTCGGAGTCCTTTCCTTTTAATCATCGGGCTTTCTCACTTAACTGCTGGATGAAACACTGAACCATTTTGGCAGAGAGTTGATCTGTGATCTGCAGGTGACATTTGGGTGCTCCAAGACATGCTGCTGGCCTCAGGCAAAAGGCAAAATGGTGCCCCGTTCCATGTGCAGGTGAAGCTAGCTAGATTGGCACTTGAAACTTAGGCTGTGTAAACAGGACGTTTTATTCTAGAAGCAAGGTAAGCTGAGTTCCTACAGTCCACACACAATCTGGATCTTTTGCCCCTCAAAAGCACTCCTCGAGAAATTGGTTTCATTCTGAAGGTAAAACCTCATTGCAGACGGATTCTGCAGTCCAAGCAAAGGGTGGGGGTGGGGTGGGGGTTCTGTGCCCAATGACATTGTGGGTGGGCACATACCAAAATTGCAGCCACCACTTCCTCCTTCATTCACCAGAGGTATGTGCAGGGAGGGAAAAGACATGGATAATCTAGTTGAGGTGGGAGGAACAGAGTAAAATAGCTAGAAAAAAATAGGGAGAGAATTTGACTGTATGTGATTTCTCCTTAAGAAAACTTCTTCTCATGGATAAATGGGTTGATACCAAACCTACCTCCAAACTCACCAAAACCACTTACGCATGGGATCAGAATTATTTCTCTTTTTATCCCCAGAGTATTGTACTTATAGAAAAATGGGAACAAAATGGTTGCTATTGCCTTTATCAATGTGGAAAAGAAAAGGGGGGGAACTATGGAAATGCCAATGTATGCTGTGTGACTGCACTGGAGGTATTTTCAGCCGAACCTTGAAGTATAAAAAAGGAGTAGGTGTGAAGCTTCTAATTTTAAAATGAGCCATTCATCTATTCTTGAAACTGAATTGCGTTGAGAATCTAGTGCACTCTATGAATGGCAAAAGGTCGATGCTCCGGTTCACCTCTTTTGATATTCATGGAGTCCTGCAGCTCACCTGTTTGCGCTTTATGCTGGCAAATGATTCAGAACAGACCTGTGATGACTGTCTGAGATGAGTGAACTGAATTAACTGCTCGTTTCCACAACATGCAACCTGCTTGTGAAAAGAAGCTGGTAGTACATGGAGTATTGTCTTTGGATAAGATTTATGACTGGAATGTAGAAATTGAGGGGTATAACCTATTTGAAAGGAAGAGACCAAACAGGAGGGGAGTGGAAATGAGGTGTGCACTTGTGAGGACATCCAGAATGAGAGTATATGGGTAAAAATTGTGTGGGAGGGAAACAATAGTGGCTTTACTGCGGGTGTCTGCTATAGACCTCCAAGCCAGAATGAAGACTTGGATGATACCTTCCTAGATCAGATTACCAAACATTCAAAAAGGAGAGATAGAGTAGTCATGGGAGACTTCAGCTACCCCAATATCCGCTGGATTTCAAACTCTGCCAGTAATGATCCCGTGGTCAAAAATACTTAGGGAAGGGAGTCCAAGATGGATGGGAGTTTCTTAAAGGTAAAATGTTGAAGGCACTAATGCAGACAATTACAACAAGAAAGAAAAGTGGGAGGCATCTAAAGAAGCTTGTGTGGTTGCATAAGGAGCTTACAGATGAGTTGATACTGAAGAAAGGTATGTATGGAAAAAAGGGGAGATGATGAAGGAAGAGTATACACGAGTAGCCAAGACTTGTAAGGAGAAGGTGTGGTAGGCCAGAGCTCAGAATGAATACAGGCATGCAAGATAGGTCAAAAATAATAGAAAGGATTTATTTGGTTATGTCTGAAGCTAGAGGAAAAATAAGCAAGTAGTAGGTCCTCTGCATGGAGAAGACCGAGAAATGTTACACGGTGACAGAAAGAAGGCAGAACTGCTCAACACCTACTTTGCCTCTGTCTTCACCAAAAGGAAAGCAGTGCCCAAACTGGTGATAACAGAATAAACGATGCAAGGAGGGAGCTGCAGCCGGAGATAGGGAACTAAGTTGTAAGGGACCATGTAGCTACTTTAAACGAATTCAGATGTTCAGGGCCTGGTGAGCTAAACCCAATGGTACTGAAGGAGCTTGCAGATGTAATCTCAGGGCCTCTGTCTGTGAGCACTTAGAAAAGGATTGCGACTAAACATCAGGAAATAACTTTCTGACAGTGTGAACTGTTTAACAGCGGAATAGACTCCCTCAGAAGGTGGTAGATGTTCCTTCCTTGGAAGTTTTTAAGCAGAGGTTGGATAGCCATCTGTCATGGATGCTTTAATTGAGATTCCTGCATTGCTGGGGTTGGACTAGTTGATCCTCAGGGTCCCTTCCAACTCTACAATGCTATGATTTAACCAGGAACTCACTAGCAGAATCAGTTCCCCATCTGCACAATTAGAGTATAAATTGCTCTTATTATATGCTTGCATGGTTTATTATTATTTTACAAAATAAATGTTCTTCTGAGAACTCAAATTCCCTCCCTTCATTCCTTCCTTCTTTTGTCTACTTGTTTCCAGGTAGATGGTAACACACTAAAACATGCTTTCAATGGCCCATTAAAAGCAATAAAATCTAACAAATGCTGTAACTCTCCCTAGCTGTCCCCTGACTAACACACCTGCACATCAATCTTCTTCACAGAAATAAATCCTATTGATTTCTTTTGGGGTTAATTTCTACCGAAGGGTGTTTAGGAATGCAGCCTCCACGCAACAACAAAACACTAAATAAAACGAGGTGACAAGAAAGAACAACACTGAGTTAAAGGCGTGAGGTGGACAAATTATTCAGATTGGTAAAAACAAAGGGGTGCTGTGAACAGCTTCAAAAAGATCTATCCTAATTAGTGAATGGGCAGTTAAATGGTGAATGTGTTCAGTGGAAGTAAGTGTAAAGTGAGGCGCATTGGGGCATTCCCACCACAACTTCATGGATGGGGTCTGAGTTGGCAATGACTGACCAGGAAAAGGATCTCAAGTTCATCTCCGGAAGTTTGGAGATCTCAGCAATTGTCCCATCTCTCCTACTCGCCTTGAATTATTTTCAGGGGCGGACTTTCAAATTTCAGCAGCGCCCTGTGCGAGGTCAAAATTTGCCCCCTCCTTCCTCTTGCTTTCCGCTCTGCTCAATCCACGACATCATAGTCATGTTGGCCTGCGGCGCCCCCTAGGCTTGGTGCCCAGGGTGCAGAACTGGCCGCGCTGCCCTGAACCCGCCTCTGTTTTTTGAACCACGTTATGCAATTAGTGAGGAGCATCTCTTAGCAAGGATGGAGACGTGCAGAAGCTGCAACACGCCTCATCAGCAGCTGGATTTCTTCTTGTATGTGCCAACCCATTGCAGGATAATGCTTTAATTCTGGGATGAGACAAATACGGAGGTAGCGTTCATTCGGGGGACGTGCGAGACAGTCAGGTATTTATAGACCGTTAATGAAAGCTAATGAAAGCAAGGGTTAGAACAGTTTCTGACAGAAGTGTTGTGTGTGTTCCTGAGAATGCCGTCAGAGACAGCGATGGAAGCAGTAGGCAAACAACTGAACCATGTAACCAAAAGGAGTGAGGTATCAAGAAAGACCAGCTGGTCACTTCCAGATGCTATTTCTCTGTCCCTGGCAAAATAATCAGCCTGTAATGGACTGAACAGGATCCGACGAGAAGTTTGGCAGGCAGGCTGGCAGAAGTAGCAAGGCTTCTTCTAGATCCATCAGCAGCCTTTGCTTTTAAATAACCTTTTCCCTCTTCTGAGATTTAAACCATCTGCTCCCTGCCTGCACTACTTTAAGTGTCTTCATTTTTAGGGACACAGAGTCATGCTTTTAGGTCTCTGGTTTCTTGGCCCTTCCACCTCAGCAAGCCTAATAATGTCCCTGCCTAGTGAAGCGGGTAAAAAGAGGATGTGCTGCTGTGACCCCCGCTGCTCCCTGAAGTGAAATATTGAAGCTTTCATTTTTGTTAGTGAGAAAATCCCTTCTGGACACAAACCCTTCTCCCTGACATGGCAGTTTGCACCTTGGCTGTAATTGAATGTTTCTCGATGGGCCACTGTGAGATCCAAGGCAGTCTTTGTACTAGGAAAGTGGAAGGAAAGGATGCTGATCCATCTTAATGGCTAAGAGACTTGGCTACGGATAATGATGTTCCTGTGGCAATTTCCCCCTCTACAGTGAACTCAGTGTATTGGTCTTAGGTAAGCCTGTCTCCCTCCCTCCCTCCCTCCCTCATCCCTCCCCTCTCTCAGTCTCAGATTTCCATCTGCAATAGGAGAGCAATAATGCCCACTTGCCCTCCAGATGTTGTTGGACTACTATGGGAATTCTGGTCCACACCATGTGACGAGCAGGTTTTTGGCCATAGCTGCCAAGTCTCCCGTTTCCCCCGGGAAATCCCCGTTTTTCCAGCTGTTCCTAGCTGAAAAAACAGATTTTTTGTTTTCCCCCGGTTTATTCTGCCGTGGCGGCCATTTTGGAACTGGGCGGAGCATGCTCAGAAGCAACTTTTGATGCTGCTCTGCCCAGTTCCAAAATGGCTGCAGTGCGACTTCTGGCACGGTGGCCATTTTGGAACTGGGCAAAGCAGCATCAAAAGTCACTTCTGAGCATGCTCTGCCCAGTTCCAAAATGGCGGCAGCGCTACTTCCGGCCTGCTATTTCCGGCCCGGTCCCTTATTTCTCTGACAGCAACTTGGCAGGTATGTTTTTGGCTACCCCAGATATAACTGAAGTTCTTGAAAGTAGAATCATAGAATCGTAGAGCTGGGAGGGACCCCAAGGGACATCTAGTCCAAATCCCTTCAACGCAGGAATCTCAACTGAAGCACCTATGCGATGACCATTCAAGCTTTGCTTAAAAACCTCCAAGGAAGGAGAGTCCACAACCCCCTGAGGAAGACCATTCCACTGTTGATCAGCTCTTACTGCCGGAAAGTTCTTCCTGATGTTTAGTTGGAATCTCCTTTGTTGTAACTTGAAGCCCTTGCTTTGAGTCGTCCCCTCCAGAGCAGGAGAAAACAAGATTGCTCCATCTTCTATGTGTCAGCCCTTCAGATATTTGAAGCTGGCCATCATCAGCTTTGTTCCTCCAGCAGCTTCCATGTGCGCAAAATTAAGAAACTCAATACGGTATGGGAGCAAATTGGTAAGTTCAGTTAAGAGCACTTGTAACGCCAATAGGAGGTGACCTGAGAAAGTGCAGTCTGTGTACACATGCATACAGCAAGCAAATCTGAGAAGTGCCTTCTTGGCACAACATGGATTACAACCATTCTAGCAAAATGTACTTTGGATTGACAAATAGTGTGGGATGCTGGGTGAATGCACATTATCATGTAGAGGGCACATGATATTTCCAGGCTGAATTGCTAGCTCATTGTTGAGGTTCTAATCTCTGGAATCTATGAGGTACGCTCCGTCCAACATTTCCTGGAAGGAGAAGCAGACCCTTAAAAGAGAAGACAAGAAAAATAGGGGTGCGCGGCTTTTCTGCACAATGATAGTGCAAACGGAAATCTCAACTCTGAACTGACAGTGTCTTGTTAAGCTTGTTGACAGCATTAACCTTCTGGGCCACGTTTTTTAAAAAAAGAGATAAAATGAGGACAAGGGACCCTGAATGCTGCATTGCTTGACCACTATAATGAAACACTTGAGACAGCTGCAGTAACTTTCTCTGCGCAGAACTGGGAGGATTCACGTTACACAGAAACTGAGCAAACCTGTCATTTGCTCGACGAACGTGTATGTAGGTGGCTCAGCTGTATCATGTCAGCCTGTCGAATAAAGCATGGAAATGTGAGAGTGAATCAAAGCCTCTTAAATGTGTTGTTTTGTCTTTGCAAGCTGCCTGTGGGTGCACCTGGCTCCTTTGCTCCTTTGCATGATGTATGTACCCATTTTGTTTAAATAGCACATCAAGCAGAGAAATGGGGGGGGGGTTAGAAAAAAAAAGTGTGGCACGAAGAGGACTCATGATTTCCCCCCAAGTCAGCTTCAATCTACATCTCAGGAACATGCAAACAGGAGAAATGAGAAGCGAGGGAAATAAAGCTGATTGAAACATGCACCATAAATGGAGTCATTCCTTGGGAGAGGGCCAGGATTGCAACGTGCCTCTCTTCAGTCATTCACCCCACCTGTGCACTGAAAAAACAAAGCACAGATGTGTCCCATGCAAAGACCAAGGTATGTGGGCTGGATTCTTTTATTCTGTTTTTTTAAAAATGTTTTCCATCTGATGCTTCTCTGGACCTAATGCAATCCTCCCAAGGTGCGCACAAACAATCTGGTGTATATGTTTGCCTGCCAAGATATCAAACGCAAAATCAACTGAATATAATGGAAACACAATGGGGAGGAAAGGCATTTCAGGATAAGCACAGAACAAGGGACTTACTTGATCAGATGAAAGGTCCATCTAGTCCAACATTCTTCTTCTGGCGGATGTGTCTGTGAAGTCCACAAGAAGGTTGTGGGCAAGAGCCACCATTTTCCATCTTAGCAGCGCCTTTTTTCTAGAAAAATAGGTGCTGGTACTCACTATGAAATTGTTACAGTCAGTGCCACACTTTTTAACAACAACAGAAAGACGTGCCAGTACTGCGTGCCCTTGAGTACCCCCTGAAAAATATTAGTGCTTGGTTCTCATGTCTATTGGATTGGGTTCAGACCAAAGCCGATTCATGCATTCACTTTGCTCATGTGAAATCTCTCTTATGAGGGATGCTGCGCCCCTTCCATTCTTTACAGCCCTCTATGAGTTAGAGAGCGACTGTCTGAAGCAGGGAGCTGCATCTCCTTGTGGGATTTAGAACCCCACACAATCAGGGCCTTTATGAGGTTGGTCCATGTAACTTTGGTCTGCCTACCAACTTCAGGCTGCTCTCCACCTGCTTGCATCAGGGATGAGCCCTGGCTGTCAGCTCTCTCCTTCCTGGTCTACGTTCTGCTCTTGTAGAACTCAACAGGAAGATGGGGGAGAAAGCGAGAATCAATTGGCTCTCTCTTTCATTGGCTATGACTCTTACTACCTGCCCTACTGGTTTCAGTGGGAACTAGCCACCGCTGAGGCTCTGTGATACAAACATTCACTCTCCAGCTCATGGTGGGTTGCAAAGGAGGGGGCGGTGAGGTGTCAGGGGTTCAGGGCTTCTGAGGGGTCAGGCCCCTGTTCTCCCTAGTGTGATTCCTTTTGAGTAAAATGCATTCATGCAGGCACCTCCAAACTTGGCCCTCCAGATGTTTGGGGACTACAATTCCCATCAACTCTGACCACTGGTCCTGTTAGCTAGGGATGATGGGAGTTGTAGTCCCAAAACATCTGGAGGGCCGAGTTTGGGGATGCCTGCTTTAGCCCTTCTGAAATCAGTGATGACTAACATGTTGGACCATTCTAGAGAGTAAATACACTTCCCGGGGGGCAGGCCACTTTGAACTAAGAAGCTTACTTCTGAGTAGGCATGCATAGAATTGCAGCCTTAGGTTTTATTGATTTCAGTGTGGCTAAAGCCTGTCTAAGGCTGAAATCCTGCACACATTTACCTGGGAGTAAGTCTCATGGAATTAAATGCTCCTGAACTCTGTGTGCCTTACACTGTAACGTTGTCCTGATTATCTCCATGCTAAGCCAACATTTGGGATAGACCTGAATGTATCCAAGTGAAAGTCTTATCTCTTGAGCCCATTCACACAATCATGAATGCTGCAGATATGAATCATTCTCCATTGCTTTTTCTTTGGCAGGAAAGGATGACAGAACCCCCTGAAGGCCAGCATTCAGCTTCGATTGTGAAATCAGTATTAGGGACTACAAACTTTTCTTTCTTTCTTTCTTTCAAAATACCAGAGATATTTCTGACACTTTCTCAGTTCACGGGGGTTATCAAAACATCTCGCTAGCTCCTTTGGAATAGGAAGGAAGCTTGGGCTCAAATGAGATACATGATATGCAAATGTATGCATTGATAGTCCTTCAAAGGTGGGAAAGTGACTTCTCAGGGGGAGTGGAGAGATGGGCAGGAGGGAGAATGTAAAACTTAACCCTTTCCCTCTCGCAAATCCCCCACCATGCTTTGCTTCCCATGAGGTTTAAATGTGTGCTTTTCCTAACAAGATAATCAGAGCTGTAAAAAGTCGTGAGAATGAGTTGGGGAACTCTTTTGTGAATGGCAAGTGAGCTTTCAAGGCCACGCAGTTCAACAAATTGTTGTCAAACAAGCTGACTGAATGGCCAGGCTGTACACAGAGACGACTCTTTATGGCTGTAATCTGAATGGCGCCAGATGCTCTATTAGGGTCTATTTTCAGTGATTGCACTTTGCAGAGTACTTTTTCTTTGATAGACCGCCATCGCTGTAGTAAAAGATGAGTCATAATGACTGAGAAAATTGTCCTAAGTTCCAGTGCTACAACGCCAGTCATGTTCCTTTCTGATTACTTTCCTGGGGATTTTTTTTTTTAGTTGCAAGAGAGCAAACCTTTGTCTTCCTTCATCAGGAAGCGAGTCAAAGTACAGTACAGAATATTTTTCCTCTGGCTAGACAAACAAAAAGCTTTAGAAAGGCCACAGGTGATGGGGAGTAATGTAGAAGGGAATGCTAAGCAGGCACAATACTCTTGTGCTACTTTTGAAACAAAAGAATGTGGTAGTCCCTTCCTTCGATCTGCCTACCTGGACCACCTCTCTGCTGATCTTTTGTTTTCTGCAGTTTGTTAGGCCGCCTATTGGGGGCCATACAAACTGCAGCGTGATAACATTCTTACAATTTTATCATATATTAAGATGCCATGGCTGATTGTAGATCTCTAGGAGCAAGCAAAGTCATTTTTGTGTGTGGAGAGGGGGAATATAATAATAATAATAATAATAATAATAATAATAATAATAATAATAATTTTATTTATACCCCACCCTCCCCAGTCAAAACTGGGCTCAGGGCGGCTAACACCAACAAAATCACAATAAAACATAAAAAGCAATTAATTAAAATACAGATTAAAATACAATTAAAATTTAAAATGCAGGCTCATTTCAAGTAGTCCATAAATCCAAGCCATGAGGGAGGAAAACACAGGGGTCAAACTAAGTCCAGCCCAAAGGCCAGGTGGAACAGCTCCGTCTTGCAGGCCCTGTGGAAAGATGACAAATCCCGCAGGGCCCTGGTCTCCTGTGAACGAGCGTTCCACCAAGTTGGGGCCAATACTGAAAAGGCCCTGGCCCTCGCAGAGGCCAATCTAGCCACCTTATGGCTCGGGATCTCCAGAGTATTGTTGTTTGTGGACCTTAAGGTCCTCCGCGGGGCATACCAGGAGAGGCGGTCCCGTAGGTACGAGGGTCCCAAGCTGCATAGGGCTTTAAAGGTCAAAACCAGCACCTTAAACCTGATCCTGTACTCCACCGGGAGCCAGTGCAGCTGGTAAAACACTGGATGAATATGATCCCGCGGCCGGGACCCCGTAAGGAGCCTCGCCGCTGCAAAATGTTGGAAGACTCATTTTAATTTAAAGTTTTGTGTCTCTGTTGAAAGGACCATGGAGGATTTACCACATTACCCATTAATATGACCATTTTATAAAGACATAAGAGCTAAATATACGGAATGTGTTCTTTTCAGAAAGGACATTTGTTTACCGTTATAAAAGATTGGAAATAGCTTGCAAAGAGAGATAAGGGAGCAAGTTGCAAAGTTACAAACTATGAGCGTGCAGCAAAAGCACACCCGTCATTTGTATCAAAATGGTTGTTGACTATTTACATGAAGCATGATTTTTGCCATTTTATCCTCTTTTGCCTATTTTTATGGTTGAAAATTTGCTATGACTCTTGGTCTCTGCAAATACAGTTATTCACTCGTCGGCGCATTCTTAAGCAACAGCATTGATGTTTATAATTTAGGTCCATTTGCTGCATCGCTTTTCCTTCTCGCATAGTTAGAAATGTCTTGGACAATGACCAATAATAGCCATCTTAGTAATATGTGATTAGTCAGACACAATTCTGGACAATATAAATGGCAGGAACATTCTGGGGAAGTGTGCATGTCGTGCAGCCTGATCCTCTGCGCATATTTACTCAGAAATGAATTGCACTGTGTACAAAGGGGCTTATTCTCCATTACATGCATGCTAGATCAAAGCTTTAGGCTGTAATCAGGAACATGCTTAAAAGCAGTGGGATTTATTTCTCCTTAAGCAAGCATAAGAGGGCACCTTTGGTCTTGCAGGTGGTCATTCACACCAGAGAGCCAAACCATTGCCCATTTATTTCCTAACACCTTTTTTTAGAAAACAAGAGCAGGAAACAATAGGACAAGGGACATTTAATCAGCAATAGTTCCCAGTGAGTTTAATGGCTCTTACTCCCAGGTGGATGTGTGCCTTAAATGTCCCTGGAGCGCAGGGATGGTGAACATTCAGATGCTGTCGGTCTACAACTGCCATCATTCCTGATTTATTGAAATATGATTCTCCAGCTCTCAACAGTGATCTTACATGCAATGAAAACCCAACTTTGGGGAGAGTATTGGCGGCCAGATATGGGGCCCTGTAATGCTGCATTAGCCCTCCAGATCTGAGGTGCACCCTTGTTATAGGGGGAAAAGAAGCTTTAACCCAGGCTTCCCCAAACTTTGGCCCTCCAGATGTTTTGGACTACAATTCCCATCTTCCCCGACCACTGGTCCTGTTAGCTAGGGATCATGGGAGCTGTAGGCCAAAACATCTGGAGGGCCGCAGTTTGGGGATGCCTGCTTTAACCCTTTGCTCCTACCATCTCCCAGATTGGAATAGAACCTACTTGGGTCTTCTGTTTGCCAGCTTGCATAGACACTAGTGGGAGCTTTCCCCCAACTGCGAATTCCAGATGCAGGAGGGTGTCAAATTCCATGTGAGACCACAGTAGTGTCCAGGGCCAGATTTAGGTTTGATGAGGCCCTAAGATACTGAAGGTAATGGGGCCATTTATATGTCCAGCTATCCTTTGTCAACAACAAATTGTCGCTGTTTTGTGTGTGTTGAATTTATGCCATATGGTAATTTATGGACCTAAT
The DNA here is from genome assembly GCF_963506605.1 of Zootoca vivipara. Classification (NCBI taxonomy): domain Eukaryota; kingdom Metazoa; phylum Chordata; class Lepidosauria; order Squamata; family Lacertidae; genus Zootoca; species Zootoca vivipara. The sequence goes on along the minus strand of NC_083287.1, from coordinate 9,862,759 downwards.
AGGTATCTAAAGCCATTTGCACATACAGAAGGCAGGCACCCTATATATAGAAATGAGCAAACCAGTGATATTTTAGGGAGCAGGCTACCAGGCGGGGCCCATCATAGGAGCCTATACAACACAAAACAAAACACTGTTGCTGTATGTAGGTTTTATTTATTTTTTGTTTTTTATCTTATATTTTGGAAATGTACATCCAATTTTCTTTTCCTTTAAATTTTGTGGGGGGCTCCTAAGAGGGTGGGGCCCTAAGCTATAGCTTTTTTAGCATATATGTAAATATGGCACTGGTAGTGCCAAATGGCTAAAGCTCTCTCATGTGATGGTCTCAATCACTCAGCTCCATCCCTGTGTTGGGTATTCATTTTTGTTTTTAAATTATATATTTGTCTGGTGTAATCTGGCCCTTGATTTTCTGAATGATAAGGGAAGGTTTCTATACACTGTGCTTCGTCTGTGCCATTCGATACTTGGCGTGCTATATAGTTCAAACAAAAGCACTCCCCATTTTGAAAATGCAGCACTGTAATTGTTCTGAGTACCACCTATTCCCACTTTTAGCTCTAGCAATTTGGCTATAGATTTCATTGATAGATTTCACTGATATGGCTGGATCATTTACGACAGAAACACTGGATTTTTAAATTCACCCAGACAGATTATATTCACTCCAGTGAGGAAAACAAAGCACTCTACTCGGGAATGTTGTTGAATTGAGGGGGGAAATCGGCCCTCCTCCTCTTACACCTGCATGGATCCAATGAGTGATATTATGAAGTATCTTCAGAGATGCCCCAAACCCCAATCTCTGTAGAAAGACAGAAATCTTTCTACTAGAGTTCTTGCAGTTTTGCAAGCCCTTCCTTGGTTTTGTATCACTGCTTGTCTGGGAAAAAACCCACACACAACAACAACTATCTAAAACTTCTCTTCAGTGGCATAGTAAACAAACAAGGTTAGTTAACAGCAGGTACACCTATCTCAGTAATGAGCTGGGTTAATTGGTAAAGAAAATAGGTGCCTGTTAATTTAATGGCTCATTAACAGCAGAAAGTGAACCTTCGGGGCCCAGTTCCCTGTTATGTAAATATCCCTTTCCACTAACCTAGGGAGTATAAGAGTCTAGCAATGTTTGAGGTTGCCACCTGGACAGATTTAATATGAAAGAATCCCATTTTTGTCCCCCCCCCTTTTTTGGCATTCCACTTGGATTTGTTTAGCTTTGCTTCCAAGCTAAGCAATCAACGATTTGACATTGGCATGCATCTAATGATGTCACTTATGGAAAGAAGTTATGGCTCCTGGAAAGCAGGGGTGCATTTGTAGCCCTTATGTGGGAAAACACACACACACACACACACACACACACACACACACACACACACACAGAGGGCTGGCGCGTCCATTAAGGCAAACTAGGCAGTTGCCTAGGGCGCCAAAATGGAGGGGGAGCCGGTGTGTTTCCCAGCTTGCAAACGCTCTCTCTGCCGCTGCCACCACTTTCGCTCCTGCTGCTGCTTGCTGCTGCAGAGGCACCTCCCTGCAATGCCCTGCAGGGGGCACAGGGCCGCACCGCATGACGGAGCCAGGAATCGGGGGGGGGCGCACTCGAACCAATCAATCAAAGCAGGCGGGGAGGTAGGGGAACCTGAGCGCGCACGCCCAGTTGTTAGGCAGACGGGTTTTAAAAAAAGAAAAGGAAAAAAGAGCGTGCGACCTTATGGGCGGGGCGGGGCAGCGGAGGACACGCTCCACACTCCAGGCTCCTCCCCTCATGTGCCTCCTTGGCCAATCGCAGAGCGGGAAGGCGGGGGGGGGCGCCTGAAGGTGATCTCGCCTAGGGCGCAAAAAACCCTAGCACCGGCCCTGCACACACACACACACTCTTCCCCAAACCTGATGTAGACAAGGGATGGGGAATCTGAGGTCCTGCAGTTTGTGTTGGATTCCCACCTGCCCCACCCAATTATTGTCGGGAAACTGGCGAGGGGGAAGAACTATCCCCCAGGCGTAATGCAGGAACGTTTCCAGGCGTCTCCCTGACGTCTTCATGACCCGTCCCTTGCAGACACCGGGCACATAATTCAGATATCTTGCAGAGTAAAACGCAGAGGACTGAGGCAGAGGTGTGTGCTACAAAGCTATGTTTATTACTAAGAGTAAGGCAGAACAAAAGAAAGCATGTCTCCGAAGAACCAAAACAACAAACGGAAACATATATATCCGCTCCCGTGATTCCAAAAATCTTTGCTGGGATGCATAAACACAGTCTTGTGACTGCACAGTGAGAGGAATAGAAAGCTTATCAGAGACGATGGTAATTCCAGCAAATTCTGGAGGACCCCAATTTCCATATCTCTTCACCTAGAGTAAATGCAAACTGCGGGGAGAGGAGAAGGTGGAAGAGGAATGGAAGAAATTTAGAATTTATTATAAAAAATATTGCAGAATTGATGTATGAGGAGAATTATAAGCAATTGTGAAGTTGCAGGTTAAGAAATTAAGTGAGATATAATTGAAAATAGGTTAGAATATTATAGTGAGTTGTAAAATTGAGAAAAGGATGTTGTAATTAGGTTTGGAAAATAAGATATAGAATTTGTCAAGAATGATATGCAATGAACTGTTAGAAGGGGGACTCGGGGAAGTCCCTTACTAAAATGAGAAAAAATGGCATGTATATGCTGTTTTTTTCTTTTAACTCTTCTTTTATTTCTGAATTTTTGAATATTGATGTTATAATAATGTATAATTATATGGAAGTTATTCTTTTCTTTTTATAAAACTTAATAAAAATTATTTTTTTAAAAAAATAGAGTAAATGCAAACCGGATGAAGGGCAATCCAGAAATGTTTTTATTAGATCAGATTTCATAGTTACATCTCACTTTCCTATTACAACCAGAAAGTAGCTTACAATGAAACAAAGACACACAAAAATATAGAAATACCAACACCACACATTCAATATAATATCAAGAGCAGCCGGAATAAGTAAATTAATACATTTTTTAAATAGGCAGCCTCCTGGGTAACTGAAGCAGTCTTCATTTGACATTTAAGGCAAACCAGCCTCCTTGGGAAGGGCATTGCACTAGCTGGGTGCCCCAACTGAGAAGGCCCTGCATCCACCCACTGCCTGTTGTGCCTGACTTCAGAAAGCAGGGAAGGTACAGAGAAAGGCACTCCAGTGATGAATGCAAGCATTCAGCAGGGTTTGGGTGGGAGGTTGAGCACTCCAGGAGTAAATCTCCCTGGACATCAATATCTGAAATAACTTTACAGCTCTGGTGGGGTTGCAGTTCTCATCGGAGATGTAGACAGATGTGTCACTATTACATAAACAGCTTGTGTTGTTGTTGTTTAGTCGTTTAGTCGTGCCCGACTCTTTGTGACCCCATGGACCATAGCACGCCAGGCACTCCTGTCTTCCACTGCCTCCCGCAGTTTGGTCAAACTCATGTTCGTAGCTTCGAGAACACTGTCCAACCATCTTGAGAACACTGTCCAACTCCATGGTCAAAGACAACAGGCTTATAAAACAGCTTGTAGGTGTGGTTTAAGCTTGAACCATCCCATATACAGTGGAACCTTGGTTTATGAACACCTCGGTTTACGGATTTTCGGTTTACGAACGCCGCAGACCCGTCTGGAACGGATTAATCCACTTTCCATTACTTTCAATGGGAAAGTTCGCTTCAGTTTATGAACGCTTCAGTTTATGAACAGACTTCCGGAACCAATTGTGTTCATAAACCGAGGTACCACTGTATGCCAATTTTGTGCAGGCATCCAGAGAACCCCTGCTCTTCTTTTTGGTTAACTTCCTCATCACCTTTTCTTTTCTTTTAGCTCATATTAGCACATCTGAGTGTGACGCGAAGCAGATACAGGGATGGAGTGTGACTATATCATTGCAAGATCACTTAGACTGGTGGTTCTTAAACTCTTCCCCCCTCCCCACGGAGCATCAAAAAATTGCTGAGGGTCTTGGCGGGCCACTCAATGATTTCCCTGTGACGCTGCATGATTTCTAATTGTATTTTATTGCTTCTTTTATTTCTTACATATCCTGTTTTATTGTGTTACAATTTGAATGCCGTAAGAAACAAAAAGAAGGAGAAGAAGAAGAAGAGTTTGGATTTGATATCCCGCTTTGTCACTACCCGAAGGAGTCTCAAAGCGGCTAACATTCTCCTTTCCCTTCCTCCCCCACAACAAACACTCTGTGAGGTGAGTGGGGCTGAGAGACTTCAAAGAAGTGTGACTAGCCCAAGGTCACTGAGCAGCTGCATGTGGAGGAGCGGAGACCCGAACCCGGTTCCCCTGATTACGAGTCTACCACTCTTAACCACTACACCACGCTGGCAATAAAAATACAATTGAAAATCACTATGAACATTTAATGTGGCATGTGTGCCCGTTGTGTCCATCCTGCTTGCCTGTTGGGCAAATTTCTGGACTCTAAGAATGACAGAGCAGCCGCTACGCCTCCCATTTTGTGCAGACTTGCTGCGGACCACCTGAACAACTCCAGTGATCCATAGACCACTGTTTGAGAACTTCTGACTTAGATCACCTGAGGAAATTCTACTTGTGGCACCACCCCCTGCAGTGTGGCTACCCAGAATACCGCAGGATGGCTACCCTCAAATTGGCATCCTCTGTTGTTGCCCCTGGTCTTTGGAGTAACCTCCCCTCTCTCTGCTTTACAGGAAGCAGAGACCATTAGTTGCTTCAAGATGTTTGGTGAAGATTTTCTTTCCGTGACCATAAGAGTGGTCTCTGATTTATGTGTATGAATTCCCTGAATCTGTTTTACTTGCTTTCATATGCTTTGGTGCTGTTTTACTGATTTCAGGCTGGGCTTTGTTGTACTGGATATTGTTCTTATATTATAAGCCCACTGAGTAATACTGGGCCAGTCACTCATCCCCAGCCTTTATTAAATAATAATTTTTATTAGTTTTCAATTACAATAATCCAATAATAGCCTCATTATAACAATGCCAAATTACAATACAATTACCAATACCAATCATCCAGATACTAAATTATATAATTTAGGTAGCTCCCCACATGCTAGATTTGATGGCTTGATGATTAACTTTACTTCTGCATTCCAAAATCTTATTAATTTCAATTACTTAACAATTCCTTATACAACAACTGCAATATTAACAGCTTCCATTTGTATTGACACATTAAATGATTTATAAAACTACAGGTGAGGCACTCAAACTATATCCTTGTTCTTCCTGTGTGTTGCAATTATTCTGCCCGTGATGTTTCTTCCTGTCCTTATAAAATATTATGTCTATCTTTTCCTGGTTGTTGCTGTTCTCCATCATGCCTTGGGCGGAGCTAGTATCCCATTCCCAGCCTAACCTACCTCCGTATCTTCCAAGTCCCGGACTGCAGAATCTGGGACCGGCAGCCCTGTGACACCGGAAGTTGCGTCAACGTAACTTCCGGTGTCGCTTTGCCCTTCTATGGGCACCAAAAATGGCCGCCGCCGGCTTCGAAAGTCGCTTCTACGCATGTCAGGAAGTACGTCGACGCAACTTCCGGTGTCGCTCTGCCCATCTATGGGCACCAAAAATGGCCGCCGCCGACACCGGAAGTCGCGTCTATGCACTTACGGGCATGCGTAAATGCAAATTTTGAAGCTGGTGGCGGCCATTTTTGGTGCCCATAGAAGGGCAAATCAGAAAGAAAAAAAATGGCCGCCGGCAGGAGAAAATAACAGAGAAAAACGGGAGGCGAAGTGATACGGGGGACCACCGGGAAAAGGTAAGTAAAAACGGGGGTTTCCCGGGGAAAACGGGGTACTTGGCAGCTATGCCTACCTCACAGGGTTGTTGTGGGGAATAAATGAGGAGAGGGAGAACCATGTAAGACACCTTGAACTCTGTGGAGAAAAGGGTGGAATATAATTTCTTTCTCTCTCTCTCTTTCCCCAATGGCCAGAAATATAGCACATTTCCTTTTCTTCTTTTTAAAGTAGACACACAGCCACATCTCTTTCTGCTTTCTTTCATGCCCAAAGTAGTATGCGTATACTTTGTATGTCTGAATATGTGAGATGGTCCTGATTTAAATGGATTTATTTGGCTCCAGATTTCTTTTCACCCACAGCTTTAGGGAATTGTTAGAAATGTTAAGTACAGAAACAGAGATGCCCCTTAGTTGTGCCTTTTCAGTATGTCCTCAAATCTGGTTTATTGAGACGATTTTGAAGAAAACACTTTGACATAATGGGGGGGGCACACATTCTCCTCTACCACCTTGCCCAAACACAATTTAGTTCTTTCAGCAATGTCTCTGTTCAATAATAGACGATTCTTTCTTTTTATATATATAAAAAAATCCATATTCCTCATAGCATTACTGTGAAGTAGCAGAATTGTGTGACATCTTCACTAAACAGTAATGGGGTCAGGAATACTGTGATAAAGATAAGGATTAGGCTATCATTTTAAAAGTTCTCAGCAACAGCCCCACCTAACTACGCTGCTCTCTTTCCTTTTTTTGCACATGATATTACTATTAAGAGTGATCCTATTCTCTGTCTCCATAACCGTAACTCAATAGGAGGTATTTTCACCAGCTCTTTACTGGTAAATAGCCTCCTGTCATTGTTTTAAAAACACTCATCTATTCTATGGATTTCAGGACAATAGTCCTATGAACATGGAATAAAATAGCAAGGATGAACGATCGGTCCTCTACTCACATTTGGCACCATTAAAGCAAGCTTCATTGTTAAGGGCTCCTAAGCCACTGTATGCTTAGGTGTGCCTCGTTGAGTGCAGAATCTTCTTCTTCTTCTTCTTCTTCTTCTTCTTCTTCTTCTTCTTCTTCTTCTTCTTCTTCTTCTTCTTTCTGATTTTCAATTTTATACATTTCAATAATTCTACAATCCTTTTAACATTTCAAAACTCAACTTCCTTCCTCCTCTTTCTGTGGCTCCTTAAATTTATTTTTCATATTTTCTGTATACAGTCGTACATTGGAAGTCAAACGGAATCCGTTCCAGAAGTCCATTCGACTTCCAAAATGTTCGGAAATCAAAGTGTGGCTCCTGCAGTCAATCGGAAGCCACGGAAGCCCCGTCGGACATTTGGGTTCCAAAGAACATTCGCAAACTGGAACACGCACTTTCAGGTTTGTGGCGTTTGGGAGCCAAAATATTTGACTTGCAAGGCATTCGGGATCCAAGGTACGACTGTATTCCAAATTAACTTAACATATTTATTCATCTACTTTATATACTCTTACAAAACTGCAGGTTATTACAATAATTCTGCCAATGTCCTTATCTGTTTACAGTTTATTTGTAAATATGCAATAAACCATTTCCCGCTTTTATGAAAAGTTTGTTTTCTTGATTTCTTATGTTTCCGGTAAGCTGTGCCATTTCTTCATATTTCATAAGTTTTTGCATCCATTCTTCTTTCTCTGGGACTTATCATTCTTTCCATTTTTGGGCAAGTAACATTCTTGCTGCTGTAGACACATACATGAATAAATTTCTATACAGTTTGAGTAGTTCTGTCTCTATAATTCCCAAAAGGAGTGCAGAATCAAGGGAAGAACCATCAAAGGTTGTGGTGGGGAAGTTGGTGCAGTGCTAGAGCCAATCTGATGCTCTGCCATTGCACTCCAACCATGACAACTTGGCAATCAGCATAGAACCTGGAAGTCGGATAAGCGAAGCAGCTCTGCTTCACCCCACTGACTGCTGCAATGGGCAAAGCTGAAGTCTGTGCTACCGGTAGGTGGGCAAGAACACTTAGCACAGCCTCTCGCCTTTCTGCCTCTACCTTTCTGTCACATCCTTCTCTTTGCCCCACCCCACTCTCATTTCTCCTTGCCCAGCAGGCTCCCAAGGGAGGGACAAATCACTGTAGCTAGAGGTTTAAAATGATTACTTGCTGAGGGCCTTTGAAATTAGTCCAGGGGCCACATGAAGTTGGGCTGCCGGCTACCCAGCCTGTTTTATACCCTGAAACATTTTCTATATTTTTATTGCTGTGATTTATGTGTTATCTTTTGCTTTTATCTTCCAGACAGATGAAAAAGTCCAGCTCAAAATCTGTTCTCTTGAACTTTATACCCTTTTTGCTGCTGGCAATGCCAAATGTAAGACATAAGTCTTTGAAGGCTTTTTTTTTGGTTTTGTTTAAATCTAACTCTTTAAACTCAGCCTTGTCATTAAGTAACCTTGATTAGCGATTGCTTGTCATCTTGAATGCATGCCTTGCATTTTTCTTATTTTAAGTGTTGAAGGCAAAAAGGACAAGCCTCTAAGCCTAAGGGATATTTTGAAGCAAACACTTGGAAGATGTGGATTCAAAAAAGAGGCGTTTAAAGCAGTCTATGTATAAGTCATGCAGTCATTATGGGTTTCTTTTTTTAAAAAAAAAATGTGCCAAAGGTTTGTTTATTGATGGTCATTTGTGGAACTGCACACTGTGACTGGGTAGCTGTGAGTTCCATTTTGCAATTGTCACAGCACCACATCCATAATTTGTGAAAATTATGACTAACAAATGGGGTTATAAGATCAGCAGCAGCTAAATATACTTGCGGTTAGAGGTACATTTGAAAGAAAGAGCTCTTGCGCTATTTTCCACCCACTGAGTGCTGAAATGTAAAATTGGGACAGAGACTGAAATGAGATCACAACTATTTCAGCACTGAAGGGGCATCCTCCATCCTGATCTTTGCTCTATTTGGGGAGTCTTTACTGCTGTAATAGGCCCTTGGGGGTGGCTTAAAAATTAGTAGATGCTTCTGTGCATATTATGGGACCCAGGTGGCGCTGTGGGTTAAACTACAGAGCCTAGGGCTTGCTGATCAGAAGGTCGGCGGTTCGAATCCCTGCAACGGGGTGAGCTTCCATTGCTCGGTCCCAGCTCCTGCCCACCCAGCAGTTCGAAAGCACATCAAAGTGCAAGTAGATAAATAGGGACCGCTCCGACGGAAAGGTAAACGGCGTTTCTGTGTGCTGCTCTGGTTCGCCAGAAGCAGCTTTGTCATGCTGGCCACATGACCCAGAAGCTGTCTGCGGACAAACGCCGGCTCCCTCGGCCTGTAGAGCGAGATGAGCGCCGCAACCCCAGAGTCGGACACGACTGGACCTGATGGTCAGGGGCCCCTTTACCTTTACCTTTAATGAGATGGTACACTTATTGGTGATGTAAGCACTTTCACATACATCCTGGTTTTTTCTCTCCATATTAGTGAATGAATGAAGGTTTAGTACAGCAATCACACCCCTATCCTTTATTATTATTATTATTATTATTATTATTATTATTATTATTATTATTATTAAAGGAGGAGATGGTTTCACTAGGGCAGCATGACCTGTTCTGCTTTGCTACTGCATTTGCATGAGAGGGGGTATATTAGGGGGAAGGAGGCAAGCGACAAGTGAGAGCCGTGTTCTCTCCTTTCCTCCTGCCTTCAACCTCTCAGCATCACTGACCAGGAGGTGTTGGAAACAGGGATGAGGTGCATCTTCAGCTATCTATACCGTAATAGCTATGCACAACACAACAGGACCTCTGTGCATATTGGCCTAGGTCTGGCCCAAGACACTCTCCTGCCTGAGGTGAAGGACAAAATTCTCCTCTACTACCACTACCCACCATTTAAAGTACTGGACTAGCCGACTAATCTTACTTAAAACACTGGTGTTGAAATTGTGCCCTCCATTCCATCTGAAAGCCATAGGATAATTTATGGGTACAGAAGAGAACATGTGGCAGTGGAATCTTTAGGCATTAAGAACTAAGTTATAATGTATTTGGGAAAAGATTGGGAAGGTCTGGTGAGATATACATATACTTAAATATTCACAGTTGGGTGTCAATGGTAGGAAAAAGCACCCAGTGAATGGTTTGGGGAATACAGCTTTTGACAAGGAGCATCTCCACCCGCATGGTTCAGCCCGGACACTGAGGTCCAGCTCTGAGGGCCTTCTGGTGGTTCCCTCACTGTGAGAAGTGAAGCTGCAGGGAACCAGGCAGAGGGCCTTCTCAGTAGTGGTGCCCTCCCCGTGGAACGCCCTCCCATCAGATGTCAAGGAAATAAACAACTATTTGACTTTTAGAAGACATCTGAAGGCAAACCTGTTTAGGGAAGTTTTTGATGTTTTATTACTTTATTATTATTATTATTATTATTATTATTATTATTATTATTCCAATAGTTTGGAAAGGATTTTCTGAAGTGGCTGTGAGGGAGGACCAATTTGTTCCTTGAGTTCTGAGAGGGGCATGCAGAGGACCGATACTCAAATAAATGTGGTCGCAGTGGAGACAAAGAATGAGAACAAATAAATTCCTGTTGATGGGGAAGAGGAGGAAAACGACAGGAACTGAAGGTGGCGGAAGCTGCAGACAACCCAGCTGAAACAGAAACAGAGCAGAGCAGTGATAAGATGCTTGAACAAGAGCTTTTAAAAGACCCCAGTCTGCAACATCTCAGAGGCTTCTGGAAATTCAGAAAACCAAAGATCTAAAGAAGCCAGAGAGCAACTTCTGTAGAAAGAGGGTATTTATTTCCAAAATGGGTATACTACTTCTCTGTGTACCACATATGCCCTGCCTTGTACAAATGTGCCTACCATGTGATGTAGATCTTGTCAGGTTAGCATGCCAGTGGCATAGCTGTATGGCTTGTGATCCCTGGACTATTATGTGGCAAGTGCATTTCTATGCTTCAGGGATGAGGAGCCTGTTCCAGAAGTTGTTGGACACTGACTCCCAGAATCCCTGAACATTGGTCATGCTGGCTGGGGCTGATGGAGTCCAGGAACATCTGGAGGGACACAAGTTCCTCGTCCCACATATATGTGTCGGGACATGCATGGAATGCTTAGTGGGAAACCCCTTTAGTGTGGCTGGTTGTTCAACCCACTGCTTCATTATAAGATGCATAAGATATGGGACCGCCTCTCCCAGTATGCCCCGCAGAGGACGTTAAGGTCCACAAATAATAACACACTGGAGATCCCGAGTCACAAGGTGGTTAGACTGGCCTCGACCAGGACCAGGGCCTTCTCAGTACTAGCCCCGACCTGGTGGAATGCTCTCTCTCAGGAGACTAGGGCCCAGCGGGAGTTGTCATCTTTTCATAGGGCCTGCAAGACAGAGCTGGTCCGCTTGGCCTTTGGACTGACTCAGTCTGACCCCGATATTACCCTCCCCTAAGGCTTTATCCTACAGATATTTAAATGAGGTTGCACTTGTAGATTCCTAATTTTAAAATTGAATTTTAATAGTGGAAGGCAATGACAAACTGTTAACAAAGATGTACGACCTCCTTTTGGACTGGAATACAAAAGATGAAGCTACCAAAGAGTGCATGATTAAATGGGCAATAGATTTGGGCCATAATATTAACATCGATCAATGGCAAAATCTATGGAAACATCAGATCAAATTTACGGCCTGCACTCTTTTAAAGGAAAACATCATGAAAATGATGTTTAGATGGCATTTAACGCCTGTTAAATTAGCCAAAATCAACAAAACAAATAACAGAAAATGCTGGAAGTGTAATATTAAAGAAGGAGACTATTACCATCAGTGGTGGCTCTGTGAAAAGGTTAAAGCTTATTGGGAGCAAATATATAATGAATTGAAAATACTATTAAGATATACCTTCCCAAAAAAACCTGAGGAAATGTTATTAGGAATATTGAGTAGGAATATAAAAAAAGAGGATCATAAACTTTTCATGTATGCCACCACCGCCGCGAGAGTTATCTTGGCCCAAAGGTGGAGAACGAACGAAATACCGACTATAGAGGACTGGAGAGAGAAAATGCTAGAATATTTGGAGTTGGCTAGGCTAACGGGAAGAATAAGGGACCAAAAGGAGCAAAAGTTTCAAAAGGAATGGGACAAATTTATAGATTATTCGAAGGAGTATGGTAAGATATGAAACGCCAGTTGGTTATCATTATAAAATGCAACAAATTTAAGTAACCTAAGTCATAAATTCATGTTTAATTTGAAAGACAATCCATGATGGGTATAACTTTATAGAGCGCAAAACTAAATAAATGGAAGAACAAAACCAAAAGAGAGAGAGGTGGAAGTCGAGCTCAAGAGAAGCAGAACAAAAATAGATTATTGAATGGGAAAAGGAACTGAAATAAACAAGCTACAAAACGAAGGTGAAAAATTGTAATAACCTTTAGTTTACTCAAAAACGACAAGGCACACTTTGGAATTTGTATATCTTTTACTCGTTTCTTTTTGTATTATATGTTCCTTTCTCATTCTTGTTGATGTATGTACAGAAAAGACAATAAAAATGATTAAAAAATAAAATAAAATTGAATTTTAACATTGTATTTAATCTGTATTTTAATTGAATTGTTTCTTTTATGCTTGCTTTGATATTCTTGTTGTTAGCCACCCTGAGCCCGGTCTTGACTGAGAAGGGCGGGGTATAAATAAAATTATTATTATTATTATTATTATTATTATTATTATTATTATTATTATTATTATGTTCGGTTGTGTGGTGTTTCTGTTTCTGTTTCTGTTGCTCCATCTATTTCCCAATGATCTCATGAATGGTAACATTCCCCAGCATCTGTGCTGCCATTCACAAAGTCCCTGGGGAACAGATGGTGCATCTGAGGCATTCACACATCACAGCAGTTCTTGCGACTTTTCAAGGAAATCTCCACAAGAATCAGCCTATGATAAGGCAAGGATAACATGTGAAAATGCCTTTAGAATGGGTAGAGGGTGCTTTCTTGTGGAGACCCACCTTTCCAAAATATACAGACGTTAGCATAGTTTATCCTCACAACAACCCTTTGAGGCAGATTAGAGTCCGTGGAGACTATCACATCCCCGCCATGTTGAGGTCCCTCATTTCAGGATAGGTTGTTCCGGATGTTTATATCCTGCTTTCCTTTTTCTTTTTGGTAAACAAACCAACAAACCCTAAAAGCGGCTGTCATAATTGTCCTGTCAAGTAGTTTGGAGAATGCTACTATATGTGTGGGGAAATGTTAATTTGGCATTATTCCTAGTGACCTGTCATCTAAGACTGTAAGAGTGAGCAGTGGGGGAAATGGATCCTTGGTGGGGGGGGGAATGGAGTTGGGGAAATGCTACCCAACCAGGAAGAACCCTGTTACCCGTCTGTTTATTGGTAGAGGTGGGAATCTGCCCACTTTTGTAGATTTGGGGCAAATACCGCCCTATAGATAGATATAGATAGATAGATAGATATGGTGTGATGGAAAAAACAGCATAGAACTACATTAAAAACCAGTTTTTAATTCCTCCCACAAATCATAGTGATTGTAGTGCCCCAGGAAAACCATTCCCTTTGATTTGTATCAAAGTATCCCTTTGATTTGTATTGTACCCAGATGTGTATGCCCAAATGAAAGATCCTCAATCCCTCCCACCTCTAAGCTCAGAGTGTATCTCAAGTAAGCTTGTTTTAACCTTTTTTTAAAAAATGTAACAGTCACTTTTAAAATGCAGCATTTGTGTGTGTGTGTGTGTGTGTGTGTCTGTGTGTGTGTGTGTCTGAGCCCACAAAGTGACTCAAGACTTCAGGCAGTCCCTGATCTGACTTCAGATGCCTGAAATGGTGCAATCTGACTTAGGAAAGTGAAAACCTCACCTAAATCACCCAAATTCACCTTGTGATTCAGGAGGTACGCAGAGCCAATGTGCACCTCTAAGACTCACTCATGTTCCTCATGTACTATAATCTGATCACACCCCACACCATTTTACCACAGTGCAAAGAGAATTAAAAAAGCCATTCTTCAGAGTGTGTGAAGAAGAATGCAGGGATATGCAGTGACAGGACTGGGGAAAAAATCATCTCTACTGAACACTGGAAGTCGCACGGTGCACAAAAGCCCTCTGGGCGAGGAAAACTTTGAGCACTTTCTGCCAGTCTGAATGGGAGCCTGAGTGTTGAGTGCTAAAGCCGCTGTTGGATCTCAGTTTGGCACCTGCCAGGCAGAGTCAGTAAGAACCCGAGAACTTGATGTGACATCTTTGTGCACAGATCAGTGCAGAGTGAACGCATTTCAGTTTGACTGACAGCTGTCATGCATGATGAGTAAGCAGCAGCAGCAGCGTTGCACCAGATGCTTTAATAAGAAGGTTTCTTCACCAAACCGACTCCCGTGCTTCTGTAAAGAACAGGAAATGGCAAGTCTGTCAGTGTGACTATCTCTCTGTGGCCTTGTGAAATGCTTAACCTCCCCTCTGCGGGTGAAATGGGGCTGACTTAAGTCATTTAAGCCAGGTCTGAATTAAAGTAGTGGAAGATCCTGGATGTATTTCTTCAGTCCACCTAAGTCAACCTATGGCTGTTAGATTGATATGGTGGGACCTTGGTGTGAATGGCTTGCCACACATTCCCTGGTCACAGTCCTGGGGCTGCAATTTGAATCGGAATTCTGTTAAATCTAGGATTCACTTGTCCCCATCACACCTGACTTCTTCGATCTGCACAAATGTCTCACTAACTTTCCATCTACCCTGTCTGACTGTTGCAGCTGGCCATTCCTTTGAGCATAAGTGTCTTTCCGGTCCCCTCTGTACAAGATACCCACAGGGCCAAGGCAGGTGAGTGGTTGCTCCAGGTGAGCAACTTGCTCTCACAAAGGCTAGAGGTGAACTGAGTCCTTATAGGGTCACATTAAAGGACCAAACACCTGGCCTGTAGATGAGGACTTTTATGCCTTTCTGTGGCATCCCATTTGCCATGCTCCCTGCACCACTGGGGTGATGAGGTAGCAGAGGAAACACTTGATCCCTCTGACCAGTCAAGAACACAGCACGGTCTATGTGATGATCCCAGCTCAGGCTCTGTGCACTCTGAACCACCAGCCTCAGGTTCAATGGGCTCCAAGACAGACTGTCCAAGCCTTGGGCTCTGTAGGTTCTGGAACACTAGCATTAGGAGGCTGGTCCAATTTCCCAGTTGGTGGTACAGGTACATCAGCCCTGGACTCAACTGGCTTCTCCTTTTTCAAACTCAAGACCGTGGCTATATGAAAGACTGTATTCCCTTATATAAGCCTGCCTGGGTTTTGAGATATTTTGGGGAGGCCCTTCTCTTGGTCCTGCCACCCTCACAGGCATGCTTGGTATGGCTGCAGGATACCAGCCTTCTCGGTGGTTGCTCCCAGACTTTGGAACTCCCTAACTAGAGAAGTTAGACTAGCTCATTCCTTGTGGCTCTTCCGTTGGCAGGTGAAGACTTTCTTGTTCCATCAGGCTTTTTTATTTTTATTTTTCACAATAAAACAATCCCAAAGGGGATAGAATAGACTATGAAGATAAAGAGGATTCAATGGATTAGATCAGAGAGGGGGATACATGGCTCTCTGTTTGGTTATAATTCCTACCTTTCCTGCCTCTCATCTATGCTGCCTGGGGCTGATGGGAGTTGAGAGTCCAACAATGTATGGAAGTCCCAGATAAATGCACTAGAAAAAAACCTCAGTGGCTTAGGAAACAAAAAAGTATTCTGCGGAAAAGAATTGCACCAGTAGTTAAGATACATGTACACAACTTTTTAAATTGCAGAAAGATAGTTTCCTGACTGTTAGCTGTTATAGGTCCTGAGTCCCCTTGAGTGTGTGTACAGAATGTTGAGGAGGTGGTGAAGTGTTTTTAGAAACTTGTAAGAAAGTGTCATCTTTGTTTAGGAACTGTCAAAGGATGCCAGAATTTTATTTCAATTGCTTTTACACTTTTTTTTGGGGGGGGGCATGTAACTTGGAAGCAAGTGCTGAAATTTAACTCTTGGTTAGGATTTATTGCTGAATCTCCAAGCTTTGTATTGGCATTACATGACACCTTGGCGACATGGAAAACTTTAAATGACTTAAGGGCTGCAGAAAATGCTATCAGCAAATCTAATTGATCCAATCCTGGTTTTGGGTCAAGTGCACCTGATCCAGAAGTAAAACTGGATCAATGATGTTTGCTGATTGCTTTTTCTCACGCTGCAGGTCAGCCCTGCAGTGGGATGTGAAAGCAGTGGAGGTGACAACTCTACTTGGCTTATTGAAGTTGAATACAGATAGATATTCTAGAGATGGTAGAATGGGTCAAACCACTTCCACCACTTTTGAAACGCAACGTCTTCTTCCACCCAAAGGAACACACGAACTTATTCCAGCCCCACATTTTTATTACCTAAAAGTGTGAATTTTCACAGTTGTTTCTTGACAGCTACAAGCCAGCACTTGAGGAGGGGGGAGAAGCCCACACCTCCAGGAAACAAATGGGTCCTTTCCTTGTAATAACTAGAATACCTGAAGCTGTGTAACAAAGCACCCCTGAGAGAAGAGGAAGGTTATATCTAAAGTTAACTGAAGACATTAAGCATCTTTCAGCATGTTAACTGAAAATCACTTCCAAATCATTGCGCAATGCTCCAGTTGTTTTTCAGTATGCACATAATTGCCTGGGGTGGCCCAACAGGCATGCATTGCTAGGTATATAGCAATGTGTTCCATATAGCAAGCACACGTACAATGATTGTACCCCTTGGAGATAATATCACTTGCACAGGTGACTTCCAGGGGGCTGGGGAGGAGGACTTGCTATCATTAGTCTCCTTTGGAGGAGAGATGAGGTAGCCACTTGCAAATCATCTAGCCCAGTGAGAAGCCCCATTGCCTTCTGAACTGTATCTAAGGCAGGATGCAGAAGTTCATGGAGTGCAATAGCATCCACAATAGCAGTTGGAACTTTATTGTCTGTTCAGGGTCTTTTTGCTTTGTATTTGAGAATAAGTGGATGTTCGCTGTAAGCTGCTTTGTAAACAGCATATTTACAAATGCTGTGGCATATACATGAACTAAACCAATTAATATTTCCCTCATTAATATTACATATACCATGTCTAATTCTTTCAATGTCTATAAAAAGTCAAGTTATCTTCAATCAAAGTACTATTGTACAGTGGAATCTCGGATTTTGAACGTAATCCATTCCAGAAGTCCGTTCAGCTTCTGAAATGTTAAGAAACTGAGGATCAGTCTATTGAGAAAAATGGAGAAATGCACCTTGGAAGCCATTCAACTTCTGACACGCATTTGAAAACAGAAGCATTCACTTCCAGGTTTTCAGCGTTCGGCTTCCAAAAAGTTCGGCAGCCAAGACATTAAAAAACCGAGGTTTGACTGTATGTTGATGGAACCACTTAGCATACTGTTAGTGCAAAACAAATGGTAGTAGTAGATACTGGTAGTTGCAAAAAAGCAAACCTTACCATGGCTCTCCCACTGCCCTCCAGCCTTGTTCTTTTTTGGGAGAAGTTGACATATGCATACACACCACTCACTAAAGATGTCTCATTGCTTATTGTGAGAAGCAGCATCGCTGAATTGTGCTTGAGGTAACATTGGGTGAGATCAAAGTTCTGGTCTGTGAGATGCAGGTCAAAACATTCAAGTTACCCTTTGATGGTGCAGGTTATCAAAGGATTAGGATGCAGGCAAACAACGCTTTGTCTATTTCTCATGCTGCCTTAAGTTACTAACACAAACACTTTCCCTTTTGCCACAGGGCGGCCTGTCCTGCTTTGCCACCCAAGGCAAACCAGGAATGTTCCACTCCCTGCCTCCTCTGCTGTGCTCCACTAACCTTCTGCCATTGCTAGATTGCCACCCCCTTTCTGAACTCAGTGGGAGCCAGAGTGCTCCTCAAAGCATTGCCACTAGACTTCTCAGCACAAGGGGTGGGAGAAATGAGTGGTAACACTGTGAACAGGAATGGCCGGGCTCTCACTCTACTTGGTGAGAGTTGGGACACTCCTCAAGGCATTGGGGCTCACTGGAATGCCTCCCTCTCACCTGAGAGAGGAGGGTATTCTGGTGGGAGGGGCAGTGGTGGGGTAGGTGGGGAACTTCTGCTTCCTGAGACAGGTGCCTTAACGTATCTTTTCCGTGGGCTGGCTCTCATTCCTGTTGGGCTGAAAGTTGGTTCACATACTCATCCATGTGAAATTGGGAGCAGAGAAACATAAGTTGATGTAGAAGCATCTTTGATTAATGGTCCAAAGATTGATGTAGAACTTGACCCTGTCGAGGATTGTCATGGCACTAGACCAGAAGTCTTCAGATGCAGATGAACTCCATGGAGAAGGAGACGGAGCCACTTAGTCCTTTTCATGCGGATATGCTGGCACCCAAAACTGAGTCTCATCTCCTGAACCTTAAGAAGGTACCTCTGCCACCATATTCGGATGACTGGGCCACAGACCCCCTTGGAGCTTCTCCCAAATATAAAAATCCTGTTGCTTAGAAGCCAACAGCTGCAGGGGGGGGGGAGTCCTTTGACTGGTCAGATGCAGCACTCAATGAGTGTATTTTATTCTTGACGATCTATCCCAGACCATAAGCTCTGAGAATTGCTCCAAGACACTGCTGAGAGACCATGCTGGTTTTGTTCCATGGAAGTCAGTAGAGCTGGGGATAAGAAGGAGAAAGTGGGACACAGCTGGCTTAGAAAGCTAACTGAGCATCTCCCTGCAATGCACCCACCTTGACCTTTGAGAAGAGGGAATCTTGCAGTGCCATTCCTAAGCATGGGTGGGTCAAATGCACCCTTGATGAAACGTAGAGGAGCAGGATTGAAAAAAATGCAATTAGAGTTCTGTGTAGCTAGGCCCTGAATGGTGCTAATATACGGTAATATGAGAGTGAGGAAAGGAGGGAGCGGGCAAGCAAGCAAGCAAGAAAGAGACTAGTCCCTACTCTGTACAGTTTACAATCTAAATTTTGTCAATGGAGACACAACAAAGGGAAAGGAGAAGGTACCAAGAAATGAACAGATACAGCTGCACACACTTAAGCTCAATTTCAGCTGGTGATGAGACTGTGCATGGACAATGAATGCAATGTACCTGCCGGCAACAATGCAAATAAAGAATTAATTCCCACCTCTGGAAATCAGAGTTCCAGAGCAAATGTCTGCCACATTCCCCCCCCCATTTTTTTTGCTGCTGCATCTTTTCACATTATGTTCCAAGACACTTTTGCAGCATGATTAATGTCAGCACAATAGAAGTACCTGTCACAGCCAGGAAAACAGGTCATACTGCACATCAGCAGTGTGCCAGATAGGCAGAACTGCGTCAACAGCAGCTCACAGATAACGAAGTTTGCTGGCAGTTCAGTGTGAGGACCAGAATACAAGAGATAAGATGCATATGGGAGAAAAATCGACTTGTGCCCTCAATTGTGGTTCTTCATAACTGATGAAAAAGGGCTCTGTGTGTATTGTCAGTTTGTTTGTGCCTGCTACTTCTCTTAGAAATTTTGGAAAATGACAGCCTTCATTTTGTTGGGTGGTTTGGCTAGCAATCTGCTGTGGTCATCACCAGGATGCGGGTGGCGCTGTGGTCTAAACCACTGAGCCGCTTGGGCTTGCTGATCAGAAGGTTGGCAGTTCAAATCCGCAAGATTCCCATTGCTCTGTCCCACCTCCTGCCAACCTAGCAGTTCGAAAGTGTGCCAATGCAAGTAGATAAATAGGTACCACTTTACAGGCTGACAGTACAGAGTACACTGCTATTATTACAAAATGATTTCTGGGCCTTGAGGGAACTTGGTACCATGCTGATTGAAACCATAAAGCTAAGTACTGAAGTTAAGCATTCACATGGCAGCTTTGTATTCAAAGTACCTTTGCCATCTTTATTCATCCTTGGAAGAAGGAGTGTGGGTGGCGCTGTGGTCTAAACCACTGAGTCTCTTGGGCTTGCTGATCAGAAGGTTCAAATCCCCATGATGGGGTGAGCTCCTGTTGCTCTGTCTCAGCTCCTGCCAACCTAGCAGTTCGAAAGCATGCCAGCCTGAAGCGAGATGAGTGCCACACCCCATAGTCGCCTTTGACTGGACTTAATCGTCCAGGGGTCCTTTACCTTTACCTATGGCCATCAAAATAATGGGCAAGTGTGTGAGAGTTCCTTAATTTTTTTTCCAAGTTAACTTTAACACAAACTTGAGCAACAGGAAAGGGGGGTAAGTGGTCCTTCAGGTATTGCTGGATTAGGTAAAGGTAGAAAAGGTAAAGGTTGAACCTGCAACCTTGGCGTCATCAGCACCAAGCATTCCACAACAACTGTGAAACAGTAAGAAGATGAATTTAAAAAGCATTACAGATCAATCCCTTTCAAACAGCAATTTATCTTTCTCATGAGGAGGAAATTACTTCTAAGTCTATGAACAAAAATGATCAGAAATGAAATAGCTTGACAACCACTGGTGCCATGTGCTAGTGATGTCCATCAACTTGGAAGGCTTTAAAAGAGGAATTCACAGAGGATAAGGCTATCAATGGGAACAAACCCTGATGGATATCTTCTTCCTGCACTGTCATAGGCAGTATGCTTTTGAATACCAGTTGATGGAAGCATAGATGGGAGAATACTGCTGGGATCAGGTCCTGTTTGTGGGCTTCCCATAGACATCTGGTTGACCACTGTAAGAACAGGATGCTGGACAAGAAGGGCCACTGGCATGATCCAGCGGAGCTGTTCTTATTTCATTCTTCTAGTTTTGAATGTGCAGAGATGGCTTTTGTTTTTTTGGATACAGAGGAGCATTCAAATATGCAATCTTCATCTGCAATCTGAAGTGGTCCAGTCTAGCAAGAGTTGTGCCACAAGAGGCTGATAATCTTCCAGCTGGAACAGAGAACCTTTCCACAGCAATAGCAGCAAGGAAAAGGCTATCTCGATGCCCATGTAGCTGACTCTACTATGATACAGCCTATCATTTAGACAGGGAAGAATCAGGAAGTGGATGTGATTGGCCCTGGCTCATGGCACTGCGTGTTGTAATACCCAGGGGTGGTTGGCAGGGAAGAATGGCGCCATGGACTCGGTTTCCTGGTATTGATGTGGTTACCGGATACAGAGATGGTACAGCAGAGATGAAAGCTTGGGGCAATTTTGGCACACCAGTAGGAGTGGTGCCTTGACTCTACCAGCATGCCTGAGTCACCCCAACCTTGGTATTGCCCTGGTCCTGATGGTGGCTTTTAGGAGGAATGATGGCAAGACTCTTGTGCACATACAGACACCTGGAACAATATCACTTAGGCTGAAATCTTATATCGCCTTACCTGGGAGTGAAGCCTGTGAGGCTTAGCTCAGGCGTATAGGACTGCATTCTTAATCTTTGTTCCCGAGTATTTTATTCTCACCTGCAAAGTCACAAGATCTGCAGCACTGCTGTAACTGACTCCTTTCCTTTCTTCACCAAGTTTGCTCCTTGATCTCCAAGTTCCGGTTTGCATCAGAATTATTTTGCATCTTGCACGGCTGGTATTAAGGAGCTGGCTGTCTTTGGGACACAGCCGTGCTATGAATGCTGCAGTTTCCCAGAAAAGAAAGGCATTGGAGAAGATTCTGCATTGCACAGAAAGAAACACAGTGGATTTAGCAACAACCACTCATTTGGCTTCAGTTTAACCTTTAAAAAAAATAAAAAAATGTGTATAGATTAAGAGAGAATCTTCTGATATTTTGTCATTATTATATGCCAGCTGCAGCAATTTATAGATTTAATTTTTTTATTTGTTCCTAGGCATTCCTTTTTAGTTTTCAATTTAAATTAGGATTAACTTTGCACTAATGTTGGAGTAGAAAGGTTTTTTTCCATTTTTTATATTTAAAAAGGTTTATAAAGCAATATATTAATAACCTTCTGTTGTTCTTACAGCCTCATCTTCAAGTAACCAACCTTTATAATTGTGTTTCAAATCCCATTAAAAAGTAAGTTGTTAGACTTGGTTGCTCATAAATGTGAACTCTGAAGTCTGAAAGAGCAGAAGGCAAATAAAATGAACCTCACATTTCTGTTAGAAAATCTCATTCTTCTACAGCCTGCGGGTTAATAGTATTGTCTACTTGCACCAAAGACTTTTGAATGAAATTCCCCTTTAAAACAAGAGGGTTAAAAAAATGCCCTATATCTCTAACAAGGTATGGGAGGACGAGCTATTTTATATCCAATGTTTATTTTTATAGGTAGACTACAAATGATGCATCACGGCAAATTCCCCTCCCCAAATGAAAAAATAAATAAATTCGCTTTCTATGTAAACTAAGAGGCAGAGAAAATTAACTTCTCACCAAAGTTAATTATGTAACTTTCACATCTCATCAGGCTCATTGCTAACTTTTTAAATGGTTTACTCTTGCAATTTATTTGAAAGCTTTTAAACCCTGTTAACTGTGGAGGCTTAAAGGTAGAGACATCTAATTTCCGAGGTGAGGGCTAAGTTAAGAAGGATCATATTGCTCCATCAGTTTTGAAGCAGACATGCAGCTCCCCCCCCTTTTTTCTTTATGATGCACAGCCTGCCATAAACTCCTTCTTTGCAAACCTCAAAGGAAACAGAAGGGATGGCCGGGTCATTCTAGAATGAGGAAAAATAACCTTGATCACTTTGGTCTTGTTTGAAGCTAAGAACATGAAGTGAGGAACTATTTTGGGGTACAAAATTGCAAGGTTGCACCCCAAGGTTGCAGTATTGCAAGGTTGCACACAAGGGATGAATGATATACACTCAATTCCCCGATGAGTGAAATGAACCAGCACTCTTGATCTCTCCTGCCCATTTTCCCTTTGGCTATTTCATCCAGTCCCTGCTGTACTGAGTAGGTTTGCCATTCAGCAGGGCTTCTGACAGAGTTGGCCAGGGTGTGAATGGAGAACTCTCTCCGATATTAATTCTGCACCTCTGGCTTCAGTGCAGACTAGATTGATGAATAAAGGAAGCTTCCTTATCCCAAACTATTTGGCTATCGAACACTGTATGATCTATGCCAGGAGGAGACCCTCCAAGTGTTAATGGATTCCAACTCCCATCAGTCTAAGGCAGCATGATGAATAGTCAGGGATGATGGGAGTTGTAGTCTAACAGCATATGAAGGGCCACAGATGCCCCAAACCTGATCTGGAGAGCAGCAGCTCACCAGGGTCTCAGGCAGAGGTCATTTCCTGACCCTTTAACTGAGGATGCTGCAGATTGAACCCAGGGCCTTCCAATTGCCAAGTGCATGCTGAGCAGTCCATCCCATACTTTGGGTACCTTGAGAGTAAAAGACAGTTTCCATTTGAGCTAAACTATGACAATATTCACATCCCCCAATGTTTCCCCGATGAAAATAGGGGTGTCCTATTTATTAACAACAACACTTTTATTATTTAAACACCACCCACCCACCTGACTGGGTTGCCCCAGCCACTCTGGGCAACTTCCAACATATAAAAAAAACAAAAAAACATTAAACATTTAAACCTCCCCTATACAGGGCTGTCTTAAGATGTTTTCTAAAGGTTGTATAGTTACTTATCTCCTTGGTTTGGGGGTTGCATAACTCCATACCCTCCAACATAATGATGTCCTCAGGAAAGGGAAACATTCTGGGATCAAATAAGAAACTGGGATGACTTCTGTAAATCTGGGGCTGTCTCTTCAGATGTTCTCTAAAGGTTGTATAGTTATTTATCGCTTTGGCTCAGGGGGTCACATAACTCCATACCCTCCAAAATTTCTCCGATGAAAATAGGGACATCCTGCCATACCATCCCATATTTCTTTTATGAAAATGGGGACTTCCTAAGGAACAGCGGGACATTCTGGGATCAAACAAGAAACCGGGATGACTTTTGTAAATCTGGGACTGCCCCTGGGAAATAGGGACACTTGGAGGGTCTGCATTATTATATTAAGGTGTACCATCTTGGATTCAGAACTGGATAGAAATCAAGAGAGGAGAGAAACTCACATGTCAGTCAAGCTGATGTGTTTGAAATTGTGTCTGCAGTGCTGTCCTGGGCATTGCTCAGTCGATGGCCACAACAGTTGCTAAAGTGGGTCATTTCACACATTCTGACTGTGCAGGGGAAACTTGTGTTTGCCCGAGTATTTACATGATTGGGAGTTGCAGCCAATCTTGGTTTCCTGATGAGTTTATCTGCATAACACATCTGTTTTCAAAGATCTCTTGGCTGCATTTACCCTACACTGTTGGACTCCCACTTTAAAATACCACTGGTGTAAAAATGTAATGTGCGATGCAGAAAGGGAAGGATTGGGCCTTGCCAGTGGCCCCAGTTTGTGAATGGAGACCTGGCAAAACTTATATACAGTCATACCTCATGTTACGTCCGCTGCGGGTTACGTCTTTTCAGGTTACGGATGTGCCGAACCTGGAAGTCCTGGAACGGGTTACTTCCGGGTTCGGTGCACATGCATGCGCAGAAGCGCTAAATCGCACTTTGCGCATGCACAGAAGCGCCGAATTGCATCACGCGTGTGCACAGACACAGCGCTTCAGAATGCGGCCTTTTCATGTTGCGAACGGGCCTCCAGAATGGATTCTGTTCGCAACCTGAGATGCTACTGTATACAATTTGGAAGGAATTCAGCTATATTCTCTACAAACGTGGCATCTTCCACAAAAACAAGCTGTAAGTAAATAGGGGACGTGGACTCAAAGTTGTGAGAGTACTACCCTCTCTGTTCTCTTCTCTCCTTGTCACCAGGTGCAGCGAATACCAAGTGGCCTCACCTGTGCGGCCGCGCCCTGCCTCTCCGGAACAAGCCGAAGAGGATCCCAGTCCTGCAAAGCCCTGCCGGTCCCAGGGCCCGGCTCCTGCACAAACTCCTGACAGTGTCGCTCCCAACTTCCTCCTTGGGCTCTCTGTACTTTTTGAGGGAGAAAAAGGTAATCACACTCACCATGAGGGGTGGATTCTTCTGGACGTGAAATGGGAAATGGAGTGAAACAGGAAAGTCCTGTCCTGAGTGTGAGTCACACACTGCACCCCCTATCGGCCCTGCCAATGCCTTGTTTACTGGGTTCTCGTGGTCACGACTTCCAGGTTCTGGTGAGATCTCGGAGAGCTCTTGCAAGATTTCACAGGTCTCTTGGGAGATCTTGCTGGAACCCAGAAGCTGCCCCAACCACTCGCGCTCGCTTCTCCAGCAGTGGGGTGGGGGCTGTCCATGGAGGCACCCCTTGGATTCTGCCACCGGAGATGGCTGCCTCGGTCTGCCTCATAGACAGGCAAGTCTTGCCCACAACCTTATGGATAATGATGAGAGGGTGTTCTACAGGACAGACATCACTACCAAGAAGGCCCTCTTCCTGGTTCCCTGTAACTTCAGTTCTCGCAGTGAGGGAACAATAACAAACAACAACAACATCTGTGACATCAGCCTAAATTTTGATCTAGAGGGAGATGGGGAGCAATTATACAAACCCATTCCGAATGCTTCCCCCCCTGCAAGCTTATGTGAAATCATTAGATTCTCTACAGAGCAAGTTTCGGAGGGTGTGTTGAAGTGGGGGGGGGGGAGAGGCATACTGGCGATGCCTGTCAGCACCTGCATTAATCTCGTTAATTAGAAGGGGAAAGATGAGCTTTTTCTGGATCCACCGGTGTGAGTGACAGCCTCTCTTCATATCTCCTTAGAAATGGCTCTTTGAAAGGTTTGAACCGACTTGCGAGGGTTTATTACTATTACTGCTATTGTTGGTCTTTCCTTCTGATGCCGTTCTAAAAGTTGCCGAATGTCAGGGACTGGATGGCAGACGTGGGAGGGAACAAGATGGCAGGGAAGTGCGTGCTAATGGGAATCAAAAATTCTTCGGGGAGTGGTAGCGAGGGGTGGGGAGCAATTGGTGGAAAGACATCACATACAATCTGTGCTATTCATTTTCTTTCCCTTCTCTGCGCGCATATATATATACTCTCCAGAATCTGTAATGTGTCACCGAGGAACAGACTGGAAGACATATGCCTCTTGCCTTATTTTTCGTTCCTGTGTGTGTGTGTGTGTGTGTGGTTCCCCCCCCCCAACCAAAAACATACAGCCAGCTCTCCACACCAGAGACCCCATTCCTTTCGCAAACCAAATGGTCGCCGTTGGCAGTGTATTGACAGCTTGTTAATGACGGAATTCTTGACAAAATGACAACCTGTGTGGGCTGATGTGTGAAGCCGAAGCCTCCTACAAACCAGCTCTAAGTAATTAGCAGGTGGTGAAAATAGCAACTAACTGCTGTTAGGGAGAAGAAAGTAAAGGGGGGGGGAGAGGAATCTCCTAAATTTAATACAGGAGACATATTCTCCTAAAAAACATCCATCATTCTTCCCCCCTCCTCCTCCAGTCACAAATCACAACTGATTTTTTTTTAAAAAAATTCACCCCTCTCTTTAAACTAGAAATCTGCCATGATGATCGGAGAACCTCGTGATGGCTGCAAAAATTAGGAGTGAATTGTTTGCCTCCATTTTCCTCGGAAAGGCTTGGATTTTAAGAAAGCAGATAGTCTGAGCTAGGGGAATAGTTAGATCTATTACCTGCTGTCTTACAAGGAAGCCTGGGTGATGATTCTACAGCCCCCATAATTCTTTGGGAAAACCCATGTGATTTCCATGCGGATGTATACGATTGGGTTACCTGTGTGATGAATACAACTTAAAGGTGATGCAATCCTGTGTCTGTGGGGTTTTTTTTTAAGCAGCTGGTGGTGGCAGGAACTGCACAGCTGATTCCATGCTCTCTGTGTTAAAATCCTCTGCTATTTACCCTGCTCAAAGTACATTTATTTATTATTGTATTTTAGTTCCACAATTCCTCTGAGAAATTCAGGGTGGTGAACATGGTCGTCTCAACCTCTTTCATTCTCGCAACAACCCTGTGAGGCAGGATAGCTCAAGGAAAAAGGGATTCACCCAAGGTGGGCATGGCCGAGTGGGGGATTTGCATGGCACTTTGGAAATGCCAGCTGGTGCAGAATTTGCCAGCCAAGTTTCTCACTGGGGCAAGACTGTTTGAGCATATTGCACCAATCCTGGCCCAACTGCACTGGCTGCCAATAGTTTCCAGACCCAGTTCAAAGTTCTTCTTTTGACGCATAAAGCCTTAAATGGCCCAGGACCACAATACCTCAAGGACCACCTCTTTCCAGACCCTGCAACCATCATATGAGGCCCTTCTTTGTGTGCTTTCTCCACAAGAGGTCTGGAGGGTAGCAACACAAGAATGGGCCTTTTTTGTGGTGATTTCTGTTTGTGGAATACGTTCCCCAGGGAGACTCTCTTGGCGCCTTCATCACATATATTTAGGCACCAGGCAGAAATCTTCCTTTTAAACCAGTCCTTTGACTGATTACATTCTTGTTTTTGTTGTTTAGTCGTTTAGTCGTGTCCGACTCTTCGTGACCCCATGGACCATAGCACGCCAGGCACTCCTGTCTTGCACTGCCTCCCGCAGTTTGGTCAAACTCATGTTCGTAGCTTCGAGAACACTGTCCAACCATCTTGTCCTCTGTCGTCCCCTTCTCCTAGTGCCCTCAATCTTTCCCAACATCAGGGTCTTTTCCAAGGATTCTTCTCTTCTCATGAGGTGGCCAAAGTATTGGAGCCTCAGCTTCACGATCCGTCCTTCCAGGGAGCACTCAGGGCTGATTTCCTTAAGAATGGATAGGTTTGATCTTCTTGCAGTCCATGGGACTCTCAAGAGTCTCCTCCAGCACCATAATTCAAAAGCATCAATTCTTCGGCGATCAGCCTTCTTTATGGTCCAGCTCTCACTTCCATACATCACTACTGGGAAAACCATAGCTTTAACTATACGGACCTTTGTCGGCAAGGTGATGTCTCTGCTTTTTAAGATGCTGTCTAGGTTTGTCATTGCTTTTCTCCCAAGAAGCAGGCGTCTTTTAATTTCGTGACTGCTGTCACCATCTGCAGTGATCAAGGAGCCCAAGAAAGTAAAATCTCTCACTGCCTCCATTTCTTCCCCTTCTATTTGCCAGGAGGTGATGGGACCAGTGGCCATGATCTTGGTTTTTTTGATGTTGAGCTTCAGACCATATTTTGCGCTCTCCTCTTTCACCCTCATTAAAAGGTTCTTTAATTCCTCCTCGCTTTCTGCCATCAAGGTTGTGTCATCTGCATATCTGAGGTTGTTGATATTTCTTCCGGCAATCTTAATTCCGGCTTGGGATTCATCTAGTCCAGCCTTTCACATGATGAATTCTGCATATAAGTTAAATAAGCAGGGAGACAATATACAACCTTGTCGTACTCCTTTCCCAATTTTGAACCAATCAGTTGTTCCATATCCAGTTCTAACTGTAGCTTCTTGTCCCACATAGAGATTTCTCAGGAGACAGATGAGGTGATCAGGCACTCCCATTTCTTTAAGAACTTGCCAAAGTTTGCTGTGGTCGACACAGTCAAAGGCTTTTGCATAGTCAATGAAGCAGAAGTAGACATTTTTCTGGAACTCTCTAGCTTTCTCCATAATCCAGCACATGTTTGCTATTTGGTCTCTGGTTCCTCTGCCCTTTCGAAATCCAGCTTGCACTTCTGGGAGTTCTCGGTCCACATACTGCCTAAGCCTGCCTTGTAGAATTTTAAGCATAACCTTGCTAGCGTGTGAAATGAGCGCAATTGTGCGGTAGTTGGAGCATTCTTTGGCACTGCCCTTCTTTGGAATTGGGATGTAGACTGATCTTCTCCAATCCTCTGGCCATTGCTGAGTTTTCCAAACTTGCTGGCATATTGGGTGTAGCACCTTAACAGCATCATCTTTTAAAATTTTAAATAGTTCAGCTGGAATATCATCACTTCCACTGGCCTTGTTATTAGCAGTGCTTTCTAAGGCCCATTTGACTTCACTCTCCAAGATGTCTGGCTCAAGGTCAGCAACCACACTACCTGGGGTGTATGAGACCTCCATATCTTTCTGGTATAATTCCTCTGTATATTCCTGCCACCTCTTCTTGATGTCTTCTGCTTCTGTTAGGTCCTTACCACTTTTGTCCTTGATTATGGTAATCTTTGTACGAAATGTTCCTTTCATATCTCCAATTTTCTTGAACAGATCTCTGGTTTTCCCCATTCTATTGTTTTCCTCTATTTCTTTGCATTGCTCATTTAAGAAGACCCCCTTGTCTCTCCTTGCTGTTTTTTGGAAATCTGCATTCAGTTTCCTGTATCTTTCCCTATCTCCCTTGCATTTTGCTTGCCTCCTCTCCTCCGCTATTTGTAAGGCCTCGTTGGACAGCCATTTTGCTTTCTTGCATTTCCTTTTCCTTGGGATGGTTTTCGTTGCTGCCTCCTGTATAATGTTACGAGCCTCCATCCATAGTTCTTCAGGCACTCTGTCCACCAAATCTAAATCCTTAAACCTGTTCCTCACTTCCACTGTGTATTCATAAGGGATTTGATTCAGATTGTATCTTACTGGCCCAGTGGTTTTTCCTACTTTCTTCAGTTTAAGCTGGAATTTTGCTATAAGAAGCTGATGATCTGAGTTACAGTCAGCTCCAGGTCTTGTTTTTGCTGACTGTATAGAGCTTCTCCATCTTTAGCTGCAGAGAATATAATCAATCTGATTTCGATGCTGCCCATTTGGTGATATCCATGTGTAGAGTCGTCTCTTGTGTTGTTGGAAGAGAGTGTTTGTGATGACCAGCTTGTTCTCTTGACAGAACTCTATTAGCCTTTGCCCTGCTTCATTTTGAACTCCAAGGCCAAACTTGCCAGTTGTTCCTTTTATCTCTTGATTCCCTACTTTAGCATTCCAATCCCCTGTAATGATAAGAACATCCTTCTTTGGTGTCATTTCTAGAAGGTGTTGTAGGTCTTCATAGAATTGGTCAATTTCACTTTCTTCAGCACCGGTAGTTGGTGCATAAACTTGGATTACCGTGATGTTAAAAGGTCTGCCTTGGATTCGTATCGAGATCATTCTGTCATTTTTGAGATTGCATCCCATTACAGCTTTTGCCACTCTTTTGTTGACTATGAGGGCCACTCCATTTCTACTACAGGATTCTTGCCCACAGTAGTAGATATGATAGTCACCCGAACTGAATTCGCCCATTCCCTTCCATTTTAGTTCACTGATGCCCAGGATGTCGATATTTATTCTTGTCATCTCATTTTTGACCACATCCAGCTTACCTCCATTCATGGTTCTTACATTCCAGGTTCCTATGCAATATTTTTCTTTACAGCATCGGACTTTCCTTTCGCTTCCAGGCATATCCGCAACTGAGCATCCTTTCGGCTTTGGCCCAGCCGCTTCATCAGCTCTGAATCTACTTGTACTTGTCCTCCGCTCTTCCTCAGTAGCATGTTGGACGCCTTCCGACCTGAGGGGCTCATCTTCCAGCGTCATAACTTTTATATGCCTGTTGTCTTTGTCCATGGAGTTTTCTTGGCAGGGATACTGGAGTGGCTTGCCAGTTCCTTCTCCAGGTGGATCACGTTTAGTCAAAACTCTCCACTATGACCTGTCCATCTTGGGTGGCCCTGCATGGCATAGCTCATAGCTTCTCTGAGTTATTCAAGCCCCTTCGCCACGACAAGGCATTGATCCATGAAGGGGGATTACATTCTATATCCTTCTAAATATGTTTTTTTGTGTGGGGGGTATTGATTTGTTTCTGTTTTTATTATGTATTTTGTGTTCTCATTTTGTATTTTTAGGTTCTGAACCACCCTGTGAACTTCGGATGAAAGACAGTATAGAAATAATGATAATGATGATATTCGCTACACCACAATGGTTCTAATGCAGTTGGTCTAGAACAGTGTTTCTCAACTTTGGGTCTCCAGCTGTTTTGGGACTACAACTCCCATCATCCTTAACTAGCAGGACCAGTGGCCGGGGATGATGGGAGTTGTAGTACAAAAACAGCTGGCGACCCAAGGTTGAGAAATGCTGGTCTAGAAGCTTCTCTCTTTCCGTTTGATTTTGACACACACCCAACTCCATTTGTCCACATTTCAATTGTTTTCCAGATGGTGGCAACCAAGCTGCCTCATGGAATATACACTAGGAACGTTCTTGGCACAGAATGAGACAAGGGTGTCATTTCAGCCTCTACTAAATCCATGGTTGTTCAGATGTGTGAGATCTGTTTGACTGTTGTTCCACAAAACCCAAAAGCTAAATGGGGAAATGCTTGAAAGAGAAATCATTTTTTATTATCGAACTATAAGATATGGTGAACAGTGGCACATTTGGGAAGGATTACCTTACATTCCCCCCTTTATTGTTTTTTATATCAGGTTTTCTCTGATGTCTAATGGTTTCATGTACCTCTTCCATTATATATATTTCTAGATGTCCACCCTCTCTTTCCAGTACCTGCAACTGCAAAACTCAGGGCAGCTTACAAAAATTAAAAACAAAAGTAAAACAACAGCATAAAAAGGGTAGTAGGTCAGGCAGATGAAAACATTCTAAAATGAGGATCCACTACATAAAAATGTATTTATTCAATCATTCATTTAGAGCAGGGGTTGTCAACCTTGTCCCTACTGCCTGCTAGTGGGCGTTTCAGGGTTCTAGGTGGGCGGTAGGGGGTTCTACGGCACAAGCTGAATCCTCCTTCCATCAAGCACTGGTGGGCGGTAAGGAAATTTGACCATCAAGAAAGATGCATTAGTGGGTGGTAGGTATAAAAAGGTTGACTACCCCTGGTTTGCAGCATTTGCACCTCACTCTTCAGCCCAAAAAGCCTCTGAAGTAATAGTTCTTATAATGCCCAGCCAACACGGAAGCAGCTCAGGGGCAGGAGCTGATGGAATGACCACTGCTTCCCATCTTTCTCAAGGAGGTAGCATGATTGAATGGTTGCTGCAGCAGCAGTGGAGTTGCTTTGCCAGAACAGAAGGGTTTTAACTAGCGGGTGGAGAACCCATGAAGTGTTTTTGATGGGTAACATGTGAATATGCCTGTTGTCTTTGTCCATGGAGTTTTCTTGGCAGGGATACTGGAGTGGCTTGCCAGTTCCTTCTCCAGGGGACGACAGAGGATGAGATGGTTGGACAGTGTTCTCGAAGCTATGAACATGAGTTTGACCAAACTGCGGGAGGCAGTGGAAGACAGGAGTGCCTGGCGTGCTATGGTCCATGGGGTCACGAAGAGTCGGACATGACTAAACGACTAAACAACAACAACAACATGTGAATATGTTGGTCTATAACCTGATTTTAGGCAGGTAGGCCCACCTATCTCTTAGCCCATGACTGCCGCAAGATATTTTCCACTTTGCACCTTCAGATACCTGCTGTACAACCGGCATCGAGTTTTCTTTATGAA
This sequence comes from Zootoca vivipara, assembly GCF_963506605.1. NCBI lineage: Eukaryota > Metazoa > Chordata > Lepidosauria > Squamata > Lacertidae > Zootoca > Zootoca vivipara. The sequence continues at coordinate 9,830,576 of NC_083287.1, read as the reverse complement.
CAATGTTGACTGTCTTGTTGAACACAACCCTTTTGATGCCATAATGATTTGTTCAACCCAGGCAATAAAAAATGCAGTAAACAATAAAGTTGTAGCTAACTTTTGCTCAACGGTACTGATTAGAAGGTGGCACTCATCTCAATTAATTTTATGAGTTGCTGCAGGCATTTAATGCTTGTTCTAGATGGAACGTTCCAGCAACTCTACAATTCGATGCTTCTGTTACTCCCTTTCCATTAGAAAGCCCACAATGCAATTGAAGCAATCTAAGGGCAGATTTGCAAGTTCTGCCTAGTTCTGTAAAAAAACAAAAACCCTCTCATCCCATTTTTCCACTGAAGGTCACCTCACAGGGGGAAAGATACTGGTAGTTATTACTTGTGGGGGTAAATGCAACTTGGGAAGTCATTTTCAGTAGGATGCATGGGGGGAAAGGCTTGGAAAGTATGCCTTCCTCCAAACTAGTCTTCCCTCATCAAACTACAGTCTCAGTGGTTGTATGCTGTGACACCACCATCCCCCCCCCAAAATAAAATAAAATAAAATAATAATAACAGGGTCACACATATGCTGCTATTCCATGAGAGCTGAGTTATCCCCCACCCATAGTGGGTCCCTGGGTGCCAAGGCACCCACAAAATTTTCACTGTGGGTGCCCGGCTGGGTGACCCAACGTGTCACGTGTGTGATGTCATGTGGCACACCGAGACCCGGTAGGGCTTGTGGGAGGGTCCGATGGGGCCTCTCACACCATGTGATGTCACGTGTGTGATGCTTGTGATGTCACACACATGCGCCGGGCATTCCCAATGTAGGGCGGAACCTGCCCCCACCCGAAAGTAATACAAATAGGAGGTTGGAGAAATATTGGAGAAGTTTGTGTTCTTCAAAAATGTTGACCTTAGTCCACCACTTTAATGTTACTCTACCATGTTGACCCTCTTCTACCCATGGGTAGAATCCCTGGTGAAGACAGTCATCCATTCCCTGCTCGATACAGTGAATTTGTGGAGGACTCAACTAAAGAGGGCTAGAATTAAGCGGATGTGGAATCCATTCAGTAACATGTAGTGACCCTCTAACATAAACTGTATTGTAGCAAGTTGTCAAAACACTGATTGAAATGACTAAAATTTCAATACTTCCCTTTCAAAAAGAAGAATTATATGTGGGTGGCTCTAACATGACATCTAGCTAAAGCCTCCATCGTGGGAAGTTCTAATCAGGGAAAAAGCTAATCGACCAAATTAGAATAACCCAAGGAAACAAAAAAGCGAAATGATTAGCTATGAAAATGGTCATCATTTATTACTTTTAGCAGAAAGAGTTTGACACCACTTAGGAAGTCAAGAATGTATCATATTATTTTATCTTGTTATTACACTGTTGACTTAATACCTTGTCACTATTTTCATATTATAATCACATTATTTTTTCTGCTCTCTTTTTATTAAACAGATATTTCCTACTATCTTTTCATCCCTTCCCAGTTTAATTCACTACCCTGTTTAATTAGTATTTTTTCTTAGGAATTTAATTATAGATGCTGGGCTTGATATATCCCTTCCGATGGAAGCTGTTAAGTGTGTCAGAGGGTTTACCTATTGCCCATTGTTATTTGTGTGTTTTTAGCTGTTACATGCAGTGAATATGGCAAATGCAGGCATAACCTGAGGCATATGTGAATCCTCTTGCGAAGGATGTGGAATATTAGTGGATAATTGATATGTTTCAAGGCTGGCATTTCCCATTGTTTCTAGCTTGCAATTTTGCAAAGAACAACAATGACAAATTAATCCTTCACTGACAGCGGAGCCAAAATGGGGGTTGCCTTTTTGTGAAATGTTTTGGACTGCCTGAAACCCCATGAAACCTCAGTTGTTCCTGTTGGGAACTACACCGGGCACCATCAGGCAGTACGGCAATCTCCTGCTCACCAGTCTTGGCCAGCTGGAGATGAGACAGCTGCTGACTGTTTGCCCTAATGGAGGGCTCCTGGAAGATATGGGCTTAAATAGCCCCATGGAACTAGGCTGGAAGGTGTGGGGGGAGATAGATGAGAGTGTGGTAGCTTCTGCCAGCCTCATTGCTGCATGACATTTGGAGACCTCCAGCTACAAATGCAAGCAAGTTGCCAAGAACCTTCTCCTTACACAAGCTGGCAGTTCAGAACAAGCCCCACTGCACCAAGGCTGATAAGAAGACCTTTGGAGGCTCCTGCTGTCAAGTCCTAAAACTAAGGGCCTTGAAGTCATAGCTACAGACCTTTCCCATAAGCAACATGGAGAAGCAGTTGATCCTCACCAGGCCACCAAACCACCAGAAATGACCACCAGGAGGGGTTACAAACCTATACCGCACAAACATCCTGGAAAGAATGGGACATCCCGTGGTTTTTTTTTTATTGTGAGAGTGGTGGCCATTGGGTTGCTGAGATCTCATGCAATTTCGCGGCAGGATTCCACCCCCACCCCACCCCGTGGCGATCTTGCACTGTGCTCTAAAAAGGTTTTTTTTGGGGGGGCGGGACAATGGCATCCTGGGTTTTGGCTCCAAAGTGTTGGAGGGTATGCAAACCTCCTCCTTCCTTGTTAAAAATGATTCTTACTTGAAGCTTCTTGAACAATTCTCAGACTCTCAGCCAAGGGCTGGACAAGACCCTGAGGTTGAGGAGGGGGCCTCTGTGTAGAGAAATGTCTGAGAAGGACTTTTGGTGTTTTGATACAAATTGTACTAGATTAGGACTTTCAACTGACCTGTACTTCTCTGGTATCATGCTTGGTCTTCTGCTGTAAAACATGGGCAATAGTGTGTTCCAGTACCTCCTATGGCATCTGCCGAATATCTTGGTAAAAATCTCCTCAATAAACGCAAAACATGAGAGACTGTTTGCTCAGCTTCCATTTGCCCTGGCTTGGCTTCTGCTGCACTGAACATGCTCCCTTAAACATGTCCATATTTCATTGGATGCCAAGATTGCGTGTCCACCTTCTCATCTGTTTGGAACAGAGAAAAGGTGCAAAATGCTACTGTCTATGTGGGTAAGCACTGCAATGACTGATGTAGGTGCCATTTTGCCAATTGAAATGGCAGCTGATGGGGGGGGCATGCCTCCTTTTCGGCTCTTTTAGATGTGGCAGCCATGATGCCACACCTCCATGGCGACTATATGGGGTTATGCCACACACCCATGACAGCCATTTTGCCGCTGGAACTCACATCTTCCAAAAAGTCCAAATTTGGCCCCCCCCCCAAGTTTTGCGGCCTGGTTTTGCAAAAGGCTAAAGAGATTATATGTGGTAATATTTATCCAGAGAAAAAAACGACTTCCTACAAAATTACCTCGTTTTATTAGTCTTTCTTTACTGTGGTCCCCTACTTGGTATATGGGAAAACTATAGTGAATATTCAGAGTAAGTTCTGCAAAGTGGCCTCCATTTTCTAGGTGGCGAGAAAAAGAAATCTCACGGAAGGGTCTCATTTAAAATACATGGTTTCCCCAAACTAATTTTGAGAATTATACCTCTGTGAGGGGTAAGCTACCATTTCCAGGATTTTCTGTGCTTTAAATGCATGCTGTGTATGTGAATGAAGTTATCTGAAAAATGTAATCTGAGGCGTTTGGGCTCAGCCCCAGTTTGATTTTCACAAAACTACAAAACAAAACACCTTTAGAAACTTTTCAGCTGGCGGCATTAATTGTGTATATTACAGCAGTCCGAAGAAATTAAGAAGCTGCCATACTGTGTGAGCTGCATATTAGTTCTCCAAATTATTGGGAGGCTGGTGAGCCTTCACATTAGAGCTGCCTATAAACACGGCCGTTTTTATGGCTCATGGCCCCCCTTTCTTTCCAGTGAAAGGAGGGAAAAAAAATTAAACTGGATATATCTGCAGCTGGACTTGTTTAGACAGTCTGATTGCCTTCCAGATACCAGTCCTATTCCACCCTAGAGGTGACAATCTTTCTACGTGCTCATTAGCTGATGCCAGAAGAAATCATCACAACATATTCCCTTCTTTGTGCCTGCAGCTGTAAACTAAAGGGTGTTTTGAGGAGAAGTGATATTATGAAGAGTCATAGACAATCTGCCTTCCCTTGCGTTCTGAAAGGAGTCAGGCATGAGTTGTGCCGAAATGCAACCTTATTGCCCTTTTCAGATTTTTCGCCTGCCCTTTGCCCGAGGTTATTTGATTTGGCTTCATGATGAATTGTTCTCTCCTCCAAGGACAAGGCTAACAGGATATCTATCTGTCGCTCAGGTGGATATCCCTCAAGTATGTGCCTCAGAGCCAGAGCTCGCTTTATTCTGGTCATGGGGGTGCCATGAGAAATTGTATCCCTCTAGGCAAATCCTCTCGCATCAGATGTAGAAATTCTTACTGCTCGGAGGGCCATCTTCACTTTAGAATCTCCGAGTTGAGAAATGGCAGAGGATTTTTTAAAGCAAGCTGACCTAACTCACACCTCACCAACTAATTCACAGATTGGAATGTAAAATTAACCTTTAGTTTTCACACTTTGAATTTTATAATAAATTATCTCCTCAGAAAACTCTGCAAACCCAAACTAAAAAAGTTTCCTTTTCTTTAAAGATGCTTTGAAATGTGTATACTGGGGGGGGGGAGTGTATTTAAATATTTCAGAGTTAAAATTTGAATCAAGAACCTACAGTGGTACCTCGGGTTAAGAACTTAATTCGTTCTGGAGGTTCGTTCTTGTTCAAATATCCTTTATTAGGCATATCAAACCACACATTATCACATAAAATTTATATACAGATTATATAAAATACAGACTCAGTTGAGCAAAGCTTATCCCAGTCAGTTCCTTAACTCCAGGAAGAGTATAGATATATATAAATACTACACCAAACACTGCCACACCACCTACCAATTAAGGAGCACTAACTCTCTTTGTAATGGCCCAGCCTTTCTGCATGGACAGCACTCAAAAATTCAGCTACGGCTGTAGTAATTTGATCATCCCTGTCCGATAGTAGGACCTGAGGTTCGTTCTTAAACTGAAACTGTTCTTAACCTGAGGTACCACTTCAGCTAATGGGGCCTCTCACTGCCACCACGCCGCCAGAGCATGATTTCTGTTCTCATCCTGAGGTAAAGTTCTTAACCCAAGGTACTACTTCCGGGTTAGCAGAGTCTGTAACCTGAAACGTCTATAACAGGCATCCCCAAAGTGCGGCCCTCCAGATGTTTTGGCCTACAACTCCCATGATCCCTAGCTAACAGGACCAGTGGTCTCATGATGATGGGAACTGTAGTCCAAAACATCTGGAGGGCCGAAGTTTGGGGATGCCTGATCTATAACCTGAAGCGTCTGTAACCCGAGGTACCACTGTAATTGCTTGTGCAGCATTCAAAACATCTTTGCTCAGTTTACATACCTTGCTCCAAACTGCATAGGTCAAGTTAATGCTCAAGTCGATTTTTTTTTAAAAAAAATAAATGCTTTTAAAACCCCTCCAAAAAAATCTCAACAACTTTGATCAAAAAGAGAACCCAGCAAAGAACCCAGAGTGAAAATGAGACCCAGAGAGAGGAAGTCCCTGATGGCATGAGATAATCTGGATTTCACCATTCCCACTGCATCATGGGATCATAGAGTTGGAAGCCACATTGGAGATAATCTAGCCTCTCATATCCACCAGGAGTTGTGCATTCAGCATTTTGGGCTCAATTTTACAGAGCTCCCTTCCAGATGACATCAAATAGCCCCTTCCCTGTTGACTGGTGCCTTTAAAAGACTAATAATAATAATAATAATAATAATAATAATAATAATAATACAGTAATAATATCCAGCAGGCCCTTTAACTGTATTCTGGTTTTATAGTTTTAACCAATTTTTATTTTCATTGTATTGCTTTCCTTATACACTGCTCAGTGATGATTGTAATTAAGGGGCATATAAATTTCCTAAGTTTGTAAAATAAATAAACCAACCGGGCACAGTTGCACACATGTTAGAAAAAAAGACTATATTCCTGGAAGTTCCACTTCAGTATAAGTTAACAACGAATGACAATCCTATACACTTTTTTAAAAAGCGTCATTTGTTATTTAATGCAAGAAACTGTTTCTGAAAGATATTAAACATGGGAAGGTGCTGATCGCCTGAGGTACCTTCCTTGTTCTTGGGGACTCTATTGATTCTCAGAGCCAAAGGTTACCCTTTAAACACATTGCAATGAGGCATTGTCATAAAAGAGGCCTGTCATAAATTTTCATACCCTGGTATAAAACTATTTTGATACAATTGCATCTTATGTCTGGGGCAATAAAAATGCACAATATTGCCGAGGAAACCCAATATATCATTGGGAGGATAACGTGGCCTTGTTTCCCTTTATTACAATTTTATTTTTAACTACACATAAGAGGTATCATAAAAAGTTAATGTGTCTCAAAATTAAAAACAGGGAAGCATCCTCACGCAAGCTCCCCTGGCATATATTCTAAGCCAGGTTCTTCCCTTACCTCAGACACAGTTCAGACTCTCCTTATTAACTCTTCCCTCCAGAGACCATGGCTAGAACTGAAATTAGATTTGTCCGCTGCAAGAGGAATGGCATAATAAATACTGCACTGGGCCTGTGACCTTTCAAGGCACACAAACAGAAAGCAATCTACAAGCCGCAGTGCTAGCCAATTTGCGATGGGGATCTACGGGGAAAAAGAAGGGGGGATTCTGCCACCAAGAATAGCGTAATTAGAACTGAGCTGAAATGATCTATTTAGTTTCCATTTTGCTTCATTGGGACACACACACACACTCTCTCTTTAATACCAGACGTTCACCTTACAGCTTCAACCATTTAGCATATCATGCCTTCCAACATGTCCAGGGCAAAAACCAGGTCATGCATCTTCTGGGCCATGCTCCTGGGCGACTCATGTGACCCGCGCAACGCTCAAAATGGTAACCATGTTCTCTTATGAAATATGTTGGTGTTCTGGTTTTCCCGGGACAGTTGAGGGGTATGGCATACCATATATCCCAGTTACAATTACAAGAAAAAAGTAAGACGAGCAAAACTGTTCCAGTGAGAAGCGAGCATTATAGATAAAACAAAAGCAACATAAAACAAAATAACGTTCAAAGATGAGGGTAAAGAATTGTGCCTTGGAGCACACGGCAAAAGCTATTCAGCGAAGATGCTCGATGCTCTTCTGTGGGAAGGGAGTTTCGCAATCTGGGGGTTGCCACAGAAAAAAGGCGTCTTCCAGGCCCTTGTTCCTTGCATCAAGGGTGACCGAACTACCAAGAGAGCTCCCTCTGACAATCTTAGCAGCTGAGAGGTTCTGTTTTGACCTTTCCCTGACAAGAATTACTGTACAGTAAGCAACCTGATATAAAGCATCTCAGGGCCAATCTACAGTTTTGGAACAATCACATGGTATGACACTCCTGAAATGGTTACATTTTCCAGATGATAGATTTGAATATCCCACTAAAAATTACCTACTTCCGTCCCAATGGATCTCTGTACTGACAGGAAGAGTGTTAGGTTACTGAGGAATAAGTCCTGTTGAGTTCAATCTAAACCACTGAGCCTCTTGGGCTTGCTGATCAGAAGGTCGACGGTTCGGGGTGAGCTCCCATTGCTCTGCCCCAGCTTCTGCCAACCTAGCAGTTTGAAAGCATGCCAGTGCCAGTAGATAAATAGGTAAGGTAAGGTAAGGTAAGGTAAGGTAAGGTAAACGGTGTTTCCATATGCACTCTGGCACTCATCATGGTCCTGAAAGCGAGATGAGCACCGCAACCCCATAGTCGCCTTTGAGTGGACTTAACCGTCCAGAGGTCCTTGACCTAAGTCCTTCTGAGTTCAGGCGGGCTTACTTTCAGATAAGTAGAATTATAGCCTAGAATTCTTTGTTCAGATGTATTTGTTTTCCAAGTGCAGGTATTTTTATTTTTATAATTGAGGAAAGTTGGAGAAGCCTAGTTCTGTCTGGCTGGAAATAAGGTCTCATACATCCACCATCGGCTATCTGATCCTTTTCACTGAAGATGCCAATGATTAAACTGGAATCTTCTGCATTCAAAGCATATGCTCTATAAGTGACAGTGGTCTTTCACCCCCCTAGTTAGAACACCTCAGCTCCCAGAGTTGGGCTGGAAATTTCTGGGGTAACAGTCCACCTCAGTTCAGCTGCCATTAAGTCCCTGTAAAACTTAGGATCACATTTTGCAGTTTATAGGACACATTGGCTTGCCTGCCTTCCCATCATTTTCACAGTGAGGCTAATGTGACTCCCACCTGGCTTCTGCAAAAATCAGATAAGTGTTGGAGATGCCAAGAGACTGAGGGTACGTTCTATCATATGTGGTGGACTTGTAAAAGGGTAAAAGAATATTGGGAAATAATCCATAATGAATTGAATTTTTATTGAAAGTACTGTTCCAAAAAACCCCACCCCAACCCAGAGTCCTTTTCGTTGGGGATAATTCAGATGGAAATTCCCAGGTGTCAAAAAAAGGTTATTTATGTATGCCACTACTGCAGCTCGTGTTCTGTTAGCCCCAAAATGGAAATTGAGCGAAGTCCCAACTAAAGACGAATGGCAACTTAAACGGATGGAATATGTGCAGCTTGCGGACCTAACATATAGAACAAGAGAAAAGGAAGAACATACATTTAAAGAAGATTGGCAAATGTTTATTGGATATATGGAGGAAAATTGTATTTGTAAACATGGGTACCATTAAGATAAATTTAACAGTGTAAATAAGTTTTGATGGATACAATAAAGGAATACTGAATGGTTTGTTGTTGTTGTTTAGTCGTGTCCGACTCTTCGTGACCCCATGGACCAGAGCACGCCAGGCACTCCTGTCTTGCACTGCCTCCCGCAGTTTGGTCAAACTCATGTTCGTAGCTTCGAGAACACTGTCCAATCATCTCGTCCTCTGTTGTCCCAGTCTCCTAGTGCCCTCAATCTTTCCCAACATCAGGGTCTTTTCCAGGGAGTCTTCTCTTCTCATGAGGTGGCCAAAGTATTGGAGCCTCAGCTTCACGATCTGTCCTTCCAGTGAGCACTCAGGGCTGAATGGTTTAGTTTATATAAAATATGCAGGGATTTATGTTCTGTAAAATGAACCACGGATAGAGAAGAAGGGAAGTTATAGATATTTTTTAAAATATTTTTTATTATTTTCCTTCCTAAACAACATTTCAGCCTTTCAACATTACAATACCAAATACAAAAACTTTATGCTCTGCCGAGCATGCAACTTCCGTCCATCCCTTCAGTAGGTATTCTATTTCAGCTCCAATCGCGCATTTTGAGTCTTTAACTATTGTCCACATTGTAGGATTTATTTCAACCCTGCTAGCGTCTTCAATTTCCCCCCAATTATCATTCAAATATACAATAAATTTACTGCAGTCCCTTTGGAATTTCTGATCGCCCTGGTCTGGAATCCTGCAAGTCAGTCTGGCCAGTTCCGCAAAGTCCATTATCTTCGCCTGCCACTCTGCAATAGTAGGTAATTCCTGCAACATCCACTTCTGGGCCAGTAAAGTTCTCGCTGCAACTGTGGTGTACATGCACAGTCTTTGACCTATCTCCGCAATTTCCTTTCCCAGCAAACCCAGCAAGAATGATTCAGGTTTTTTGGGAAAGGTATACCTAAACATCTTTTTAGTTCATTGCAGATCAATTCCCAAAATGTTTTTACCTTATCACAAGTCCAACACATATGATAAAAGTCACCGTCTGATTCCTTACATTTCCAGCATGTTTTATCTCTCATTCTATACATTTTAGCCAACTTTACTGGTGTCAAATACCATCCATACATCATCTTCATTACATTTTCCTTTAATGCCGCACATGCTGTAAATTTCAAATTTTCATTCCACAATCTTATCCATGAATCAAACTCAATATGGAAGTCATTGATATTTTAAGGTTGTTTAAATGACTATTCTAAAATGTAAAACAGAAAATTTAATAAAAATTATTGGGGGGGGACGACGACGACGACACAAAAATTAGTGTCCTTTTCGATCCTTGCATTTCTTAACTTTATCCAGGTTTAGTTCTCACTAATGAGATGGGTTAAACCACATATATGTGGGTTAAACCACAGAGTCTAGGGCTTGCTGATCAGAAGGTCGGCGGTTCGAATCCCCGCAACGGGGTGAGCTCCCGTTGCTCAGTCTCAGCTTCTGCCCACCTAGCAGTTCGAAAGCACATCAAAGTGCAAGTAGATAAATAGGGACCGCTCCAGTGGGAAGATAAACGGTGTTTCCGTGCGCTGCTCTGGTTTGCCAGAAGCAGCCTTGTCATGCTGGCCACATGACCTGGAAGCTGTCTGCGGACAAATGCCGGCTCCCTCAGCCTATAGAGCGAGATGAGCGCCGCAACCCCAGAGTCGGACACGACTGGACCTGATGGTCAGGGGCCCCTTTACCTTTACCTTTAATGAGATGGTATGCTTCTTGGTGATGTAAGCACTTTCACATACTTCCTGTTTCCCCCCCCTCCATATTAGTGAATGAAGGAAGGTTTAGTACAGCAATCACACCCCTATCCTTTATTATTATTATTATTATTATTATTATTATTGGAGGAGATGGTTTCACTAGGGCAGCATGCTTTGCTACTGCATTTGCTTGAGAGGGGGGTATATTAGGGGGAAGGAGGCAAGCGACAAGTGAGAGCCGTGTTCTCTCCTTTCCTCCTGCCTTCAACCTCTCAGCAGACCCCGATATCACTGACCAGGAGGTGTTGGAAACAGGGATGAGGTGCATCTTCAGCTATCTATGCCGTAATAGCTATGCACAACACAACAGGACCATTTGGGAGAGCTAAATGGAGTCAATTTCATGTCCTGCTTCCTTCTTGCTAGTGATTAGTTTTCTCAGGACCAGTTAAAAGCCACTTTGTATTTGTAAAGCTAACCATCTAGAAATAAGCCCAAAGCAGTGTTCTATTTAGTGATGGGGGAGCTCAGTCAGGGCTGATCTAGTGCTGTCTGGAAAGAGCCCTTAATGATTGCATTTGCAGATACACATGCCTATACACTCGCAATGCACGTCGCTTTCTCAACCTAGCCAAAGGAAAAGTATACACAATGGAATACAAATTGATAGTTTTGATCTCAGAGACAGTTGTTGTGTCCTACAATTAGTTCCCAGACTGGAAAAAGAGCAGCAACCTGCCTCCCCACTCTTTGGAGTCAGTTGATGAGAGGCAGGGAGAGGGTTTTTGTGTGTATGTGTGTTTAGCTTGCTGCACTTGGGAGACCCCCTCAAGTCCATTTGATAGCTCCACTGCCATGAAACTAGACCAGGCATCCCCAAACTGCGGCCCGCCAGATGTTTTGGCCTACAACTCCCATGATTCCTAGCTAGCAGGTCAGGGAAGATGGGAATTGTAGTCCAAAACATCTGGAGGGCCGAAGTTTGGGGATGCCTGAACTAGACCCACCCAGTGTCCCTATTTTCCAGGGACACTCCTGGATTTAGAGAAGCTGTTCCAGTTTCTGATTTGATCCCGGAATGTCCCGCTGTTTCTTAGGACAACCCTATTTTCATCAGAGAAATGTCAGATGGTATGCAACCCTGAAGCAAAGGGATGCAACCTTTAGAAGGCATTTGAAGGCAGTCCTGTAAAGGGAAGTTTTTTTTAAATGTTTAATGTTTTATAATTAATTTTATATGTTGGAAGCTGCCCAGAGTGGCTGGGGAAGGGATCCCCAAACTAAGCCCGGGGGCCGGATGCGGCCCAATCACCTTCTCAATCCGGCCCATGGACGGTCCAGGAATCAGCATGTTTTTACATGGGTAGAATGTGTCCTTTTATTTAAAATGCATCTCTGGGTTTTTTTTGTGGGGCATAGGAATTCGTTCATATTTTTTTTTCCAAAATATACTCTGGCCCCCCACAAGGTCTGAGGAACAGTGGATCGGCCCCCCTGCTGAAAAAGTTTGCTGACCCCTGGGCTGGGGCAACCCAGTCAGATGGGCAGAATAACAACAACAACAACAACAACAACAACAACAACAACAACATAATAACAATAGGACACCCATATTTTCATTGGAGAAATCATGGAGGGTATGTGAGACAGGATGAAGCCATGGCCCTGCCCCTCCCCATTCTTGTGAAAGCCACCACACATCTCCACAGAGTCAGAATGGAGGTGGTTGCATTGGGAAAGGACTGGAATGGCAAAGGAGCTGGCTTCAAAAACCAACTCGGTCATGCAGCTCACTGGGTTCCCTTGGGCCATTCACCATCTCACAGGGTTGTTGTGACAATTGAAAGGGTAGGGGGAGAACTATGTTCACAGCCCACAGTGGCTCGGAGAAAAGGTGGGGACACCAATGAAATAAGTAAGTTGTGCTTTTGTTCCCTCCTTCCTTGCAACACAACAAGATGCTACAGAATTGCTCCCTAGGTTGCAACGCATAGCACCCTATGTTGCAACCTAGGTCTGCTTTCTAGACACCGGTCTTGAAAAACCTACATTGGTTCCCAGTATGTTTCTGAGCACAATTCAAAGTGTTGGTGCTGACCTTTAAAGCCCTAAACGTCCTCGGTCCAGTATACCTGAAGGAGCGTCTCCACCCCCATCGTTCAGCCTGGACACTGAGGTCCAGTGCCGAGGGCCTTCTGGTGGTTCCCTCGCTGCGAGAAGCCAAGTTACAGGGAACCAGGCAGAGGGCCTTCTCGGTAGTGGCACCCGCCCTGTGGAACGCCCTCCCATCAGATGTCAAAGAGAAAAACAACTACCAGACTTTTAGAAGACATTTGAAGGCAGCCCTGTTTAGGGAAGCTTTTAATGTTTAATAGATTGTATTTTAATGTTCTGTTGGAAGCCGCACAGAGTGGCTGGGGAAACCCAGTCAGATGGGCGGGGTATAAATAATAAATTATTATTATAATATTATTATTATTATTTGGTAAGGCTGACCAGAGGCAGAGTTCATACTCACACATGAGTTCACAAGACAGAAATAAAGCCCCAGATGTATGCCTGGAATGTTTTAGGGTAAACAACTTGGTGTTCTTTCTACGTTTTTGGAATACAATTCCCATCAGTCTCCACCTGCCTGACCAATGGCCATAGATGATGGGAGTTGTAGTCCAACAAAGTTGGTCAGTTTATCAGACAAATATCTTTATGAAGATATATGTCCCCAATGCCTCCCTTCACCTCCTTACTTGTTCAATGTTTTGCTTGCGTCTCCATTTCAAAGGCACCCCGCCCCTTTTGGTCCTGTGATGCTTGAGATAAAGCTGATTGGCTGTGCCCAGGAGTAGGTTCCCCCCCCCAGAGGCGGAGCTAGCTGCTCCGGCACCCGGAGAGGCTCACACGCTGCACACCCAGGGGGCGGGGTTATCCAACCATGGGGGCGGGGAAGTGAGCGTCCCACGAGGGTGGTGAGCATCCCCCTCTCCCAGTAGTCTCTCTCTCTGGATTTAGTTTCCAAGAGATGTATATCTGGCCCATCTACTGTCTGTTTTTAGATGGGCTGTGATGACCAATTTACTTCACTGGACTTTTTTTTTTATAGGCTGTTCGCAATCACTGCTTGTTGTTTGAAATCACTGTGTATTTTGGTGTGGAACTGGCTTTGTTTCTGTGCTGGGTTTGACCTGGATTTCATTGTATTGTCCGCCCCCCCCCCCCGTTCCTGGTGCTACTGTATTTTGTTTAAAAAGGTAATGTATGAATGAATGAATGATAAGTAAACAATTTCTAGCCGAGAGTCTTGAAGCACTACCCTCCCCTCCTCTAGCCTGGGGGTGTCCTGAGTGTAGCTTGGTATGTAAAAAAATAACTCCACTCCTTTTTGTATGCTCTTTATACAGGATCAGCCCTGGCTTCTATTGTGCGTTGGGATCAATTCCTCTTTTGCAGTTTACAAAAATTAACTACATGCCCAGAAATATTAATTGGAGTCTTTCCTCCCTATTCTGTATTTCCACACTGATTAAAATTTTGATGTTTTTCCTCTCTTTTCTGAGACATGTACTGAAATAATGTGGCATTGGTTTGAATATTTCTTCTTGACTCGCTGGATAAACATGTTGTTTTGAAGGGTGTCATTATTGGACTCTGTTATTGAATAAAACAATAATTTGAATACAAATGTTTTCAAAACCAATGGACAGCGGGGGAATTAAATGTTCCATTTCCTCCCTCTACATAGCATTAAAAGGACTGAATGGATGAATGGATGAATGAATGAATGCCCATTAATGTTGCAATGTTCATTCATCAAGAACACAATATAGACTGCTCTGCAGGGAGCTATATGGCAGGCTGGGAATGGTTTGGCAGTAAAATCTTTGGCTGGTGTCACCTGCCACAATTCCCTTGGTTTTAATGGCGACTCACGAATTCAGACTGGTTGAAATGGCCCCTTTGAGTCACAAGGGACACAGCAAAGATCTCCATCTTTCTAGGCTTACTGCTCTGGCTGCTAATGAGGAGAGATGGGTTTTTAATTATAAGGGAAATGTTGGTACATTTCCTTGGACTCTAGTACCTTTGCACATTGCTCAATGATGTTCTAAGTGCCCATCCACCACAGGCAGAATCCTTTTAGCACAATCTATTTCACAATGTATCCTGTGATCTGGCCTTGCCTCCTCATTCTCTCCCTGTTAACCAATGGCACAGAAAGGGAACAAATGAAAGCTGTTGCAATTTCGCACCTGGATACTGCACTGATTGAGCAGATGCTTGATAGCACATGGAGAGGCTTTGCATGTGAGAATGTCTACTGATGAACAGAGAGCATTGCCAAACTCCCAAGAGCAGATCTGGAAAGGCTGGTTGACTTCATTCTCTGCTGCCTGATAAACTAAACATTAGCTTCAATACAAGATATTTTTTGTTTTTGTTTTTAAAGGCCAGGGGTGAGGGTGGTGGAAGGAATGACCAGGCAAGTCACATTTTAGTAAAACTTCTTGTGGTCTTTCCCCTTGGAGTATAAGCTTATTATGATACACATGTTTGCAAGCTAAAGGGGCCCCTGACCATCAGGTCCAGTCGTGTCCGACTCTGGGGTTGCGGCGCTCATCTCGCTCTATAGGCCGAGGGAGCCAGCGTTTGTCCGCAGACAGCTTCCGGGTCATGTGGCCAGCATGACAAAGCTGCTTCTGGCGAACCAGAGCAGCGCACGGAAACGCCGTTTACCTTCCCGCCGGAGCGGTTCCTATTTATCTACTTGCACTTTGATGTGCTTTCGAACTGCTAGGTGGGCAGGAGCTGGGACCAAGCAACGGGAGCTCACCCCGTTGCAGGGATTCGAACCGCCGACCTTCTGATCAGCAAGCCCTAGGCTCTGTAGTTTAACCCACAGCGCCACCTGTTTGCAAGCTAGTGATGGGCAAACTGATCTCACTGCAATTCAGAATTGGGGAGCTGATTTAAGAGTCCCATAGGAGAAACTCTGATGAAAGTTCTTTCTAAATCATAGCCAGAATTTTAGCACAGGTGCATCATCTTGGAAACATAGCATGCTTACTGCAATGTATTTTTTCCACCACTGTGCATCATGACATCACTTAGCCATTGTAGAAATGAATGGACCGGGAGCAAATGACCATATGGGATTCTTCCTGCTTGATTGTATAATTTCAGATGAAAACTTTTCAACTGATTGGTTTCTTTGGCAAATAGTAACTCAAGACTAAAATCTCATTCTGAACATGTGCCAGCAATGGATGTTTTCATTACCATGAGTAACTAAAGGATTACGTAAACAATACAGTACTGAAGCCTATACAAAGATGGTGGAGTTTTGCTGCTTATGCATTGGCAACCACAGAGACCTCAGAGGTTCAGAAAAGAGAAATTAACTCATCACAAATGTTTTAAACTGATCACCATTTCAGTGGCACATATCAGAATTAGGAACAAGCTATGGACTGAATAATTATATGTTTCAGGGGCATCATTGTTGCAAACACAAACTTATTCCAGCTAGTTTTCACATTTTACAGTTTTAAAATGTAAACTTAAAACATTCTAGATGAGGTAGCAGGCAAATTGACTCTATGCTAGTTTTCACATTTTACAGTTTTAAAATGTAAACTTAAAACATTCTAGATGAGGTAGCAGGCAAATTGACTCTATGCTTGCAAGGCAGCATGTTTGTGGAATATGATTGCTGATTTTGCTTGTTTTTAACTCCTTTTTGTTTTTAATTTTTATGTTTTTTATGATTTTACTAGCTGGCCCTGCCACGCATTGCCATGGCTAATCCCTGTGACTGTCACCACCCTGTGTCGATCCATGACGTATCTCGCCCCCTCCCCCCACCCCGGGTTTTCCCTGTGATTCCCCCAAACCTGTCCCGTCCCATGATGTATCACGCCCCCTCTTTCCCCCACCCCTGGGTCATCCCTGTGACTGGCCCCACCGTGTCCTGACCTATCCTGTCCCCTCCTCCCTGCAACCCCCACCCAGGCGAGTCAGTACCTCCATTCGGCCTAGTATGTAAACGGCAGCTGAGGTGCTGTTGAGAGGGAAGGTTCTATAGGTGTAGTACTAGGGTAGCCACCGCTAGAGGGCGCTGGTTTGCAACCTAGTTCTTTTGCCAGAATGCATTTTTGTCTGAGTGGTGTGTTTTGAAACACAGGGTTTTGGGGTTTTTACGTGGCACAGGTGTGACAGCTGTCTTTGAAAACGGTATGGGCTTGCTCTCATATTTGCATGCGGCATTGTGTCAAAATTTGAGCTCAATCGGTCAAGCGGTTTTGGTGAAACGTGGATACTAACAGACATGGCCAGTTTACATATATATATATATATATATATATATATATATATATATATATATATATACACACTGTTGTAAACTGCTGTGATATATTTTTATGATACAGAGGTATACACACACATGCACACACAACACAATACAACACAAAATAAATAAATTGTGATTTGGGTTGGGAGTGTGCGTATGGGCTGTGCCGTTTCTATAACATGTGTAACAACGAACCCCCCCCAAGTCCATAAACAGAAGCATGGTGAGATTTGTGTCACTTTTGGCTGAACATAAAGCATCCTGTGTCAGCCATCACAACTGACAGTGTGAAATTGGAGCATTGGAAACAGTTTTCTGCTGTTTAGTTAGTGTGAGGCTAGACTGTGAAGGACTGTCATTTGTCAAATCCATGGCAAAGCCTTAGAAGGGAGACCTAAAACCAAGGAGCCTCTGATTGATTTCTCTTTTTTGAAAAGGGAAAGAGCCTTTAACCT
Organism: Zootoca vivipara; assembly: GCF_963506605.1. NCBI lineage: Eukaryota > Metazoa > Chordata > Lepidosauria > Squamata > Lacertidae > Zootoca > Zootoca vivipara. The sequence continues at coordinate 9,813,322 of NC_083287.1, read as the reverse complement.
CAACATGTTAGGGTTTGTTCATCGATGGAAAAAAAAATACAAACCAACATATTTACAGTTGGGCAAGCCACCTCAGGGAAGTGGTGTACGGCACAGCTAATGGATGAAGGGCTTTAGGCAACCCAGCAGAGGATATTCTGTGAAATATTGTTGTTTTTGTTTAGTCGTGTCCGACTCTTCGTGACCCCATGGACCAGAGCATGCCAGGCACTCCTGTCTTCCACTGCCTCCCGCAGTTTGGTCAAACTCATGTCCATAGCTTCGAGAACACTGTCCAACCATCTCGTCCTCTGTTGTCCCCTTCTCCTTGTGCCCTCAATCTTCCCCAGCATCAGGGTCTTTCTTTTCCAGGGAGTCTTCTCTTCTCATGAGGTGGCCAAAGTATTGGAGCCTCAGCTTCAGGATCTGTCCTTCCAGTGAGCACTCAGGGCTGATTTCCTTCAGAATGGATAGGTTTGATCTTCTTGCAGTCCATGGGACTCTCAAGAGTCTCCTCCAGCACCGTAATTCAAAAGCATCAATTCTTCGGTGATCAGCCTTCTTTATGGTCCAGCTCTATTGTTAGCAGGTACTCAACACTATGGTGTAAACCTCCCTCCTCCTTCTATAAGGAAACACACTACACGTAAACACACACAAACACCCTTTTCTTGCAGGAGAGAAAAAAAGTGTGGGAACTCTTTCTACAAAGAGCTTTTTCTATTTTCCAGAAACATAGCAACCTGTTAGCAAAGGAGCTGAATGCCACATTTTTAATTGACTGGCAAATGACAGGGCCAAAGGGAGAGTGGGGACACACACACACACACACACACACACACACACACACACACACACAACCCTGAACTTTCTGCTTTTCACACACGTTGTCACCCTGACACATTGAGGAGGGAGCTGAAGTTAATATGGCATTTTTGTAGTCATGCAAGTCACCGATTGAAACTGTTCCCTGGCAAGATTTAAGAATATCATTGTAATTAAGCTAATTATCCTTTTTATAGGAATTCAGGCAGATAGCACCTATTGTAATTTACACTTCCTGTCATGGAAGTGCTGAACGTTCAGGTCTCTGCTGTTTATAGATAACCTAGGCATTTTAGTCATCCCAGTTCTTTGCTCCATCTGCTTAGACTTCTCTGAACATTGCTATTTGAAGGGCCTGATTCCTTTTGGAGTAAATTAGCAGGCAGCTGACTTACAGCTCCCAGACAATTTCCAGGCCCAGTCTGAAGTACTAGTTTCAAGGTGTCAAAGCCCTAAATGTATTGGGACCAGGTTACCTGAGCCATCACTTTCCCCCATGAACCCTTTTCATCCAGGGGGCCATATTCCCCTGTGGACAACCTACTGTGTGCAGCCTTGCCATGGTGGGCATGACCTGAAGCAAAGGTGAGTGGAGCAATGAATGTGACCCTTTCCTTCATTATCATATTTCAAGGACACATTCCAGTGAATGAGGTGTCCTGGGTTGGGGTGTGGCCTACAAACAACTTGACAGCCAACTAAAGAGGCCTGGAAGGGCTCATTTGGCCCCCAGGCTTGAGGTCCCCGACCTATGGTGAAGATGCTTGTCAGAGGCCCACATTTGCCCATATGGACCAGCTTCCACTTTGCCCTGGTGCGTCCCTGGCGGAGTTTGCCAGGGCACCTTCCTGGAAGGCGCCCTGGCGATCCTCAAAAGGATGTGGCAGGGTGAAGTGCCTTTGCCCTGATGTGCACTTTTAGGGGTCACCACAGAAACTTTTGGGGGGGGGGCTGGTCAGTGGGGGAAGTGCTATGGTGCTCAGTTCCTGTCTTCAGGCTTCCCATAAGCACCTGGTTGATCACTATGAGAACAGAATGTTGGACCTGATGGGCCTTTGGCATGATCCAAGAAGGGCTCTCCTTATGTTCCCATATATTTTGTTTAGGGCCGCATTTTTAGTAATTTGGTTGTGGCACAGTTGCCATCACACAGCAGTTCCTCTTCGACTGCTTCCTATGTCCAGTGTTTGTTTCATGGGCGAACTCTGTGCTGGCAGCCAGTCTGCCAACAGGGCCACTGACGTTAAAGCAGAAAGCAGTAGACATTAGGATCCAGCCTACCAACTTAAGAGGAGTACTTTTACACTACTGACATGTGAAGGGTACCATCCGGAGCACCAACATCTGGGGAGCTCATCATATAATTTGAGAAACCTGGAGAAATCAAGTTCTTAGCTCTTCTGAGCAGATTTTGCAAAGCCCTGGGTTAAATGAATGGTAGTATTTTTTGTATATATGTATGTGTTACTTGCTGAATTTCAGGGGATGGCTTTGCAAAGGTGCAAAGAGTTTATGTAAGAGTACCAGTGTGTCTAGTACAGTATGTCCCACTTGATATACTTGTTCATTTTTGATCCACAAATGACTTTGGTCTACATCCGCAAAGTTGTAAAAATGGTAACTTTATTTTAAAAGCCCTATGGTGAGTTCTTTTTTCCATATTTGTTGGACATTATCTTATCCTAGCATTTGAATGACATCCTTCTATTATGCCTTGAAGTCAGTTTTCAAAATTCATATTTAATACCCTTGTGTGAGCATACAACTGTCAGATTATCTCCATGCAAATTTTCTTCATACGGAGATAATTGGTGGGGCATCAAACTATTAATAAATGAAGTGCTAAAATAACCACATTTAAATAATGCTAAAAGGGCCACTTGTCAAACAATTTTGGTACACAATTTGATTGAATGTGAAATTGTTATAATAATCAGGTAGAATGCATCCTCGGAATATGCCTCCCTTTCTCAAAGTATCATTGATTCATGGAGAAGTCTGCCCACATCTTGCCAACTAAAATAATACTGTCATATATATATATATATATATATATATATATATATATATATATATATATATATATATATATATGTCTCCTTATATGATCTCTCTATGTAAATAATCTCTCTAAATTGAGGTATCCACATATTATATAAATAATCTTCAGGATATATTCGACAAGTTGGTGAAGATATTTTACACTCCCTGTTGATGTTACATGGGATGTGCATTGATGATCTAGCCTTCTAGGGTAGCACAGCCTTTCCCAACTTGGTGCCCTCCAGATGTTAGGGGCTACAATTCCTATTATCCCTGTGTGGGAACCAGACAGAGTATTTCATGTGTATCCAACTGTCTAATGGTGTCCATGTCACCCAAGAGATCACAGCCACAGAAATAAGAAAAGAGTTGTTCCATGGTCTGGAATAGTCATTGGCCACATTGGTTGGTGTCAGGGTTGGTCCTGTTGAGTTTTATGACCCTAATGAGTGATTGATTAGCTCATTAGGTCTTTGCCAACTTTACAATAGTCCAGCCGCTTCCTTAGCTGCGGCCCCAGCAAAGAAACTGCAGAGTCTCTCCTTCTTGCACAGCGAAGCTTGTGTGGACTTTACTGGAAGCAGCTCACAATAATTCACGGAGAACAGCTTCTCTTTACTAAACTAATTGCTTTATTTACAGAAAGATATAACATCTAACCAGGAGAGTGAGATGGCATGGCTTCTCTCCCGTCTTCGGACAAAAACGAAACTAAGTACACACAGACAGAACAAAGGAACATTCCCTATGTAGGAAATGAAACATGATCCCTTCCCAGTGATCAGGTGACACACAGCACATAGCAAACAGCTTAACCCCTTAGTGGTTACCTGCTACTCCTCACACCTCCTCTCACCCATGAGGCAAAGTGAGGCAACCAGCTCAGACGACAGGATCCATAGAGGCAGCAGCATACATTGCCATGGTGGTACAGTGGTACCTTGGTTTATGAACACAATTGGTTCCGGAAGTCTGTTCATAAACTGAAGCGTTCATAAACTGAAGCGAACTTTCCCATTGAAAGTAATGGAAAGTGGATTAATCTGTTCCAGACAGTCTGTGGAGTACTTAAACTGAAGTGTTCATAAACTGAAGCGAACTTTCCCATTGAAAGTAATGCAGAGTGGATTAATCCGTTCCAGATGGGTCCGCAGAGTACTTAAACTGAAGCATGGGTGTAATTGGTTCCGGAAGTCTGTTCATAAACTGAAGCGTTCATAAACTGAAGCGAACTTTCCCATTGAAAGTAATGGAAAATGAATTAATCCGTTCCAGATGGGTCCGCGGCGTTCATAAACCGAAAATTCATAAACCGAGGTGTTCATAAACTGAGGTTCCACTGTACTGACAGCAGCAGTGCAATCCTTGAGGCCGGATCTGCCACCTCCTTAACAGCCCACCCTCAAATGCCACCTCTACAGTGGCCTCCTGCTGCATAGGAGATGCTGCTGGTCTGCTCCCATTCTTTTCCCCAGTGTAGAAATTTATCCCCCCTGCCAATCTTCATCCACCCCTTGTTCCCTGGTGGGGGGGGGGGGTGGCTGCCATGTTGTGGTTCTCCTAAGGTGCCAAATTGGGATCCTGGTTCTAAATCTCTGCTTGGACAGCATCTTATGGTACCTGCTTTAGGAAGATTTTGATCCCCTTATGAGCCAAGCAGCCACCCATCACACAGTGGATTGTCTCACACTACCGTACCCAGTTATGCTTTGTTGCTTGTAATATCTGTCTATTTTACATGCTGAGGGAATCTGTGAACAGTGATGGCTTCTTACCATGTATGTTGCTATCACCCCCAGTTAATTACATATCCGATTCACAACTTTGTTCCTCAGAGAAATGACTGTCAAGTAGAAAAGTCACTACAGTCTCCACTTCAGGAATTATTCCAGAGATGGTGTTCCAGAGTGTGGGTACTATTGCCAAGAAGGCCCATTTCTGCATTGTTACCAAGTGACAATCCTCTGATTGTGGAAGAGGCAGTGGTGTAGCGAGGGTTGCCAGTGTCTGGGGCCCCACAGATGTGAGGGAAGGAGGGAACCAGACAGAGTATTCATGTGTATCCAACTGTCTAATGGTGTCCATGTCACCCAAGAGATCACAGCCACAGAAATAAGAAAAGAAGAGTTGTTCCATGGTCTCGAATGGTCACTTCCTGGTTTGTATGAAGAAGCCGTTTTCAATGTATCCTAGCAACGGAAGCACACAGCTGTATTGAGGTAGCACCGGGTGTCGGAATTTTGCAACCCTAACAATTTTGGACCCAGGGCAACCAGCCCTGTGCCCCTCCATGCTATGCCCATAGCTGCCAAGTCTCCTGTTTTCCCCGGGAAACCCCCATTTTTCCAGCTGTCCCCAGCCGAAAAAACTGTTTTTTTTTGTTTCCCCCCGGTTTATTCTGGCACGGTGGCCATTTTGGAACTGGGCGGAGCATGCTCAGAAGCGACTTTTGATGCTGCTCTGCCCAGTTCCAAAATGGCTGCAGTGTGACTTCTGGTGCGGCAGCTTTTTTGGAACTGGGCACAGCAGCATCAAAAGTCACTTCTGAGCATGCTCCACCCAGTTCCAAAATGGCCGCTGCGCTACTTCCAGTATGCTAATTTCGGTCCGGTCCCTTATTTTTCAGAGAGGAACTTGGCAGGTATGGCTATGCCACTGGGTAGAAGAATCTTCTCAAGAAGATTGCCTTCATGGTGGCATGAACATTTGAATGGTATAGTCTAAAGACACACAGTGCTGCTACCTTGCTGAAGCTAAGCAGGTCTGGATCAGTGACAGGTAGAGGACACCTTGGGAACCACATGCACACCACCTGGAGTTCCACGAAGGAAAAAAGGGGGACATAAAGAAATCAAGAGACACAGACCAAAAACAGACTTATTTGTCTTTCCACATGGAATGGCAGCTTCATAGAAATCTCAGACTTTCCCTTTTGGTTTGTTTATTTGGAAAATTACGATTTTGAGTTTCAGAGAACTGAAGAAACTTCCCTTCATTTGCCCATAGCATTGTCTGCATTCAGAAATATTGCTAAAAGTACAGGTACAAGTTAGGTACAGGTATTCATAGTAAAGAAATGGGTAGTTTGTGCTCGTGAAATAAATTCCTTTGCAAGGAGGGTGGTAGGGATGCCTGGGCAGGGTGCACCGCAGTGCAGCTAACTCCAGATGGTAGAAAAGTTTCTGAGGCTAAGAATAATTGCAAACTACTGTCAAGCAGGGTTTTTTTGTGTGACTTCTCTTGCAAGGAAACGCTACAAAAATAGGCAGGGGGAAAAGTCACTAGTTTTGGTGCTTCTGTTGCTAGGAGCTCTGAAATGTTGCTAACTTCGCGACGGAGGACCTAACTTGGCAACACTGAAGAGCGCTGTGCTGGAAATACTGGCAGTTTTAATGGGAACAGCACGGACGTGTCAGTGGGAGGGAAGGTGGCAGTGAAATGGTAGCAGCGATCGGAAAGCAGGCAAGATTCTACTGCAGGATGTCTCCCAGATTACTGAAAACGGCTTTGGTGATTGGCGATTGCTGCATCAGTGATTGTTGTCTTTTTTCTTTTTTTTAAAATGGGCATACATTGGGTGACTGAGGTCTAATGGTAGCCAATTGTCAAGGATTTCACCAATTCATTCCTCTCCCAGGGGAGCAAGTTGGAAAAAGGCTAGCTGCTGCTTCATCACTGCAGGTTGACGGTTTGTTGCCTGCATTGGGGAAGGAAAGCGCTTAACTAGATTAAAGGGCTTCCTTCATTATCGCCCTTTCCTCCCCTGCCGTATGATTGCGAGGCGAAAGCCATGCTACAGCCTTCTTTGAGTCTCTTCAGGTAGGAAGAGGAACAGTTGCTCTTTCCCCCCTCTGTGATGTTACTGGAACACAGGAATACAAATTCACCGGCAAATATTTATCAAGCCATCTCCCATGCACACGGGACAGAACATCATGGAGAGTTCATGCAAAATCTGCAATCGAATTTGCTCAGTTTGGGGGAAATGCAGGTGGATACTTTTCTGATATCGCACAGTTAAAAATTGTTTCCAATCGTATATATATGGCATCTTTTAGGTTAACTCCTTAAAAGAAGGAGTGCAAGAATTAAAAAAAGAAGAAACATTTAATTAATAAAAGCAACAAATTGTCATGTAATGGAAACATATAAAACTGCATAGCTAAAAAACCTTAAAATCTATCGGAAACTGCCTTATCAAAGCACTGGTCCACCCACCTCAGTATTGTCTACTACTATTTTAGACTGACAGCCACATTACCTCATGAGCAATCTGGTGGGAGGTGCGTATTGATGGTGGACCCATAGGCAACAAGTAGGTGGACAATAGATGGGAAAGGCTACATTTCAGCCACACTAAAACCAGAGGTTCTTACAAATGCATATCTCCATCTTCCATTCAGGCAGGCAGGCAGGGATGCAAGCAAGCAAGAAGTATTCTCACAGTTCAAGGCACTTGAGGAAGGCACAGAGGGAATCCAGCAATGGGAGTGGTCTGGAGAAAGGGTTTCTGGCTTGGGAAGAAGGTTTGGTCAATGGACCACCAGGTGTTGGTGAGCTTCATTCAGGCAACTCCATGTAGTGACATATTTGTGAGTGGTGACTGTCCCACTGTTTTCTGGAAAGTGAGTGGTACAAATAAAAGGAGAGGAGGAGGCTCCATCAGAAAAATAAGGCGGCAGCTGGTAGCAAGGTCCCGAGCAAGAAAAAGGCATTGACAAACCACTTTAGCAGAATGGAGAGTCAGTGCCAAGAATGAAGAAAGCAGTGATAAAGAAGTGAACTCACTAAGAATGAGTGCATGCAAGATAGAGTGACTCAGGGTGACCAACTCAGGGTCATAGCTACCAAGTCTCCCGTTTTCCCCGGGAAACCCCCGTTTTCCCAGCTGTCCCCAGCCCAAAAAACCAGATTTTTTGTTTTCCCCGGTTTATTCTGGTGCGGCGGCCATTTTGGAACTGGGCAGAGCATGCTCAGAAGCGACTTTTGATGCTGCTCTGCCCAGTTCCAAAATGGCTGCAGTGTGACTTCTGGTGCAGCAGCCATTTTGGAACTGGGCACAGCAGCATCAAAACTCACTTCTGAGCATGCTCCGCCCAGTTCCAAAATGGCCGCCGCGCTACTTCCGGTATGCTACTTCCAGTCCACTCCCTTATTTTTCAGAAAGGAACTTGGCAGGTATGCTCAGGGTTGGTTTTTAAAAGGGTATTAGTCGACATGGAAATCGTTCAGTGGTCCATCAAGACTCAGCAATTTTCAAGTGGTTCATAGATTTTTTAAAAAAAGAGGTTGGGAACCAAACACACTAACCTACAGCACCTCTTCCCTGTCTGATGGTGGATATCTTTCCCAGACTAGATGTAACATCAGTTGAACCGGTGGCTGATATGTTCAGCTTGGTGGATCATAAGTTTTGAGGATCAGAATAAAGCACATTCTTTTGCATCCTCTTTGAAAAAGAAAAGAAAGAGGAAGGTTGGCTTTAATTCCTGAATGGATTCTTCAATAGAACAATGGAAATTCCAAATCAGGTCCTTGACCATGTGAGCAATTGATGATCTAGGCTTGATCTTCTCACCAGGACCAGCCCAACACATTTTGTATGAGGAGAAGGGCAAGATGGCACCCCACATTCTACGTATAGAAGCCCTCTGGACTTGCAGTTGACTCTTACATATGCACTGGTGATGGGGTAGCATCTTTCAGCAAACTTGATGGCAGCAGTCTAGTTTAGGGGATGCAGGACTGGCTGTGTGACATACACAGTTCTGTCTTTGAGCAGAAAGTAATGGCCAGGAGTAGCTCAGGAGGGACAGCTTGGGTTGGGGGTTTCCTACTGCCCCTAAGCACTTGCCACCTGAAGCAATCACCAGACTGCCTGCTGGTAGGGACAGTCTAGCTGATCATCCTTGCCAGAAGAAGGGGGGGGGTCTGAAACACATCTGCACTTCACATCTGCACTTCACAATTTATTTGTTACAAATCTCTCTGGAGGACTGAAGCGGGGAGGGAACCAAGACTCATAAAATCAAATAAACCAGAGTGGTGTGGGTTCCCCCCCCTTTCTTGTCTTTCAGCCTAGCTCGTTCAATGTGTCCTTGAAACGATGATGCAGCAACTTAACTATAACCTAAAAGTGATTTTCTTTTCACTGGATCTTAATGCTGCAAAGCTACATTGACTGACGTCAGCAGTGTACTCAGCTGAAGCCTTTGGATTATATGACACCAATATTCCACCATCTTCATCAACTGAACAAAGATGAGAAAGAGCCTGGCTTCATCCAACAGCTGGCAGGAGCCCAGAGCAGGTGGTAGGGTAGAAGGTCAGATGACCAACTATAGGTGGAGATGGAGCCTATGACAGGTGGAGCCAACTAATTCTATCCTCCCCCCCCCACCCCATCCTACTTGCTGAGTTCTACAAAAGCAACACTGAGACTAAGTTGAAGGAGCCAACACAACCACCCCCTAGACTGAATGTAAGTAAGAATGCAGGCAGGTGATGGTTTTGGTGGCTGAGGTTAGTGGGCCAGTGCCCCCAGCCAGGATTTCATTTGTGCCAAGGCTCACCAGGGTTCAACCACAGTATTTGTGTTCATTGTCAGGACTAAACCATAGAACACGTGCAGTAAGAATAAATGGAAATGCCTCTGGGGGGGAAGTACAGTAACCTCATCTCTGAAGCATAGTGGATTAGCGGGAAGAGATCCCCATCATTTTCTGGACAGACTGATGTCTACAGTGCCACAAAACTTTTTTTTTTAAAAAAAAATTCTTTGCCAAGTTTCCCAAGTCAGTGTCTTTGGGGATAAAGGTAAACAAACATTGCACAAAATGGAAAGGGTTGTTAGAGCAAAACAGCAGTCCTGCTGGAAAGTGCAAGACTGTGGCAAGATCAAAGACCAAATGCAAGCGAAGGACAAACTGCAGCAAAATGAGAACTAAAGCTCAAAGGTGCAAAAAAATAGAAAACACAAACAAATCCCACAGCTAAACAAAAATACAACTGAAGGAGACTGCTGAAAACTCATTCCCTCCTCAGGCTTTCTATTGCATTAGCCACATGCTTTCAAAATGGCACTATTAGCACTCAGCAGGTCATAGAACAGAAGAGTCTGCTGTCAGGGGTTTCTGAAACACTAAGGGAGAAAAACCTGAGAGATCATTATTGACCTGGGCCTTCCAGGCAGGTTCACACATCTGACACAACTGTAATCAGTACTCAGTGTCTATTTTCCGGCAGAAGTTAGATGAGTAGTTTCTGTCTGCTGAGGTTGGGGGGGGGGGAGAGATTGTCTCCTGACTCAGCTGAGTGGCAAAGTGACAATATAAATGGTTATTAGCCTTAGAATGGGATGTGAGATCTTATCTTACCAATGGAAGGCATTGCAAAGTTTCAGAAAAGGCTTCCTGCAAATGTTTGTGCTTCCACAACCTGTCTCGTGTACAACACCCATGATGCACACATGCAGAAGGAGTGTTGAAAACAGATCTCTGCCTGGTTCTCCATAGGGCAGAGTCAGGTGGAGATTTCTTTTTAAAAATGAAAGATCAGAGTCGGGTCTCCTACCTGCGGATGTCAATGCAGGCTTTCACAGGCATCTTCCTGATGATCTATATTAAGCCTTGACGCCTATCTGGGAGCAAGTCCCATTCAAATTAGTGGAACTTACAGTACTTCTGAAAAGAGGCATGGGTAAGGCTTTAGTGGTTTAACAATTAATACAGGGCTCATTTTACTATCTGAAACATCCTGTGGATATATAGCCTTCAAACAGTTCTTGGCAAATCATTCTGGAACTGCTATGCTGTTCATAGCCCACAGAGAAGCAGTGGTATTTTTCCAAGCTCCCTTGGAAGTTGTCTGGAGCTAACACAATTCCAATAGGTAATTTATCAATAGTTTCCCTTTGGCATGAGAAATGCTGGTGAGTTCATTTAGAAGTTTCCTTATCCTGTGGAAATTTCAAAACATCTAAAATATAGGATCAGCTTGAATAGAATATCATCCAAGTTTGGTAAAATGTATTAATCTCCATTCACTGTTTTCAAATTCACATACTACTTCATTAATGACTGTTAATATGTGAGCACAACATTCAGTTCAGAATGGAACACTATATATTATCATCAAAGGAACACCACCATTATTAGTGATGTTGCTATGGTTATCATCCCCAATGTTCTATTCTTACAAACTCTCATTTTATTTGAGAAGAAAATGAATGGGGAACTACCAGGGTTATTGTATATGGCATGACATTTTACTTCAATTGGATTTGTACCCCCCCCCCCCGGCCGGAATAGTGTCTAGACCTCAAAACTCCAGAATTGCCCCTCACTGTAAGAAGATCTGATTAGTTGTTTGCTAGACATTATTTAAGTAATTTCTGTTTGGTTAAACTTAGATTCCCCCCCCCAAATAATATTCCAGAAATTTTGCCCTGTATTTTTAACTGGTGAGAAATTCAAAGGCAGAGTGTGTTGCTTCTGGGCTTCTTGGCAATTTGTATAAGTCTGCAATACACTGACACTAAAACTGACCTCAGTTCATCACAGAGCTTTGTTGCTATTCTGATGTGTGGCTTCCATTCTGGGTAGCATCATTTTGGATGGCTGCACACACATAAAATGGAGCGCTGTTGTTGACACCGTCACCTTCTGTAGAAGCTCTTTTCATGCAGACCTGGAATTATGAGACAGCACAAGATAATGCATAAACTAAGGGCACTGGTGTACAATAGAAAAAAAAATTGATGAAACAAACTGAAAATGGACAGTATGGACTTCTACTTTACAGTATATTATATTGCGGAGGAAATGGAGGACAGCAATCTGCCACCCCCACCCACTCAAGCCCAGCTCCGATCTGATGGATTAATCTCAGCTGCTCTGAGCCAATACTTTCATGATGTGGTGAGAGCTTTGGTTGAGCCCTCATCTCCTGGGGCATTTACCCTATGGGCTGGGGAGGTGGCTATGCCTCAAGGGAGGCTCTTGGGAAATTGGTCTAGAGAAGACCTTGTTCAGCATCCAAATGGCTCCACAAGATGTTCACCAAAGTTCTCCACCTTTACTCCTTCCTTTACCCATACAGTCAACGCCTATAGTGACCGATATAAAGAAGCACAAAAAACAACTCCCAGTGGGATTAAATTCTGACTTCACAAAGCAGAATTAGAGCAAAATAAAATTCTAATTCCAAAAGTGCAACACTGCTACAAAAGCTACATAGGTGTGTTGTGATTGTGAACCTGAGAAGGGAAAACAATATATTGTTTATATATTACCCACACTTCACCGACAGGTTACAGCATCACAAACAATATTAAGAACATTTAAAACAATGGAAGGGTTTTCAATATCCTGGATAATAATTGTCATCTACAAACAGTATTAACCCACATATTCCTTTAAATTTTTTACATTAATTTTACACAGGAAAAAACAGGAAGTTTACCAACTGTCTTCTTGCTACCCTTAAACTTGCAAGTAGCACTTTCATGGTTGAAAAATGATTTGACAGTTTGGTCTCGTTTCTGAATACATCTGAATTCAGGAAGGCCCACAATCAGAACATTCACATTATCCATACTTTAGAGGTCAATAGGGCACCTTGGCAGACTCGTTCCACAGATGACATGAACCCCTGCAGATGCCCAAAAGCCATTTTAAAAAACAAAAATGTGACCACAACACCTTCTTGGGCAGGTGGAAATAGTTGTGCGATTGTGATTCTTTCCTTAGAATGAAGCGACTGTTTGTCGGAGGCAAGTAGGACAACCATTTCCAGGATACTTAGTGCAAAATACGCTGTTGTGCCTGTCTTTCAGTTATTGGAGATTGCCTATTGTTCAGACAGATGGCAATCACATTAGCAAGGAGGTTCTGGCACCGGGCTGTTTCTGTTACCGCTGCAGGGCTGCGAAGAACCACAGGGAGCACTACTTTGGACCAGCCCACACTTTGTGGCAGCTCTAAGCCCAAAGCAGCAGTTCCAACAGCTTGTTTGCATCACCGCCAAGCATTATGCTATGGTCTGCGTGATATTTTGTGTGACTCTGTGTGAGAACATCACATGCAAACTGTGTAATCAGGGAATGGGCATATTTGCAAATACCTTGGATGTATAATTATAAATGTCAGTTTAATAAGATGGAGGGGCATTGATCGGGCCTGGTGGCACTAAGGAGATGGTGAAAAAAGTATTGTTAATCTCCACTGGACTGAAGCAGAGGAAATTGCCGAGACACAGTCACAGGTACAATGCAATTCTATGCATGCTTACTCTGAAAATAGTCCCATTGTATTAAGTGGGGATACTACTAAAGTAAATGTGTGTAGTAAAAAACACCTAAAGGTGTTTTCAATGTTCATTTTGGATTTCTTTTCATTCTGCAGAAGCTCATTCCCTGCCTGCCCCTCCCCCCGACATGCATAAAAGAGAAACATCATGTTCCAATGCTAGATTTACCAGGGACAATAAAGTAAATAAGAGAGTAGTGGCAATAGTAACAATATATTTATTAAATTAGCCAACCATTAGCATAAAATGGAAACCTGCAGCCTGAATACAACAGAATATAACTGGGTGAAATATTTTGAAGTACTTTCCACTGAAATTAATAGAACTCATTTCAAAGTAACTCTGTTAAGGATTGGAGTGTAGGTTACACACCAAGGACACAAAAGCCAAGTTGTGTGGCAACATCTCAGAGAGTCGTCAGTCAATATCAGCTTACAGAAAACTCTTTCTTGACCTGATAAGTCCATCAGATGTTGGCTTTGATCCAAGATGACAAACACTTCCACAATCAGAAAGCAGTTCCATTTTCTGCAATGGAATCCATGACATAGGCTGGGGTCCAGTCCTGTCTGGAAGGCAGAAACTTGTCATAAAATCCCACCATTCAACCCCAGATGCCAAGGAAGGGGTAAAACGTAGTTATTCGGTGAAGTAATAACGTCATTCAGCACATGCTTGTGGGGGGATTTTATTATTGCTTCCCACAATGCTCCAAGCCCGAGCCTGGCACTGAAATGGAGGATTAAGGCCTGCTTCAAATTAAGCCCATCTTAAAATGTCCTATTCATATTGAAAGAGAGAGAGAGTCAGAAAGCAGCAGATTCCTGTTTGATATTTATTTCTGCTTCTCGTTGTCTTCTTCCCCCCTCTTCCTCCTCCTCTTCTCCTCCAGAACAAATAACAAAAAATTATAGCTCAGTTTACTTCCATGTCCAGAAGATTATTGATGTCTGACGATGTCAGTATGCAAAGAATAATATCCCTAAACATAGAGACTAAAGTAATTAGCACTCAAGAAAGAGATTGTTGACATAATGAACAGTGCAGCGCGTTTCAGCATGTGGTCCCTAATGGAATTCCCCGAGTATCCCATTTTCAGAAGGGGTCATCCCCTTTTCTTTTTTTATGAAATCAATTTAGACATTTCCAGAGGCCCCAAATATACTTTGAGCACCCCAATTTTGCATCAGCAGAGCTCATCTGGATTCAGCCCTTTGACACCAAAGCAACTTGAAATTTATTGAACTCCTTGAAGCTGGCAGTCTGATTCTGTCAGTTACCCAGAGTGCACATTGTGTTGAGGGGAAACCCAATGCCTGGAGAACAAGGATCAAATCAACCTGCCTTTCTTCATAGAACCTTTCCAATCATGCTCCCATTCAGCACGCACCACCACTGCTTGTATTACTCAACTTCATAACAGAGGTTCTTTTTTTGCACAGCAGATAAAGTGGGTTTTTTCTCCCCATGCTTCACCCACTGGGAATGTGTGGCACTTCATGAAGTATTTGATGTGAAAGTGCCTTGATTCAAGTTCTTTTTTTGGTGGTGGGAGGCAGGAAGCTTTGTAGAGGGATGGCCTTGAGAAGAATGTATTAGAAACCATGTAGAAAGGAAATAAAGTATGGAGGCCAATGAAGCTTTTATGCCCCACTTCCTAAGGTAAAGGATTATTAGTGATACTTATTATTATTGCTGTATATTTTTTTATACACTCATTATTAGTAATACTTATTTTGTTTATGAATCGCTTCCAATGAGGCCACACACACACACACACAGTTACATACATACATACATACATACATACATACATACATACATACATAATATTACATAATACATACATAGTTAAAACTATTGCATATATAAAAACAACTTTTAAACAAGTAACATTTATCAGGACAAGCAAAGCAATCCACATCAAAACAGAACATCACCTGAAATACAATTTATATGACTGAGCGACAAAAAAATGGGATATCATATCCACGTGAAATGACAACACATTGAAATAATACATATCCAGTACATAGGTGAAATGATAAACACAACTGAGACCACATGTCTTTCAAGCAAAATAAAAAAAATCCTTCCAGTAGCACCTTAGAGACCAACTAAGTTTGTCATAGGTATGAGCTTTTGCATGCATGCACACTCTAAGGTGCTACTGGTGTTTTGACTGCCTCAGACCAACACAGCTACCTACCTGTAACTATGTCATTCAAGCATCACTTTAAAAAACACCACAACAGTGGAGCTTTAAAGCCTATTGATGATTCTGGAATCGATGAATTTATTATTATATTACAATTATTATTATATTACAATTACAATTACAATTATCATCATCATCATCATCATACCACCCCAGATTTTTTACAAGTGGGAAGAAAGAATACTTTATTCTCCATTCCCATTAGATAGTTTTCCAGTTTTCTGGTGAAATAAACGTCTTCCCACCCCATCTGCATTTGAGCTGTCCGCTGTTGTGGTGCTGAAATATATGCACCTAATCTGTCCTTTCTCCAGTATTATGCTAAGCCTATACAATGGTACCTCGGGTTATGAACTTAATTCGTTCTGGAGGTACGTTCTTAACCTGAAACCGTTCTTAACCTAAGGTACCACTTTAGCTAATGGGGCCTCCCACTGCCGTCGTGCTGCCGGCACACGATTTCTGTTCTCATCCTGAGGTAAAGTTCTTAACCCGAGGTACGACTTCCAGGTTAGAGGAGTCTGTAACTCGAAGTGTTTGTAACATGAGGTACCACTTTTAGTTACAGTTTTCATTAGCTTCGCTCATGTAAAACAGAAGCATTTTGCATCACTGTAGGAAAGAAAGAACCGGCACTAGAGAGAGGTAGGTCAATAGTTTCAATAGCAACAGTATATGTGCTAAGAAATTAAAAGGGACAATCTTAATTTCTCCCTTTATTTCTTGAATGATAACCGAAATACTCTGTTAAAATGTACATGTTCTCAGGAGGGGTAAGGAGACATTACAGAGGACAGACCATCCTCACACTATGATATTAAAAGAGTTTTAAAATAGTTCTTTGATGTTTGCAAATGTCAGAGGTAACATATTGATTTATAAACGCAGCTGGTCTTTCCACAGTGCCTGTTAGATTTCTTTAGCTCCAACTAATGGTATTGATTCACACAGAAGATGATATAAGAAATGTCTTCATCTCCTCTATACCACCTCCCAAAGTTAAAAAGCACAAACTTCTTTAAAAAAAAGACAACAAAAATGCATGATAATATTGGTTTCTATGAAATGTACTTCAGTTTTCCAATAACTTAAGAAGAGCTAAGACTCTGATTCATAAATCATAATCTGGAACAATTGCGCCTTACCTTATTTTTTATTTCCAAATCAGCTGGTAAGTAGCTTTTGGGTCACTTTCCCAGTTTGTTTCTGAGCATTGGTTTCAACATTTTCAGCCCTACTTCCCTCCAATTTATCTTACAAAATGGTTTCTCCTATATAAGCCTTCCTGTATGCTAAGCGTGGGGAACCGGTGGCCCTCCCTCCAGATTTTGGGCCACAGCTCTTATTGTCCATAATCACTCTTCATGTTGGCTGGTACTGATGAGAATAGGAAGGTTGGAGGTGCACAGATTTCCTACCTGCTTCCTACCTGAAGTAATCTGAGAGGATTGTGCCTCTCATATTTTATAAGAAACAAGACTGACGATGATATAAAGCATGGCCTGTTTGTGTTGACTTTCTCATGGTAGAAATCCTTACCTAAGGAAGCCCACCAGGACATTTGGGGGTGGGGGTGGAGTGTGAGACTTTGTTGATTAACAAGATGACATACACAATTTCATTTTTTTTCTGGAATCAGCCAGAAGTGTGTTTTTTTGGGCAAAAGAAAACTACTTGGCTCTGTAGCTGTTACTTTATAATTACGTGAAAAAATGTATATTTTTGTAGTTTAAGTGGGCATGGTTTCAATATTGTTTCTGTATGTTTCTAATAGTCTTAGTTTCTAACAGCATTGTTAGTTGCCCAGAGGGTTCTTTGGAACCATGTTTGTCATGATACAAATTTTAACATGCATAAAATAACAGTATTCATTGCAGATAGAATAATAATTGTAACTCAAAGAAACCACAGCAAATCTGCAAAGCCGCTTGTCTTCTTTCATTTGTTGCCCTGAAAGGCCCTATGCTTCTTTCAGTTTTGTTTTGTTTATGCAGCACTCAAGAGTGCTTCTTAGCAAAGCCTCTGCTTCAGAAGAGCTCATCATTGAAAGGTTGAGGGATAACAAAGTGAGGCTTTGTAAAAACAAAACAAAACCCAATGCTCACATTTGTATAAAGGACAGCCATACAGTCAATGGTGTAAGAAATATGTCCTGTTAGTATGGATGCCCATGGAATGTGGAATGCTTTGGGTCATGGAAACAGAGGTTGCCATGAAGGTTTGGCTAGCCTTTGATGATGTTGTAGAAACCCATCGGTGCACTCAAGGCAGGACTTCAGGACAGAGGTCCAAGGCCTCATTCAGCAGAATGAGCAGAAAGACCCACAACCACAGCAGAGCCATCTTCCTACATTTTGAAGTGAAGCGAAGAAAGACACATTCCCATTAAAAGGCTGTGGATGCAATTGAGGCCATCAAATGCAGACACTAAAATCCTCTATCAGCGCCCCTATGGAAACCAGAGGTTGATCAGGCCAGTACTGGATTAGAGAATTAAGCAGGATTGTCATTGAAGGAATTATGCTGTCAAAATTATGAAGTAGAGATCTACTGGTACTGTACTATAGATTCCGTGTGTGTGTGTGTGTGTGTGTGTGTGTGTGTGAGAGAGAGAGAGAGAGAGAGAGAGAGAGAGAGAGAGAGAGAGAGAGAGAGAGAGAATATTCTTCCCTATCTTTCCTGTGTATGAAAAATTAGTGAGGAGAAAATCAGGGAGAATTCTAGCATCTTCCCCAATCTAATGGCCACTGTGGGAACAGGATGCTGAACTTAGTAGGCTTTTGGTATGATCCAGGAGGGCCCTTCTTTTGGTTAAGAGTGTTGGAGAGACAGGAGTTTAGTTCCCCACTTGGGCATGAAACTCACCTGAGTTATTAGGAGGATAAAATGGGGTGAGCCTGGGAGAAGAGCCATGTAGACAACCTAAGGTCTTTCAAAGAAAGATCCGGCGTATATGTATTAAATAAATTGCTTTCAACTAATATACTAGTATCCATCAAATGTCAAAAGTGTTCAAATATCAATGCCCCCAACACAGGGCTTTGGATATCAAGTGCTGTGGCCTCTCAGGTACTGACAGGTGTCCAACCCAGTTGGCAAATGTCACCTGTTACTTGATGTTTAGGTTACAATCTTAAATGGAACTTACTTTTAAGTCGATATCCATATGTTTCCGCATTAAGTCTCAGAATCTGCAGGGGGCAGATTTTGAAGAGAAATAATCGAGGCAATTTTCTGTTCTTTTAAAATAAAAAACTATGCATCTTGATCTATGATTTAAACATATATATATATATATATATATATATATATATATATATATATATAGTGTGACATGGACGACATATGCATTGCAAATGAAGGACAAATTTAGTGGAATGAAAATGAATTGTAATTCCCCCCCAAACAAGATGTTTTATGAGTATGATTGGTTTAATTGCTATCTTTATTATGCACTTTCTAAATAGTTTTCTGCCTGACAATTTCCTCGTTCCAATCCAGCATTCTAAAAAATTTCTATACTCTGAGGTCTTCCATTCACTCTCACATTCCAATTTTCTTCTGTCACTCAAAACTCTAATTCAGCATATTGTTTTCATTATGCCTGTGTCAAGACACAGGTGTATAATGGTACTTGCATCCTCCTAAACTCCCTCCCGCTTCCATCCTTTGTCTTATAGTTTTTTCTTTGGATTTCATTGTTTTACTGATGATTCCCCCCCATGCTATTTTTCTTTGATCCTGAAGCTTGAATTATTTCATTTTACAGATGTCATTTTTTTTTAGTTTATTAGCTCTCATGGAAATAAATGGAATGTTGTCAAGCATTGCCTCTGAGACTTCAAAACGGAATTAATTGGGGGGTTTTGTATTTTTTACGGGAAAAAACTCCCCAGGCCAAGTGAAATTAGGAAGTATTTGAGAGCTATCTGGAAAAGATATATCCTCTATTCAAGTAACGGAGCAGCGACAGTATAAAAATTAAAATTAAAATGAGGGTTGTCTTTTTAATATAAAAAATGGAAGATGATAAGTGTCTTTTATCTCAGTTAAACAGGTTGATATGAGTCCATATACAGTGCAGATAATTCTTCCAGTTGCTGAAATGAAAAATAAACCCTAAGACGGGGAGAATATCATTCGTTAATGAATAAAGAAGTTCATCCTTTACCATCAGGGACACATTTTTGCTTTTTTAAATGATACTGCGTCCATCAGAATTGAAACATGCACACACACACATCCCAAGTTCAACTTGTATGTTTCTGGCATTAAAAACATGATTATTGGGTTGGATTTAAAAGCAATTGCCTTGATAAGGTCTGTACTTAAGACATGATTAGTTGTTCTGAACATCAGCTTTGGAGAGGGTAACATGATGTTAGCGGCATTCTTGGAGTTCATCTTTGGTGGTTTGTCTAATTCATCTGGACCGACGATGCACTCACAGATATAGTCAGTCATGGCTGTGATTTACTGAAGACACTGTAAGACATCCTCAAGGGAAATTAATGTGGCAAAAATACCTTATGGACAGTTTAACTTTTAAAGCCCTGCTAGAACAGAAAGATAAACTGGCAATGGGACTTTATGATAGTATAAATGACTGCTCCAACCCTTCTGCTGTCTTCCATTACAAATGAGTTCTACCCAGGGCACTTTTACAAATTATATGGTGGCAATTCTGAGTTGGCCACTGAGCAGACACTTGGCAGAGCTGCAGCCAATCCTTTCTTAGTATACACCTATAGGCCACATTCACCTTACTTTGGTAAGGAAGGAGGCAGGCCAAGAGGCAGAGATGATTCAGGCTGGTGAAGAATCACAGGTGTCTCCCCCTCCTGCAACATGCTCCCCTCCCCCTGGTCTCGCAGAACCAGAAGAGGCATGAAAAGAGTGGCAGAGAGGTGGGCTGCATGCAGGTACAGTCTCTGATTGCTTGGGAAATGCAGCTGTGAGGAGGTGGGGACTTTCAGTCTCGGCAACTGATTTTCATGGAGGAACACCACCGGGAAGGAGCTACTCTGCTCATTAGGCCAGACATGCAACCAAGTCTGTAGAGATTGCGTTTTTGCCCATAAAGCATTAACTCCTTCTTTGATTACTGACCAGCACACTCCTGTGACTTTGTGTTCCTGTGGTGGCTCTCCACTGAAAGATCTGCCCATGGATTCTTGAAAATGAGGTCACAGACAGGGTCTGAGTGAGTAGCACACCTTTATTAGAGCTAAGCCCCCTCCCCAATTCCATGGAGTTGCCCACAAACATTCTAGAGATCAATGCCAGAGGAGGACCTGGTGGAAGTAATTATCAACTCATAGGCTTTGGTGGGTGGGAATGAGATAAGAAGACAATTGCTCCTCCCACCATGTGCTTTGCATTTTCATTCCCCCCAGTTAGGGATGATTTGTGCAATATGGAGCTGCCATATGGTGGATTGAGGACTGAGAGCAAGCCCTCTGAATTCCCAGCCATAGGATTGTACAGTTCACCTCTGAGGAGGCATGTATAGGGTTGCCCTGTAAGCAACTCAATGAAACGGATAAAACTTGGAAATATGATTTGGTCATTGGCGGATCTTGGGGTCTCAAATTTCAGCAGCATCCTGTGCGATGCCAGAATTAAGCACTCCTCCTCCTGTCTTGCTCCATTCTAAACGATAGTGCCCTCAGCGGTGGACCCAAGACTCTGCATCCAAGGTAAACAAATTGGTCATGCTCCCCTAAATCCACCTCTGGTGTGGTGAATTAATGTGCTGGATGGACAGGCGCACTCTGAAATAGCAGCAAGTATTTGGAGGCCATGAGCAGTCGGGGTTCACCTTCAAAGCTCCAGAGTTCTAAACTTCAGCCAAATTTGCATCTCCCACAAGTTTCAGGAATAAATTGCCGACTTGATGATATTCAGAGGATAATGATAATATGTAATCTGCTTATTATGTTATGTGATCAAACATATCCCAGAGAGGAAGAATTGTTTATTCCCAGTGGGAGGAAAGCAGAATGTTTATGATACATCAGGATGGTAATGGACATTCATTTTGCAATGGAATGAATTTTCTCCCCTTCCTAAACATATGATCCGTGATAGCTCAAAGGCTGCTCGGAGAAGTAGATAATTAGCTAACCTACTGCCTAGAGAAATAGCTGGAAGATTTCTTTTTTAGAAGTCTTACACAAATGGTTTGGGATATTATGCAAAATTAGCTTCAGTTAGGCTTTAATTTATCTAATTTAATTTAATTATTGGGAAAAGTAAATCTTTGGCAGAGTAAAAAGTAAAGGAAGATGTGACAGAGAAGACAGGGGCAGAAAAGGTGCTGGCATATAAACTGCAGCAATTAAATACTGAAGGATTTATAGCTGCCTTTCACAAAGGAAGTGAAGAAGTTCAAATGCCCCCCCCCTTCTGCCAGGCATCCATAATTACTTATGTTTTAGAAGGTTCTATATCAATCATAGTTAAAACCTTAAACTGTGCAAGGTGAAATAATCACTTAACTGAATTAAGCTCAGTTGCCAAATAAGGCTCTTGTATTTTAAGAGCTCTTTGCACTCAGCTGACAGATAGCAGGTCTTGGATAGGATAACTGGAATTTGATTTGATTTTTTAATTTGGCCCCAATTCATTAAAAATATCCAGGCATGTAGAAATTTATTAGGTGAATTCTTCCACACAACATACCTTCAGGCCAAGAAAACGTAAGAATAACCCTGTTGGATCAAATCAAAGGCCTTGCTAGTCCAGCTTCCCATTACTAACAGTAGCCCATCAGATTGAGCTGGGAAGTCTGCAAGCTGGATGTGAAGACTGCTAAGTATAGTAATTAAATTCACTGAAACTGTAGATACTTGTATGCATTATTATGTGTTTAAATTTGATTGGTCGGTAACTGATTTCTAGAGAGCGCTCTAGTAGTTCTCCATTTTATGTGAAGAAAGATGACTGTTTTAATCCACTGTGAACACTGCTAAATTGAATAGAGTGTTGGAGGGTTTCTTCTCTGCTTGAAAGAAAAACTGCAAGAGAAGGTAAAAATTGAAATCTCTCATAGGTGCCGCGAGGCATGGCCTAATTGAGATATGGAAGGCTAAGTGCTGAGCTCTGGAAACAGAGGAAAATCTGGTTGGGAAGTTAAAAAAAGAAACTATAAGCCTATGATTGGAAAAGCATGTGACTGTAAATGTTACGTTTTAATTCATCTGCTGTAAAACTATAAGTTTCTGCAAGTAAATTTTTTGAATGTTAAAGTCTGGACATTGGTTTAATTTCCAAAGAAATTTACATGATTTGAGCTTCTTAGCTGTGTTTTTGCTACCCTTACTTCAACAAAGACAACAGCCCGATTCTGTGATCGGTATTCAAAGTCATGCTGTCCCTGAAACCTAAAGGTTGAATATGACTATCAAGACCAGTAAATAATTTTTCTGCTGGCCAGGAATCAATGGACTGGAAGCTGAGTTGCTGGTGCATATCCAGGCCTAATTCAGGTGCTTGAGCTATGTCCTGACACACCCAAGACACAATGGTAGAGACTCTTAAAAGGAGGGAAGAGATTTTTGTTGAGGCAGCATAACGGCACAGACTCACCAACAGACTCGGAGTTATACCAGCTCCAAGGTTCTGACTAAGCAATCGAATGCCAGGACTAGCAGAGCTAGGAGCAGGAGGTCCTGAGTTCAAAACTAGGGCAAGAGGTTCCCAAAGCACATGGGAGCTATTGAGTTGTCCCAATGGGTTCCCATGCCCACCCACCAAACATTTAAAGGCAATGTGTGTTGAGCTTACTCATGAGATCCCCGTGCCTTGTGTGGATGGCCTCTTCAGCCAGAGCTGCCAGATTCAGGGAAAGAGGAGGACTTTCTCATCTTACTTCTGCTCTGCTGCGTGAGCCCCCACATCCCATGCTCCTCTTCACCCTCCTTCTAATTTCCCACAGCCTGTCAACCCAAGGCAGAGCTTGATGGTGCCTCATCACTGTGATTTTGAGGCTGAGGGTAGACTAAAACTGGTGGGGCACTGCCCCATTTGCCCTGATAAACCAGGTTCCACTAGGTATGGCATTATAAAAGACTTTTTAAAAACCCCACCTTTAAAAAAATAAAAATAAAACTGATACAGGTTTTGGATACGCTGCTGTTTTATTATTTTTACTGCTGTGGTTTGGAAGTGGTTATATGTTGGTGTATTTCAGGGGTAGTCAAATTGATGCCATTCAGATGCTGTGGACTTGGAGACGGACAAAGGACCAAGTAACATGAAACTAGTCTACCCATGGAAGCCCCATTCTCAGTCATGTTTCCTGTGTGCCTGTGCCGCCTAATGGATAATTGTAATCTTGGAAGGTAGGAGAAGATAGAGATAGCTTTGTATAATGTGTTGTGGTCTATTTTAAGATAATTTCCCTGCTCTTTAATCCTGTCGTGCAAAATGACAGAATGTGCTGTGTTCAGTTACATAAGATCACAGCATGTCATAGAATGCAATGCAATGCAAGTTGACATTGCTTGCTTTGATGTGACATGTGCATCATTTTGGAATGCCGTCTTGAGGAAGCTGTACAAGACGACAGGCATATGTGAGCTGACAATGCAAACAGTGGACACAATGCTAGTCAAGTTTAATGTGCATGGCATCGGGCTACTGGAGCCCTTAAAACATCCACCGCCATCCTAATTGCCTGTGTTGCACTGGATATGCTAAATTCACCATATCTGTCTACTAACACATGTCTATGTTGTGTGCGAATGCATAAAGCGAGATGGAGTGGCTGCATGTGTGAGAAGTTAAGTATCAACTATTTGCATTGCTTGCAGTATTTAGCAGGTGCTCTTCAGCCAAAGCTCTCAGAACGGTTTACAAAAAGTAAAAATAAATAAAAGCAATAAAGGCAAAACAAAAACAAAATGCCACACAATAAAATACTGCAATGTGTTATACATAAAGCTGTCTTTGAAGACTGTTCGGAAACTTCAGCTTGTGCAGAATTCAGCAGCAAGGTTGCTCATTGGGGCAAGAAGGTTTGAGCACTGATCCTGGTCCGACTGCACTGACTGCCAATTAGTTTCTGGGCCCAATTCAAAGTGCTGGTTTTGACCCATTAAGTCTTAGGACTGCAATACTTCAAGGACTGCCTCTGTTCATATGAACCTACCAAAACCCTGAGATCATCCTCTGAGGCCCTTCTCCATGTGTCTCCTCCATGAGAGGTTCGGAGGGTGGCAACATGAGAATGGGCCTTTTCTGCAGTGGCTCTCCATGTGTGGAATGCTCTCTGGAATCAACTTCTTGTTTCTGGTGACAGCAGCAGGGGGACCTGGAACAGGGCATCAGAAGTTGCCCATGATATGCATGCTGGTTCACACAGGAATAGACAGATCTGACAAATCTTGAGCCAAAATGTGGTTAGAACATAGTCTTTCTCAAGATGTGTTAGTCCAGTCAGAACTAGACATTATGACATGTGATGATGGAAGATGCCACATCTTGTCAGGAGCCCAGGCTGCCGTCTTGATAACACAGCACTCAAGTCATAATTAGCTTGAAGATTTATTCCGAAACAAACAACCAGCCTCGGATGCTCTATCGGAGCTTCCGTAACTTATGATTCAGTTGACCCTTCTGAGGAGTTCTTCCTGCTTCTGCAGAATATCCTGAACCTATGACCCTTACGTTTCTGGTTTTGTTTCCTGTCTAATACCTTTCCCATATGTCTACTCCTTGGGCTCATAGGATTAATTGCCTCCTCTTCTGATGAGGAAATATCCCCCCTCCTGCTTTCTGAGCCTGCTTGTGCTTCTTAAGCAAGTTGGCTTCTCTCCATCCCACTCTCTGCTAGTGTCTTATCTGAATTCCTTTCATTGTCAGGAGGAGGGGGAGGGGGAGAAGACATCCGATTGCTCCCAGCTGTCTGAAGGGAATGCAAGCTTCCCTGCTGCTGGCTGCTTCTTAACTCATGCTGTGCCTCTCTACTTGGGGCAGATGTGTTCATGACACATCTCTTCTTGCCTTCACCGCTAATGTCACAGCATGATATCATCGTGTTGCAAGTTTCTCACCTCCACGGTCAATGAAGTGGAGCTGGTGTGAGAAAGTAACATCATTCGTGCCATGTATGCCATGCATTTTGTAGACATTA
This sequence comes from Zootoca vivipara, assembly GCF_963506605.1. Lineage (NCBI taxonomy): Eukaryota > Metazoa > Chordata > Lepidosauria > Squamata > Lacertidae > Zootoca > Zootoca vivipara. The sequence goes on along the minus strand of NC_083287.1, from coordinate 9,787,811 downwards.
TAGGGGGAAATTTGAGGCAGCAGCTTTCAGTGCCAGTTGCACTGGTCCTGTAATACCTAATCTGGCCTACAAGAGCCTTTAGATGTTATACCACCTGCACCAAACAATTGACTGCTCTGTACTGCCATGCCTATAGAAGCCTTTAAACGTGCAAATTTATCTGATTAAACGCATTGTTCTATTTCGTTTTGATTAATGCACACATTTCTGCAAGCAGTAATTCACTAACATCTTCATTTTGATGCACACTTTCCCCTAATATATACAATTTTATAAACATTGCTTGAAGAACTGCATTGCAAAATTTTGATGAGCACCAACTTCAAACGATGGAAGATGTGAATGTTATGGATTCAGCTTTAATTTATCTACTGAATTAAATTTCTCCTCCCTATATCTATTCACCCTTGTCCTCTGAATTACCATGCCTCTAAGATTCCTTTTGTTCTGTGTCTGCTAGCCAGGCGGGGTACCTTTTCTTCCTCCTCCTATCATGCTGCCTAGTCCCATGCACTGATTCGAGTGAACAGTGTGATTCGTTTCCCACTGAGTCAACAATGACCCGATAACCTCTCTATAATCTTTCTTAATCTCTCTCAATATTTACCCTTCCATTCAATAAATCTTGAAACCTCAAGTGAGCTTTAATATCTTCTTAATATTTGGTACCTTTGCACTTTCCCCTCTCTTTCAGGGAAGTTTGCACAGAGATTTTTATGATATCAGATAGATGTTGCTGTGGACGCCTAATATTGGATCTGGAAAAATATTTTCTAGGTCCCCTGTGGCTAATAAACAATCAGATGTTGGTATCAAGTCAAATGCCAGCAATAGCTGTAAACAAGGGGCAGCATGATTCCTGTTGGTCACCCATCTTCTCCCTCTCCATGCAATTATAAATGCATTTGGGGATGGGGTTTAGGTTGGTGGTAGACCTCCATGCAGAAGGTCAATCTCTGGCCCATCCAGTTAGTGTTATTATTTATTAAATTATATACTGCTTATATACCAAAATATCTTCTAGGAGGTTTACAACTCTAAAATCAGCCCATAATTAAAAAAGCACAAAGGCATTAAAGCACCCTTAACTAAATTATACAATAAAACAAATAATTAAAAAGATAATCATTAGAACAGTTAAAACAATGAAATCACAATCAATTCATGGGAGTAATTGCCTAAAGAGGTGTGTCTTCAGGAACTGGTAGAATGCCAATACTGATGGGGACTCTCTTAGTTCAGCAGGGAGGGCATTCCACAACACGGGCGCCAACAGTGATAAAAAAACCATCTCCATGTTACCACATGAGGATGGCTATCATATCTCCTCTTTTCCAGGCATAACCTAGTGCCAACACTGGCTGGGAGCAAGCTGGCATTTATCAGCCTTAATTCCACCATTGTAAAATGGGAACATGGATTAACTTTGTACGGCTGTTCCAACGATGAAGGTAAAGGCAAAGATTAAAAAGGTAAAGAACCCCTGGGTGGTTAAGTCCAGTCAAAGGTGACTATGGGATTGCGGCGCTCATCTCGCTTTCAGGCCGAGGGAGCCGGCGTTTGTCCACAGACAGCTTTCCGGGTCATGTGGCCAGCATGACTAAATCGCTTCTGGTGCAACGGGACACCGAGACGGAAGCCAGAGTGCACGGAAACGCTGTTTACCTTCCACCGCAGCGATACCTATTTATCTACTTGCACTGGCACGCTTTCAAACTGCTAGGTTGGCAGGACCTGGGACCGAGCAACGGGAGCTCACCCCATAGTGGGGATTCAAACCTTCTGATCAGCAAGCCCAAGGGACTCAGTGGTTTAGACCACAGCGCCACCCACATCCCTTCTTCGAAGGATGAATAAAGATGGCAAAGGTACTTTGAATACAAAGCTGCCATGTGAATGCTTAGCTTCAGTACTTAGCTATATGGCTTCAATCAGCATGGTACCAAGTTCCCTCAAGGCCCAGAAATCATTTTGTAATAATAGCAGTGTACTCTGTACTGTCAGCCTGTATTGAAGCTCTCTGATGAATATTAAAACCATACCGCATTGCACAGTCAAATGTTACAGACACAATTTGGCAGCTGGCATTCAATATCTTAGATTAAGCGCTGAGGTCTGAGCACAATGCCCATAGAGTGGCAGACACCCCGTCCCTTGCATTAGTTTTTCTGAAATGTCATGTCTTATTAAAAACCTTCCCGATAGGATTATGGGGCTACAATTTATGCATTTCTCAAAAGAAAACACAGTCGGAAACTCTCCAGGCTACAAGAACAAATCATTAGCCTGATAATATATTGTTTAGAGGCGTCAATTAGGCTTTGGAGAGAGTGGGGTGGGGTTGTTCGAGGGGGGAAGCAAAAAGGGCAACATTTCCGCAAAGTTTAGGCCTTAATGGCATGTGTCAAGAAGGAAATAAAAGAGCAGCAAGGAAGCAGGGATGGCCGGCCTCAATGCTTGGTGTCTATCCGAATAAGAGGTTGGGATTGATTGACTCAAGCTTCCCATGCGAGTCTATCAGGGTCATTATGTTTGTTACAGGATGAATGGCGTAATTGTTTTGAGGAAGATATCAGCACGCTCAATCAAAAAGCTAATATGTGCATTATTGCTTTGCTGGTTTTTAAACCCTTTTCTCATTATAGGCATCGATCTTGCTTAAAAGCTCTTCTCCAAATGTTTGGTTGCATGACACGAACAGATCCCTTATTCTTTAGGTGCTTCCTCCCCCCCCCCTCACTCTGCCCACCTCCACAACTGCTGCCAGATCTTCATTCAGGTTAATTGCAGGATGCTACAAACTACTTTGCTACGTGAGGTGAACGTTCTTAAAGCAATGTATTAAGAGCTGCTGTTCAAAGATTCTCCTCTTCTCTATGGACTAGAACAGTTACAGTTCCTTTCCCATCAGAATGTGGTGGTTGGGTTGGGGCAACACTGAATGAAGATGAATGAAGGGAAATTTGAATTTCTTCAAGAAAGGGCAGCAGTTTTCTTCATTGGGCAGGGTGGCCACAATGACACTTCAAAAGTTATTTATTTCTATTCCACATTCTTGCTGGGTTAGAACACGCTAAAAAGGGCTTTCGGAAAACCGCTTCCGCATCCTCATGGAGGTGGTGTTGTGGGCTGGCCCCGACCGAACTCTCCCGATGGGGGCTGAGAGCTCAGCCCCCTTGTGAGGTGGGAGTTCCCGCCTCCGTCAGACCCGGGCTGACCAAAAGGGTCGGCCGGGAGGCGGGGCTTCACTTCTTTTAAACAAGCCAGAGGTGGGAACACAGCCTCTTCTCCCCCGGCTCCCAGCCAGATCGGATCAACTATTTTTGCAACACAATCCTATACACCTCTACTCATAAGTAAGTGAGTTCAATGGGATTTACCGACACTTACGTGTGCCCAGGACTGCAACTTTAAGAAGCAAGCAAGGCTATCTTCATGCCGTCCCGTCTCTTCTCATCCCAATATGCCACTATCTCAATTTGCCACTACTGCCACGCTTTTCTCTCCAAGTAGTGGTACCATCAGGGCAGCGCTTTGGGGCAGAGGTCCAGGGCCTCCTCTCCGTAGAATGAGCAGGAGGGTGAAAATCACACCATGGGTAACTTACCACATTCTGAAGTATGGGAAGTAATACACATGATCATGTGAAGAGAGCCACTCATATCTGTATCCTTAGAACCATGTTGTGCTTCCTCTCGCCACGGAAATGGAATGTTGACGCTCTCTCCTGGATGGATGAGAAAGCAAGCTCCCTGCCACAGCTGGTCCTCTGGCCAATGGTTGGATCAAATATTATTACAGACCTACTTTTGACTGGTATAAGTTAGGCATTCATAAAACACACATCTATGGTAAGACAGTGGCAACACAATACAAAGCTGCTTGAGCAGGGCGGAGCCTTTATCTCTGTCAGACGTGACTTCCATTTTGCAAAATGTACAATTTGATTGCATTCCAATGTGCTGAAATAGCCACTGTTCCTCTCTTTTGTCCAGATTTTCCCTCCAAGAGCTGTTTCCATCTGAAACAAGGTCAACTCCTGACATTGCCCCTAATTTCTATTGACAAGTTCACTCGTTACTGTTGTGTATCCTTAAGAAGTTCCCTTGTTAAAGGCTGTGAGGTTAACCACTGAACCCAGATTGTCTCCAGTGAATCAAACTCAATTTTCTTGGGCTTATTGAAAGCAATCTGCTCTGCTCCAAAGGAGCTAATTAGAGTGAAGAATACAGCATGTTAGTCTGGGCAGTGCCATTTATTGTATTCTCAATTACATTATGCATTTCCTTCCTGCAATTTTGTGAAATCATTTCACTCTAACTCTTTTTCTCCTGTTGGATAGAAATGGGCACATTGTAAATAGAAATGAGGTGTACCACGGCAATAACGGCTCAAACACCAGCACTTAAATATGTTGACTGGAAGGCGGATGACTTCACAGAGGCTGTCAAACTCATCAGCCAGCTATAGTTACCTTAATGACTTTAACCCGCTCACAGGAAGGGGGAACTGCTCAGAAGCAGAGTACATGTTTTGCATGCAGAAGATCTCAGGCTCAATCTCCAGCATATCTTGGCAAAAAAAGGGGGGATCTCAGTGTTGCAGTGTCATAGCTCAGTGGTGGGACACCTGTTTTGCATACAGAAGGTCCCAGGCTCAGTCCCTGGTGTTCCCAAGTAGAAATAGGAGAGAACCCTGCCTAAAACCCTTGAGACCTGCTGCCGGTCAATGTCAACAGTACTGAGTTAAATGGACCAATGGCCTGATTCAGTTTAAGGTGTTAAAGCTAGAACTTAATATGCTTAAAATGTAATGTTTGTATGCATTGTGTTTGAAAACATTTTGCAGAGAGAGGGCTGCATTAGGCTCAGGAGGTTTCACTCTGGCAAATGCGTCAGAAAAGGTTGGATGTTTCCATTTCAGTCTTCAGGCTGCAGATCTTTCACAGCAGGATGGTGAAACCAGAGAACCAAGTGGTTTAAAAAACAACAACAAACAGCAGTGGAGCTAGTAGCTATCGAAGCTAAACTATGTGATGGCGACAAAACAAGTTGCTTAGGATTTCTGTTTCTCAGGGATTAGAGAGAGGAAAGTTTATAGAACTGTTTTAAGGACTCTAAAGAAGACAGGACTGCATTGCTAGCTTTTTTTAAAAAGCAGTCTTGTAACATTTATTTGCATCTGTTTTAAGACAGTGTCTAGTAAAGCTTTGAAAGTCATTCTTGTGGTGGAGAGCATTCATTTCTACTCTGCACAAGGACCAGATTAAGGATTCCATTGCAACAACTCTAACATAAGGCATCTTCTGGTGTTTCTGAATGCACTTGAGTTGAAGTTTGAGTTGAAGTGTGGCCAGCACATCAAATTCTTGCGTTTTATCAACTGACTGCTTAGGAATGTTTGGGTTTCGTATATGCCTTGGGTTCCCATTGATTCCCCCTCCAATCAAGGTTCCATGCACCGTGTCAGGGGCTGCTCCAGGAAGTCCTTCAAGTTGGCTTATGGGAAGTGATTTGTTTTTATGGTGGATGTGTTACTACTTTAAAGCAGTGATGGGGGACTCTTTTCTGTCAGAGGGCTTCATTCCTTTTTGGACAACCTTCAAGGAGGGGCAGGGGGGTGTCACATGGCAGCAGTGGGTGGTTCCACAGGTAAAAGTGAGCAGAGCAACCTTTGTACAGTAGACTAGTTTCTGCACATACTTGCGCATCCTTACGGACCCTGGTGAGGGATGTGTCTTGGGAACAGTTCTAAGGGCCAGATTGAGAAGCCAGGAGGGTTACATTTCGACCCTGGCCCTGAGATTCCCCATCAGGGCCTCAAAGAAATAAATTGCAATGGAAAATGGGAGCTTTGGGGAAGAGAAAAACTGGACTATTTAAATTAATAATCAGTGTCTGGACTGCAACACAGAAGCTCTCTGTGTAGCTGCTCGGTTCCTAGATCTAAAAGATAGGCCCAGGGGGCTAAATATTTGGTCCTGATTTCTCATTTTACTACTTGGTTGTTTTCTCTAGTGTTATAACACATATCCACCCCACTTCCAACCCCCACAAAATAACCTTCTAGAACCTAAGCTTGATGCAGAATTAACGAGTCCAATAATTTTAATTGGTAATGTGGCTGTTGACATTTGTTGTTAATTGGCTCCTGAGGAACAAAATTATTCAAATGGCTACCATTTGTTATTTATTCGTCAGTTTAAACATTTTTTAAATATATATATATATATATATATATATATATATATATATATATATATAATGTGTATGCATGATAAGGCAAACACGAATGTGTGTCTGTGTATATAAGCTTGATCCCGGTTCTTTTCACACTAGGCAGATGAATGTGAGAACTTGAGAGTAATTAATCAATGCAAACTTTCCAAATTTATCTCTGTTAAAAGCACACCTGTGCTATGTGTAACTTTGTGCTGATCCTGTAGAAAATTGTGCAGTCTCTTCATTACCCATCAATATTCTTCCCCTCTCATTGCTGGGAACAAGGGTGAGAAGTGCAAACAACCGCATAAATGCTGATGCCATTGTCACAAAGTTTCTGCTGAAGGTCCTGTAGCCATATAATAATACCCTTTCCCCAATATAAAGGTAAAGGGACCCCTGACCATTAGGTCCAGTCGTGGACGACTCTGGGGTTGCGGCGCTCATCTTGCTTTACTGGCCGAGGGAGCCAGCTTCCAGGTCATGTGGCCAGCATGACCAAGCCGCTTCTGGTGAACCAGAGCAGCGCACGGAAACACCGTTTACCTTCCCACCGGAGTGGTACCTATTTATCTATTTGCACTTTGACATGCTTTCGAACTGCTAGGTTGGCAGGAGCAGGGACCGAACAATGGGAACTCACCCTGTTGCGGGGATTCAAACCACCGACCTTCTGATCAGCAAGCCCTAGGCCAGGCATCCCCAAACTGCGTCCCTCCAGATGTTTTGGCCTACAACTCCCATGATCCCTAGCTAACAGGACCAGCGGTCGGGGAAGATGGGAATTGTAGTCCAAAACATCTGGAGGGCCGAAGTTTGGGGGTGCCTGCCCTAGGCTCTGTTGTTTAACCCACAGCACCACCTGCGTCCCTTTCCCCCAATATAGTGCAAGCCAAACAGGGGCAGCCCTGAAATCAATGGGGAAAGCATTGATAGTGGCAAAGGCTACTAATTACTAGCTTACTAGCACACAAACACACCTAATTCATGCCTATCCAGTGTCAACCCAACCTGGATCTGGGGCCCAAGTTGATGGGGTGAGCAGCCCTAAAGTTGAAACAGTGTTTTAAACTCTAAATAAATCTGCAGTCAGGAGGGGAAGGGTGGAGACAGAGATAGCACATCTTCTTTCCCCTTCTTCCAACTGTGGGAATAACTTGCATCATATAACCAACATGCTTAAGTCTAATTAGTGCATGAAGGGATTAAGACAATAGAATAGGCCAGGCTTAGCTCCCCTTGGGAGGGGCTAAGTAATCAAGCTCCCCTCCAGTCTACCAGAACCTATGGAGGAGGAAGTAAAAAGAAATTAGTGGTGTGTGTGTGTGTGTGTGTGTGTGTGTGTGTGTGTGAGAGAGAGAGAGAGAGAGAGAGAGAGAGAGAGAGAGAATCGCCCACCACCACCTTAGTGCAGCCTCTGACCATTATATGTGCCCCTGGGGGAAGAGAATGCTCACCCCTACAATGCAGTACAAATGGTGCAGTTTTTACTATCTGCTGAGATTACAGGGCTGCCAAGCATCTATGAAAATTTGGTCCCAGATATAACAGCCAGCCACGTGAATATTGTACGGGCTCCTGCCAATCTATTTAGCAGTCTCCTTCCATTTCTCTTACCGTGCAAGTAAAGAACTCAAAATGGCATTAAAATAAACATAAAAATGCCAGGGTATGAAAGCTGGCCATCAATTTTGTGTTTAGACTTTAAAAACAAAAGCGAAACGAAGCCCAATTCCTTGCCTAAAGTGTAGGTGCGGACCTTGCAAAGATATAAATATTGAAGAAACGATATACATTGCAGTTGCAGGACACCAGCTCATAAAGTAGATTGTATCGTATGGTGTTATTCAAGGACCTCTCTGAGAGCCTGCATGGTAGAAATGTGAAAGGTAAGAATTTCCCTGCTGTGTCTACAGTGAGGGATTTGTGAAATCCTGCAGAGAATCAAGGAAGATCTGCATTACAAATTGCAATGCGTTCTCTCCCACAAGCCCTGCACTCCTCAGCTGTCTCCATTGAATGCAGTTTGCTGCCAGAAATGCCTGTATTACAGTTTAAATTGCTCATAAGCCAGGAGTCATGGGCAACATGTACTTTTGAATTCCTGCAATTTGGGGAGTTTGTCAAAAAAAAAAACACACCAAAAAAACGCAACAAACTGGAATGTTAAAAGGATCTTTGTGGGCTTGAATGGCGCTAGCCACCTGGTACTAGTCTCAGAAATGGGAATAAAAATAGCTGCTGCTTTAAAAGGGAGGGAGGGGGAGCAGAGCAATGATGATATAAGAACTGTGGTAGAATTTTGCGTGCGGAGCTAATTTAAGAACTCTCTTGCATAGGTAGCCTAAATATCATTTTTGAAAAAATGGAAAAATATATGGAAAGCTGTATGGATAATATAGAATTCATATATTTACAGTAATCAAATATGTAATATTTGATTCAATATGCAAACCTCTAAAATTATAATAAATAGAATATATATTTGTCAATAAATAACTACATCCAGTATTTATATTTGCTATTTCAATTCAATACATTCTTAATAATATTTTCTTTATCAGCTTTAGATTCAGCCTAACTCATCTGTACTCCCAGTCTTTAAACACCCCCCAGCAAAGAGGGTGGATTTGCCAAATGCTGTACTTCATTGTTCCATACGAGATAAACAAACTCAACGTTTTGTTTAAATTTGGCTTCTTGCTGCCCACTCTCTCACTCTGTCCAAATCCACCCGTTTCCTCATGTTTGCCGTGTTCCAGATTTTGCCTTAAACAGAATCTCCAGAAGGGGGGGGGTGGCATTTCCCCAGTTTGTACATATTGTCATTCTGGCCACCTGATTTTTAGCAATGACTTTGTGCCAATGCAATAGGTATGTGGGCAGTGGGACCTCTAAACGCCAGCCACGCCAGTGTCAGCCATATATTGGTAGCCACAAGAGGTGAACTTGCAAACAATAAATACATGCACAACTTAAAACTTCATCCTACACCGCACCAACATCTTCCCACCCACTCTCTTGCTGTCTCTTTGTTGTCTGAGGTGCAGCAGCAAATTCTGCCTTCTCCACATCCCAGCCACACATGATGCACTCAAGCCCTGACACATAAAACCACAAGCATTTACCATCCTCTCGGGTAGCAAAAATGCAATCACAATAAGTTGAAGAACCCAGAAGAGTTCCAAGTTGATACCAATAGATCAAATTTTGCTATGTAGGAGTTAGAACCATCTGGATTTATAAGAGTCCTTAAGTAAGTCAGAAAGCAGGCTCAAAGGTCAGAAAATATCAATGCAACCAGGTTGTTTTTTTAGTGCTAGTCCCCACCCAATAGTCCATTGTGTGTATACTTGATTGAAATTGGGAGCCCCAGTTTCACTATAAGATAACTTGAGTGTATCTTATCTAAATCACAATTATATGCTTTTATCCATATTGGGTTCCCCAAAAGTAGTTGGGATGACATTGAAAAAACCATCCATACAAACAAATCCAGTGCTAGGAATGGAAATACGTAGAGGGTCCTGGATGCTATTTTAGGGTGTGCCCCCATCCGATATAACATTTCTGCAACCGAAGCTCCATCTCCCATTTGGCACATGAGCCAACACAGGCTAGGATACAGAATTTGTTTTGCTTCCATATGATGAATAAGGGTTGAGTGGTGGAAAGGAGAGAGCGAAAAGAGAAAGGCTGCCTTTGGAAGGATCTGAAAGCAGCACAAAGAACTGCTTCTGCTGTTATACAAAGTTGTTATGGTACTGTTCAGTAATGGTGTATAAAGTTGATAGCTAAAATGAAAACAGTATATTTAACATTTCCCCCCCTAATCTCAGACTGCATAGTAAAGGTTATATACAGTATGAATTTCCATTTTCTTTTTTTGCAGGATTTTTTGCCACAGGACTGCAACAGTAAACCTTGGAAATGCTACAAGGGAACCCTTGGCAGAAAGACTCAATGACAACTGCAGTATTCATCAGATCTCATTATATACCATGTTTTTTTAATGTTATACCGTAGCTATAACTTAAATTAGAAACTTGGAGCACGGCATCTGCAGGGTGTGCTTTATCCTCCTACCCTTAGAACCTAATATTGTATCCTCCGTGTCCTATCATTTCCATTAGTTTTTGTTCTCAAACAAGAAATCTGTTGTTATATGTAGTTGTCAATAACATAGGAGTCATTGCATCAAAAGGTAATGGTGTCAGGTTTGGTTGGTTCAGTTTATTAAATTTATGTATTGATTCTCACTAAGAAAAGCCCCAAAGCATTTTACAACCAAGTAAAAACATACCATGATAAAACTACTTAAACAGTCTGTGACTTATGCAACTTTTGCCTTTTCTTTCCATTCAAAAGGTAACAGCGAAAGTTAATTTACTTGCATTCTTACTGCAGACAAGACTCTGCGTCAGATTATAGATATGTTCCCTTCCACTTCTAGCCCAATTTGTCAAAGGCAAAAAGTACACACCTGGCAAATCATTTGTGCCAACCTTCTCTCTGCATGTTCAGTTCAAAGCACATAGGTGTAAATCATGTGGTTGATGTCCTGCTTTCAACAGAAAGAACAATCACACAGTATTTTGCAACACAGTTCAAGAAGGCCCTTTCTTGTGTCCCCACCAAGTGTGTCTTACGAGGGTGGTGGGGCCGAGAGAAGGACTTTCCCTGAAGATCTCAGAACTTGAGGCAATACGGTCTTTCAGATAGCTGGACCCAAGTCATGTAGGGCTTTAAAACCAGCATTTTGAATTGTGCCAGGAAACAGACCAGTAGCCAATGGAGGCCAAAACTGGGCACCATGGGGTGGGGGCTGAGGGCCCCCCCAAAAAAAATCAAGGAGGGGACTGGGTCCTCTCAAAACTCTGAGGTGGTGATGTGCTCACCTCACTCGTGCATGCCATGTGGTGTGCTTGTGCCACTTGCGCAAGCTGCGCAGCATGCATACGACATGTCAGCATGTTGCACGGCATGCGTGAGTGATGTAAGCACATTGTGCGGTGTGTCGTGAGCATGTGTGCACAGTGCGTGCATGTCACAAAATACCAGCCCCCCTCAATTGCGACAGCAAGGCGGCGTGCTTGACTGGGGATATATATCATCTGATCCAGCCCCATATTAATTCAAGTGGAGCAGGGAGAGCTCAGCTTCAAAGCGTGAGTATATTTAACCATTTTAATTGACATGTAAAGGAAGCTGCCTTATCAGGCAGGCTATCAGTCCACCCAGCACAGTATTGTCTACACGGACAGGCAGCAGCTCTCCTGGATTCCAACAGGGGGCATTCTCAGCCATACTTTGGGACCTTCTGAATGCAAGGAAGATGCTCTGCCACAGAGCTGTGGCCTTTTGTAAGTTCTGTAAGTTTACTAATCCATATCTTATCACAGTGCTCATATAATTAACCACTTAATTATAAATAGGGACCGCTCCGACAGAAAGGTAAATAGGGACCGCTCCGGCGGAAAGGTAAACGGTGTTTCCGTGTGCTGCTCTGGATTGCCAGAAGCAGCTTCGTCATGCTGGCCACATGACCCGGAAGCTGTCTGCGGACAAACGCCGACTCCCTCGGCCTATAGAGCGAGATGAGCGCCGCAACCCCAGAGTCAGACACGACTGGACCTGATGGTCAGGGGGCCCTTTACCTTTACCTTTTATGTGGACCCAGGTGGCGCTGTGGGTTAAACCACAGAGTCTAGGGCTTGCTGATCAGAAGGTCGACGGTTCAAATCCCTGCAACGGGGTGAGCTCCCGTTGCTCGGTCCCAGCTCCTGCCAACCTAGCAATTCGAAAGCACATCAAAGTGCAAGTAGATAAATAGGGACCGCTCTGGGGAAAAGGTAAACGGCGTTGTGCTGCTCCGGTTCGCCAGAAGCAGCTTCGTCATGCTGGCCACATGACCCGGAAGCTGTCTGCAGACAAACGCCGGCTCCCTCGGCTTATAGAGCGAGATGAGCACCGCAACCCCAGAGTCGGACACGACTGGACCTGATGGTCAGGGGCCCCTTTACCTTTACTTTTTATGTCATGGCTTGCCAAATAGTGAGGGAAGTTTAACCTTTCCTGAATTTCTGACTATGTGTACAGAACCTATGGCAAAATTCTCCCCCCAAGTTGGCAGGATGCTACAGATGCTTAGCTTATGTGCACACTTGGATAAGGCTACTAGCTGAAAACACTTAGTTGTGCTCATATACTATGACGCGGGTGGCGCTGTAGTCTAAACCACTTAGCCTCTTGGGCTTGCTGATCAGAAGGTCAGCAGTTCGAATCCCCGCCACGGCGTGAGCTCCCGTTGCTCTGCCCCAGCTCCTGCCACCCTATCAGTTCAAAAGCATGCCAGTGCAAGCAGATAAATAGGGACCGCTGTGATGGGAAGGTAAACGGCATTTCTATGCGCTCTGGTGTCCGTCACGGTGTTCCATTGCACCAGAAGCGGTTTGGTCCTGCTGGCCACATGACCCAGAAAGCTGTCTGCAGGCAAATGCCGGCTCCCTTGGCCAGAAAAGCGAGATGAGCGCCGCAACCCCATAGTCGCCTTTGACTGGACTTAACCATCCAGGGATCCTTTACCTTTTTTTTTTACCTTTACTATGATAGGGGGCAGTGAAAGGTGGCAGGGAGCTCATTGCTCTGCTACTGAATCAGCGGAGGCAACCCAGCGCTCCTCTCAATGTACCCACACATCGCTGCCTCCTCTACCACCCCACATATTGCCCTCTCAGTAGACAGCAGTGACTCCGCTGAGGGGGTTGCGCAGCACCTCCACTCCTCACCAACTGCTTCTGGGTCTCAGTTGAGTTTTCCCATGAGAAAGAAGCCTCTGGAGAGAGCCCATTACTGTTGATGAATTGACACCTGCCTCTTCACTTTAGGCAGCCAGCAGCAAAATCAGGCTGCAAATTCTCCTTGCATTTGATGGGTATACCTTCGCTAGGCTGCAATGCGCCTACCCCACAAATCAGGGCCAGAAAATGTACATGCTTTGCAAATTATTTCCGGACACCCGATGTATGAATATTCAGATTGGTCATGCTACATTAGCACACCTAATTAGTGTTATTTTCAGCAGGTGTTTCGTTTCTCTGCACCATCAGAGAACCAGAGATGGTGAAGGAAGCATAAATGAAATCTCATATCGTACCTGGCCACATGCAGATGCTTCCAATATTAGGGAGCTTTCTGTTAGCCTTACTACTCTCCTTGCAGAGCATGGAAATGTGGACATTGCTCTGCCCCCCATACTGAGAAATCATACACATTTTGCCGATGCTGACTCTTCATGTAACAACAGGGCTTCCTTCTTCTGCCTTGCCATTCTTGGACAGGCAGAAGCATTTCTGTTAGGGATCATTACAAAAGAATTCCCCTCCCCGCAAAAAAATGTTAAAGTTGTTTATGTATGTAGCATCAGCAGCTAGGATTCTATGTGTGCAGAAATGGAAGGAAGAAGTTCCATCCACAAAGAAGAATGGATGTCAGATAAGGGACTATGCAGAACTGGCAAAATTAACAGAATCTAATGATGAGTGCTTTTATAGAAGAATGGATGCCTTTTTAAGACTATTTAAAGGAATATTATAGTATGATGAACTTGCGAACAGAATTTGAGCTATGAGCAACAGAAGTAATTAGGTTATAATATTGTGGTTATCAGTGCTTTTTTCTTAAAAATGTTTAGGGGTACTCTCAATTTGACTCAAGAAAATCACCATTTTATAGTTCAAATTGGGGAAAATGAATACACTGCTTCACACGTCAAATGCTCGCTTCCATCTGAAACTCAGAAAACACCGTGGCAAGAAATGAGGCTGCCATCGGGGGTAGCAATGGAACTGACAATTCATTGTGCTAGAGGAGAAACTTTTTATTTTTGTTTCTTTCCCCCCATTAGATTCACAAAATGTTTAGGGGTGTGTGTACCCGTGCGTCCCTCCAGAAAAAAAGCACTGGTGATAATGATTTAATAGGTAGAAGATAGGGTGCAGCAGAAGGGGAGAAACAACTACTCCATGGAAAATGGGGTGGGAAGTTGATAAAAATAAGAAATGTGTACATCTGAAAATGATATATAAAGTGGGGCTTTGCTCAATCTACCCAGACAGTTCCTCATTCAAACAGATTGGTGGCGGCAGCGATTCCCAGGTCTTGAAAGAAATGTGTGGAGTGATATGCTGTGCAGAGCAAGTTGGAATGGGGGTGGCAAGGTGTTGTGATTTTAAGTTAGAGCAGCGACTCCTCTCTGTACCCTCATGCGATGTGCTGAGTTGGTATATTGCCGAGTGTCCTCATTGGTTTACGTCAGAAATTGTGATGGGACACTGGGATGAAAGCTGTGCGGTTTGGATCCCAGACATTAAGTGTTTTCTAGGACAAGGCCAGTACTTGGAATTATGCCCAGGGGACCGTAGAAAAGCAAGGCAAAACTATGTAGCACAAGTACCGGTATATAATGTGCCCCCAATGATCCATTTGAGTTTACATCATTTTAAATTCAAAGAAGAAAAGGTTTAGAGTCCCAAGAAAGGGGGAGACAGTCCACAATGAACCTCTATCCAGATGAATGGAGAGGTCACAGTAAGAACAAAGATCAGACTACTTCCATAGAAAGCAAGGAAGACTAAATACCATTGGAACTCTAGACGTGTCTATTCAAAAGTGAGATCCACTGAATGCAACTGGGCTTACTCCCAGGAAAGTGGGTACGGGGCTGCTGCCTAAATGTAGATAGGATAGGGTCCAAATGTGTTCATAAATACAACGAACATGGAACACAGCCACTGAAACGAGACGACGGCTTCTTAAATTGTGTGAATATTCTGGAAATGGTTAATATATCCACTGAGCTTAGCATGAGAGTAAATGTGTAAACTCCATAGGAAGAAGGGGGTGATGGAGGAAAATGGGACTCTTTTTGTCTTGTAAGCTTTTTATATATGGCATTCAGAACTAATTGGAGCTCCTCGGTTTAATTTTCTTATATATTGTTTCATTTTTCATTGTGTGAGGGAAGGAATAAAGAGGAAATTTCCATAGCAATGGAACAATTTTAGCTTACAGAGCATAAATCACTACCTCCTATTAGCCAATTGTAGATCTTCTTAATTGCTAACATTTTGCCTGATAATGCTAATTGGACAGACTGTCACCGAGGTTTTGACTCAAGCCATACACTTTCCTCAATTTGGATGTGTGGCAGGTTTGAATGTGTAGTTGCAGAGCCTTGTCTTGCCTGGGCCAGAAGATGAATTATGACAAACATAAAACGATACACTCTCCTCAGAGGATTGCCATTTTCATCATGCTCACGCTAGGAAACCAAGCATATTTCACAATATATTTGGAGCACTGCGGTAGAATTTAACAACTGATGTATGAGTATACTTCAGAATGAGAGCTACTTGCAATTGGGTGATTTGGCCTCGCTGGGGATTTGATAGATACAATCCCTTTTGCTTTAATATGGTCAGTGTTGGTTCAAAACCCCATCTGTTTTGATTTTGAGTTGGATAAAAACAAAAGCCTAAATGAAATCCAGTTAAAAAGAGGATCACCATGGGTTTTTTTTGAAGACTTTCATGCGCTGACAGGCCTTTTCATTTGGATAAATTTTTCATGATTGGCCTGTTGTGGCTTTTGTATTTTTCTTATGCTTATTGTGGGGTGTTTTGTTTTTTTGTGTGTTTTAAAATAAAAATTGCTGTATATTGCTTAGATGCTTCCTATATAAGCTAGCAGTATATAAATATTTCATAGCTGCCAAGTACCCCGTTTCCCCCGGGAAACCCCCGTTTTTACTTACCTTTTCCCAGTGGTCCCCCGTATCACTTCGTCTCCCATTTTTCTCCGTTATTTTCTCCTGCTGGCGGCCTTTTTTTCCTGATTTGCCCTTCTATGGGCACAAAAATGGCCGCCACCGGCTTCAAAAGTCACATCTACGCATGACCGGAAGTGCGTAGAAGCGACTTCTGGTGTTGGCGGCAGCCATTTTTGGTGCCCATAGATGGGTGGGGTGACACTGGAAGTTGCGTCGACGCACTTCCGGTCATGCGTAGAAGCTACTTTTGAAGCTGGCGGCGGCCATTTTTGGTGCCCATAGAAGGGCAAAGCGACACCGGAAGTTACGTTGACGAAACTTCCGGTGTCACGCGGCTGCCGGTCCCGGATTCTGCAGTCCGGGACTTGGAAGGTAAGAAATATTTTTAGAAATAAATGAATAATATTTGCTGTGGTTGCCCCCTTCTTTCACCCACCTTTCTCAGTTCTAGCATATATTCCGCTGAACCCAAAGTCTGAGGCATGCTTTTGATTGTTGCAGGAGCCAAGCTGCAGTGGCTCGGAAAATAAATTACTGAGAAACTTCTGGAGAAATTTTCTTTTCTTGCCAACTTTGCTCTGCATTTGCCAAGATCACTTACGGATTCTCATTATGAGGTGGTCTGAGGGCTACCTCTCTGTGTCTTTTTTGGGAGGAGGGGATTATAATTCAGCCACCACCCATATTCAAAACAAGACAGCAATGCTGCTGTGAAGAAACAGGATTTCATGATATTTGTGCAGATAAAGGCATCATCATCATCATTATTATACATTTCATTTCTACACAACTTTACATTGTAAGAAGAAAAAAAATTCAGCGTGGTTTACAGCACACTAAAACATCAAATAAAACAACCCAGAAGAAAATCAAATATAAAGTATACATTCAAAGCAATGTAATTAACCGGAAGCTAAAAAACGATCTTAAATATTTCAAAATAAAACCGTACAAAAGAGGTGTCAGGGGGCCACCAGGGGTCAGCAGGGAACCCAGCGGGTCGGTGGAAGGGCTCCGAGATGTTGCTGCTTCAAAGCATCGCCCGGAAGGTGGTGCTGAGGCTCTCACAGTGGAGGAGAGCTCAAGAGATGCTGACAGATCACAGGAGCAGTGGGGAATGTCGGACGTTTCGGACCTGAGCGCTGTAGAGGGAGAAGTGTCAGCAACCAGAGAACCTGCCCAACAGTTTAGCAGTTCGGGGGGGGGGGGAAGGAAACATCTCCCGCTTCTTCACCCCAGGAGCGCAGGGGGGACAAACGTCAGGAGCAAAAGCGGAAACTGAAGGCTCCCAGGTTCCTTTGTTGGCGCCAATCTAGATGGGCGCCACTTCCGGATTCTGAATCGGACTAGACAGTCATGGACTTTTTAGCTCTGTCATGTACATATGTATATAACAAAACTCTGTAAAAACCAGCTACGGAGTTTGAAGCCTCTTACTCGTGAGAAGCCTACAAACACCCTTGTTGTTGTTGTTGTTTAGTCGTTTAGTCGTGTCCGACTCTTCGTGACCCCATGGACCATAGCACGCCAGGCACTCCTGTCTTGCACTGCCTCCCGCAGTTTGGTCAAACTCATGTTTGTAGCTTCGAGAAGACTGTCCAACCATCTCGTCCTCTGTCGTCCCCTTCTCCTAGTGCCCTCAATCTTTCCCAACATCAGGGTCTTTTCCAAGGATTCTTCTCTTCTCATGAGGTGGCCAAAGTATTGGAGCCTCAGCTTCACGATCTGTCCTTCCAGGGAGCACAAACACCCTTACAAGAGGTCAACTGCAGAGTGCACGTTAAACACAGCAAAGTTAACACATTTTTTATCTTAAGCATTTCAAAATAAAACATTGCCAAAGGATGTCAAATATAAAATGCAAATTTGAAACATCAGAATCAGCAAGTGAATGAAATATCAAAAGCATAGAACATATTTTCTGCTGTTGCTGCCAGTCTTGTCAATGGTGGTTCATGGTGGGCGGCTCCTGTGGAAGCTCAGGCTCGATGAACTGGATCTGCACGAAGAGACAGCCGAGATGGTAGCTGGCCTCTTCAGCAGCCTCAGCTTTTGTAGCTAGAGTCAGTCTGGGCCCCGCCCTCCTAGTCAAGGTGGAAGAAGGCCTACAAGGCAGGCAGCAGGTATTGCAGGACCCACAGCCAAGATGGCTGCTCCCCATAGAGTCCTCTCCTGCTGCTCCCAGAGAGCACTGCTCCATTGTTTTGTATATGCATTAGCAGTAGAGGCCCACACATTAGCTAGCCACTCATGTAGGTGGATGCAATTACAATTCTTTTTAAAAATACAGAGAGGCAGTCCTTGGACCACCTCATGTATTTTCATTCTCCTCCACTCCCAGTCTGTTCCATCCTATTTTTCCCCCAAGCACATATTTTTTTAATGAGTTTTCTTTTGAAAATTGACATGGAAATGAGATGAAACATACCTCAGCCCAGTGTCATGAAGAACCAGAAGGGAACAGATGTGAGATGATGCACCCATCTCTAGTTTTATAGGCATATGCTCTTTGTTTTTTAAAGCTCTCTCAAGCAGTGCTGAAGTTATTGAATATGAATGTAAAGAGAAGAGGCAGCTGATGCTTTCTACAGCCAGTATACCTCAGAAAATGAAGTAATTTTACAGACTATATCATGTGAAAGAAAAATGGAGACCTAGACGTCATTCTGTTATCATCTACCAGTCCACCTATTCCCCCTTCTGTATGTACACCATGAATTATAATCTCCTCTCTCTGATGTAGATAAAGACTAACTTTGATGGATCCAGAGTTAAACTAATGTAAACGTAAGGCAGCCTCACATCCTTTGTCTTTATTATACAAGCTTTCCAGACCGGCATTCTCTTCCTCAAATCATCATGTACCCTAAACAGCAGCTGTGACCTTATTAACCGTATTAGTTGCAGTATCTTGGAGAGAATTGAGTCTATTAACAAGCCCAAAAAGAATTGAATGGTGAAGCAAAGAGAAGGCTGAGAGAGAGAGAGAAAAGAAAAATATAGCTTTCCTAAAGCCACTTTTGCAAATAGCTACAGCCAAATTTAAATTAGCATTTAACATTTGAATGTAGAAGAGCTAGTACTATCTGCTGCAAGGGAACATCTGTTAAACAATCAGAGTTAGATTTAATGGGGAACTCAAAGCAATTATCAAAAGGTTACAAACTAATTACTTTATTATTAAACTAGCCTCTCTCCAGCTATAGAAACCCACCTCCCATTTATAAGACTCTTTCTGAGGTGTGTTTATTTCCTCCCTCCCTGAAATTATATTGGAAGTAGAGTTTGCAAAAATCAAGTTGGGTATATACAGGGTTTCCCCATGTGTATGCTGGAAACACTGAAAAATAAATTCAGATTTCTATAAAGTGTCAAGCTAAGAGAGCAGGAAGGTTGGTATGGAAGAAGTCAGTACAGCCAACTAGAGGGCCCAAGCCATTTAGCACTTCAAAGAGTTGTATGTATACCATGAGTCACATTGCCTCCTCACTCTGCTGTGAATGAATGAATACCTGAAAGCAAGATGAGAATTCATCCCTCATTCAGGTGTTCTTCCTGCCATGTAATTAGCACCAGCTGTTGGGAAAAGTGAGGACACAGTCAATGGTCCCATTGGTCCCACTGTTTGTTCAACATCATCACTGCTAATGTCCACCATGAATTTCTACAGTGGGGAGCTTTCTCTAGCCATATGGACTCCTGCTCAATTTGGAAACATGGAAAATCGGGGTTCTAAGTTGTGTAGGGAGATAACATGACCAGAAAAGGCTGCCTGCTCAGCCCCACAACATGTGGAGGGCAGTGGGAGCAGCAGTGATGATGATGAAATGGGGCCAGAATGTCTACCCATCTCATTCTCCAATTCCACAATAGCAATGGTGTATGTGTTGACTGAAGAGGACTACAGATAACTCAGTAGTGGTGCCATATGTATCATATGGTAGGCTCCAAGTGGAACATTTTGCACCAGCTATGCGCAGAGCACACTACAGGAGTCAGCTGGTAGAGCATGAGACTCTTATTCCCTGGGTTGTGGGTTCGAGCCCCACTTCGGGTGATTCCTGCATTGTAGGGGGTTGGACAATGTGATCCTCGTGGTCCCAACTCTGCAATTCTGTGATCCTAACCTGGATGTTACCAAAGCATACCTGGATGTAGTCAGGTCAGATCTCAATGGAAAAAAGTGAGGTGGTGAAAGGGTACTCCAGGACATTTTCATAGCCAGAGGTCCCCAAAATGGCTTCCACCAGTACAAGAAACATGCTTTTTTGTGGAGGGAGTTACTGAGATGAGAGCAAATGTGTGAAGGGAGACAGAGCTGAGGTTGAAGGTAAAGAGACCCAGCTTTCAACTGTGAACTGCTAGGTTGTCTACCATTCTATAACATTTATGGAATGATTCCAGGAATCTTTTCAGTACAGTTGCAATTCTTTGTGTATTTAATTTTAATTTTAATATTAGATTACTTTGAGCTCCAGGATCACACTTCCAGGTTCCCTGTATGCTGGTGAGGAAAGCAAATGGTGGCCACAGAGAACTTTCACTTCTTTGTCCAACTCTTCTTATTTTCCAAGTCTCTCCCCTCAGATATTCTGCCCCAGTAGCTCTTTCTGATTCATTTCTTAGCCTATCTGTTCTGCTGGCATCTCTCCCCCACACACCATTCACTCTGGGTTTTTGCTTGATCTGCTTCAGTCACACACAAATGGGAGGCATCCCTTTCATATTCCATTTGGGGATAGCAAATTGAAGTTAATGCCAAGTCTAGCTTAACACCCAAACCATCAGACAAATCCCACACAAGCTGTCCGATATTGGGTCTTAAGGGTGTGAGAACCTCTTGTTTACTACCGTTTTAGGTGGAGCTCTGGTAAATTAGAAATGATAGATAAAATATCTTATTTTCTCTCTCTTTCACACACACACACACACACACACACACACACACAGAGAGAGAGAGAGAGACTTGCAAACAGAATGAAACAGCCAATGAAAATACAACAGTTCTGTCCCCAAAGGAGCCTGCTTCTCACCATCTTAAACATAGCTGTAGTCTGATCCTTGCCCCCTGGTCTTCCCACGTTTGGCACCTATGCAGTTGTCTCTCAAATGCTAGCAACTCCCAAATGCTAGCAAGGAAATCTAGGAAGGAGGGTGGGTTACTAATTCTCCTCTCTCCTCTGTTTCAGCTTGCTTCTCCAACACACACAGTCAAAAGCTGCTCTGCTCCAGACTCTCTCTCTCTCTCTCTCTTTACAATGTACACATTGGGCTCAGCATGATATTTTTGCCTTACTGGTTCTATTCAGTATTTTGTTCCAGCACTCTTCCAATTATTATTGTATATTCATTTTGATTAGACAGGAGGCTGCTCTGCTTGTCTTGACTTCCTGCCAGTACACAAGCACCAAAACAAATTCTTCTTTCAGAACCGTACTGAGGAATACATGAAGTTCCATGCAAACCAACTGTCCCAATTTTGGGTTGCTTGAACCTGGTTAAACCCTGCCCTCATTTTGCCTTCTGGGTATCTGTTGTTGGCAATGCCTTTCCAGTTTTGGTTAATATGCACACACATGTACAAAAAGAGAATTCTTTAGGATTCAGCTCCATCTCCAGATTTCAAGAGGTTAACAGCACGATGTTATGCATAGCGGCAATCTTGTAACACTTTCCTAAGATTACACCCCATCGAACCAAATGGACTTACTTCTCAGATGTGCTAAGCATTGCACTGTTAATCTCTGAGATGGGTCCCAAAGCATCTTGGCCAGGGGTGGGAAATCTAAGGTCCAAGAGCCAATTATGGCCCTCCTCCATGGCCTCTCCCCATGTCACACCAGTCATTGGTGCTGCTTTGCAACCTCTTCCAGTGCTTCTGTTGGGTTGGAATGTGTCCTTGGACTGAGATAGTGCCTATTGCATGTCTGTATCGAAGATGGCAAGGGGGAGAGCTTTTGTAGAAGCTTAGGTACAAAATTAAGGGTAGCATCCATTGCTCTGCCTCTGGCCCCATCCACCACTAGAATCTGGCCCTCAGAAGGTTGGGCATGAAGGAATGTGGCCCTCTGGTTGAAAAAGCTTCCCCACGCTGGACTTTAATGCTCATGCATATAAATGGATGCTTGCAGAAGTACAATGCATTGCTTTTCTTCCACACATCCATAGCTACCTACTCAAACAGAAGGCATTGTCATCAATTGTTGTAAAAGAAATTAATACAATGGAGCAAAGCTTTCAGTAAAATGTAATAATGTGCTCAGATAGTTTCCTGGATATGAAAATAGAACAAGAACACAAGTGTCCTTGTTTTTGTTGGTGAAATGTTCTGTTCCATTCCATCTCTAGTTATTTCCCCTACAAAAGCCCTAACTGCTCCCACGATTAAACCAGGAGCAGGTAAAACAGAAAAGAGATCGAGTTTTGAAAAACAGAGGGGCCATTTCCCCAAACCTCACATATATTTTGGCTCCTCTTCCTTCATCAGTCTCATATTTATCTAACTGCAATTTTACAGCAACATCCTCTTACTGAGCTCAAAAGCTGCTGCAACAATTAAGGGTGTTGAACCAGCCAAGTCTAGGAAAACTAAGCAAGGCTTATGTACTCAAATATTTCAGCTTGCAAACTGCTACCAAGAATTCTGATTGCAAGCTTAATTCTCACATCACACAGACGTAGAATTATCATTTTCGAGAGAACTGATAGTGCCGTGGTCCTTTCTAACTGTGCTGATATTAATGACATTTCCAATCACCCTTTTTCTTACCTGGCTAATATTTAGAGTTGCATTGTCTTGCATGTCTAATAACTAGGAGTCTCAGCTTCTTCAATAAAGAAATGGGAACTGTCCATGGTACTAATGTCAAAAAGTTAGGACCAAGAAGTGTACGTATATAGATCAAATCACTGCTGTATATTAGTTCCTTCGTCTTAGAGACTGGACAGGGATATATTCACTTCTCTTGTTTTTAACTTCTTTAAAACGATTTTTACAGATAAGATTTTGTTTCATTTCTTTTGCAAACCACTTTGAGTTTTTATTATTATCAAGCAGTATATAAACCTCGTGGAAAAATAATTTAAAAAACTTTCCTTTTCCCATTGTTGTCATTTTTTTTACACCATCTAACATAATACAACTTTTGCATGACTTGAATTTTACTCAGGTGACAGCTATGGCCAGGGCATGCCTTTGCCCATCTTTGACTGGCGTGTGTTACACTCCTTCTTGGAAAAGAGTTTTCTGAACACAGTATCAGATGCCTTAATCACATTCCACTTAGACTACTGCAACATGCTCTGTGTGGGGCTGCCCTTGAAGTGTGCTCAGAATCTCCAGAAGGTGTGAAATGCTGCAGCCAAATTGCTTTCTGGTGTGCCCTTTGTTGAGCATATCACACCAATCTTGCCCCAGCTATACTGGTTTTCAGTTTGTTTCTGAGCCCAATTCAAGGTGCTGGTTCTTTCCTAGAAATCTTTGAACTAGGGATGGACAACCTGTGTCTCCTCAGGTGGAGCTGGACTCCAAGCCCACCATCCCCAAATGTTGGCCATGCTTTGTTGTTGTTTACTCGTTTAGTCATGTCCAACTCTTCGTGACCCCATGGACCAGAGCATGCCAGGCACTCCTGTCTTCCACTGCCTCCCGCAGTTTGGTCAAACTCATGTTGGTAGCTTCGAGAACACTGTCCAACCATCTTGTCCTCTGTCATCCCCTTCTCCTTGTGCCCTCCATCTTTCCCAACATCAGGGTCTTTTCCAGGGAGCCTTCTCTACTCATAAGGTGGCCAACGTATTGGAGCCTCAGCTTCAGGGTCTGTCCTTCCAGTGAGCACTCAGGGCTGATTTCCTTCAGAATGGATAGGTTTGATCTTCTTGCAGTCCATGGGACTCTCGAGAGTCTCCTCCAGCACCATAATTCAAAAGCATCAATTCTTCGGCGATCAGCCTTCTTTATGGTCCAGCTCTCACTTCCATACATCACTACTGGGAAAACTACTCAGTTGACCATGCTAACTGAGGCTAAAACAAGATTGAACCCAAAAACCCATGGAAGGCCCCAGCTTCCGCATGCCTGCTCTAAATGACTAGGGGTCTTGATGTCTGAAATGCAATTAATGCCATAGTTTATTATCTTCTTCTGAGGCTGTTGTATGTGCCAAAAGAGGCTATGTAAATGGGAAAGCAGGGCAGGGCATTTTTTGTGGTTGCACCCTGACCATCAAACCACCTCTCTATGGAAGCAAAGCTACTCAGCTTATGGCAGGCAGTGAATACATTTCTGTTGTGCTCAGAATTTGATGATAGCATTTTGTTTCTTTATTTAATTAGTTAAGCTTCTTTCAAAATCTGTTTTATACACTGTCCTAGGTGTCTACAGCTGAAAAAAATGGTCCATAAATATTTTTTGTAAAATAAAAAATAAAATAACATCCTGGAAATGCAGGAGGCAGCATAAACTGATGAAGCTTTTTAAGAGAGACAATAACCACAGCATTTTTCGTGCAATGGCCGGAAAAGTCATTTTGACATATAAGGAAAAACAAAATAAAACAAAACAAAAATAAAAAATAAATGCCATTTTGGAATATAAGTGGTGTGTGTGTGTGTGTGTGTGTGTGTGTGTGTGTGTGTGTGTGTGTTTGTGTGTGTGTGTGTAATGACATATTTTGTTGGGATTTGGTCCATTGAGGCTTTTTCTCTTTCTTTCTTTTTTCTTTTTGGTAAACTTAACAAGCCAGTGGCTCAGTCAAGCTGCTCATTTGAAATGGAGGGAAATAGTTTTGAAGGCCAACAGAAAGTTCAGATGGGAACAGCAGTTGTAGCAGGAGAATGTATTGGTGGGGGGGGGCAGGGTAGAGAGTCTGGAAAGACCAGCATGGGGAAGATACACAGACGCTGCTCGGGAATTGGGTACTGGAAGAGTACTAGGAGAGCAGAATGTGTGAAGCAGGCTGTGTTGGCAAACAAAGTTGCCACCAGAAAGACTTACGGAGCATGGGATTTATTCACAGGGAAAATGGCTTATGTTCTTCTACGTTAAGGTGATGCTCAAAAAGGGCAGCACTACAGGGATAGTTAAGTAGGTGTATCCTCCAAGGTATCACAAATGGAGAGAGACATTCTTGTGTAGAATACCCCTGCCCCATGCAAGCACACACACGCATGCCAAGGTCACAGTATCATTTGCCCACCATGTGATACCACAACATCATTTGCCCACCATGTGACTTTCTTCACTCCCTCTATTGCATCTGCAGAAAACAGCAGCAGGATACTTTTTCAGGTGGTCTGCAGTTTAGTGGAACCACCTGCTCCATCGGGGCCCAGTACGGGTGGCATGATCTCCTGCAACGATTTTGCAAAGTTTTTTGCAGATAAAGTCGCTCAGATTCGGGAAGAGGTAGACTCCACTGTGGGAGCAGGGCCGGGGCGGGGGAGTGCTAGAGGTCTGTCTAGTCAAGTTGCGTGGGATCAATTTCAATTTGTTACCTCTGAGGATGTGGACAGGCTGCTTACACGAGTGAAACCAACCACCTGTCTCTTTGATCCTTGCCCATCCTGGCTTATAAAAGCTAGCCGGGAAGGGCTGGGCGATGGGCTTCGCGGGTTGGTGAATGCTTCTCTCTGTGAGGGAGCCTTCCCAGACCTGCTGAAAGAGGCGGTTATTAAACCGCTTCTTAAAAAACCATCTTTAGATGTGGCCAATATGGTCAACTATCGCCCAGTCTCAAATCTTCCATTCTTGGGCAAGGTGATTGAGCAAGTGGTTGCTGAACAACTCCAGGCATGCCTGGAAGAAGCGGACCATTTGGATCCCTTCAAGTCGGGATTCAGGCCTCATCATGGGACTGAAACTGCCTTGGTCGCACTGGCCGATGATCTCCAGCGGGCCAGGGACAAAGGTGAGAGCTGTTTCCTAGTTCTGCTAGATCTCTCAGTGGCTTTTGACACCATCGACCATAACATCCTTCTGGACCATCTAGAGGGGCTGGGAGCTGGGGGCACTGTCATACAGTGGTTCCGCTCCTTCCTCCTGGGCCGTATTCAGAAAGTGGTGGTGGGGGATGAGTGTTCAGACCCTTGGGCTCTCACTTGTGGGGTGCCTCAGGGTTCTGTCCTCTCCCCCATGCTTTTTAACATCTACATGCAGCTGCTGGGAGAGATCATCAGGGGGTTTGGGCTGGGTGTTCATCAGTATGTGGATGATACCCAGCTCTACCTCTCTTTCAATTCAGAACCAGTGAAGGCAGTGAAGGTCCTGTGTGAGTGCCTGGAGGTGGTTGGAGGATGGATGGCGGCTAACAGATTGAGGTTGATTCCTGACAAGACAGAAGTACTGTTTTTGGGGGACAGGGGGCGGGCGGGTGTGGAGGACTCCCTGGTCCTGAATGGGGTAACTGTGCCCCTGAAGGACCAGGTGTGTGGCCTGGGAGTCATTTTGGACTCACAGCTGTCCATGGAGGCGCAGGTCAATTCTGTGTCCAGGGCAGCTGTCTATCAGCTCCATCTGGTATGCAGGCTGAGACCCTACCTGTCTGCAGACTGTCTCGCCAGAGTGGTGCATGCTCTAGTTATCTCCTGCTTGGACTACTGCAATGCGCTCTACGTGGGGCTACCTTTGAAGGTGACCCGGAAACTACAACTAATCCAGAATGCGGCAGCTAGACTGGTGACTGGGAGAAGCCGCTGAGACCACATAACACCGGTCTTGAAAGATCTACATTGGCTCCCAGTACGTTTCCGAGCACGATTCAAAGTGTTGGTGCTGACCTTTAAAGCCCTAAATGGCCTCGGTCCAGTATACCTGAAGGAGCATCTCCACCCCCATCGTTTTGCCCGGACACTGAGGTCCAGTACTGAGGGCCTTCTGGCGGTTCCCTCGGTGCGAGAAGCCAAGTTACATGGAACCAGGCAGAGGGCCTTCTCGGTAGTGGCACCCCCACTGTGGAACACCCTCCCATCAGATGTCAAAGAGAAAAACAGCTACCAGATTTTTAGAAGACATCTGAAGGCAGCCCTGTTTAGGGAGGCTTTTAATGTTTAATAGATTATTTTATTTTTCTGTTGGAAGCTGCCCAGAGTGGCTGGGGAAACCCAGCCAGATGGGCGGGGTATTATTATTATTATTATTAATAATAATAATAATAATAATGTGATTACCCTTGTTTGAGATCTTGCCATCTCTGTGGCTGACTTCACCACCTTCCCACATATTGGGGATGGTGGATTCTTATTTGTGGAGATTCCCTATGTGTTTTAAAACCCAAGGTTCTAAATTGTGCTGGGAACATTCACAAGGAGCGGAGTACGGGTTTTTTTCCTCATGCTGCATAAATTTCACAAGCTGAAGGTACCTGTTCGCGATAATTAAGGCGACAGAAGCACTGTCTTCCTTTGAATAATTCCATCCTATTTATCCACATGGGTTCCAGAACTGTTAAAAGTTTTCCCTAAAAATATGATCTCACCCCTGATATACTCAGCCAATCACTGCACCCTGCAGGAGAGGGCACCCTGCAGATATTTTCTCATCGTGAGGTCCATTCTGTACAAAGCAGGAATTGGGACTTTAGTGTGGCAGTGCCTACTAGTGGAACTCCCTCTCATTACATATTGACAGGTGTCATCGCTGTTCTTGTTTTTCAGAGCCTGCTCAAGTTCCCCCATTTCTACAACTGTTTTTTAAATCCCAGCCTGGATCTGCCTTCGATTTGAAAGCGGTTTTATATGAGATTGCTTTATATATGGAACCGATTCACTTGTTTTACATATGACGTTTTGCAGTCGCTTTCATTGCAAGTGTTTTCATTGTTAAATCACTTTTGAGATATTTTATAGGAAGCAATTCATAAACGGGACAAAATAAAGAAATAAATAATGGTTTAGGACTTCTTTAGAGCTTTCCACTGCATCCGAATGATTTCTGGTTTCCTTAAGCCCTGTGGCTTTGCGATGTTCTCCTTGCGTAGCAGCATAAATTTTAAGATGCAAACTCTTAAGCTGGCCTTTTAAATGGCAAGCACAGACAGAAGCAGAAACATTAGCATGTGTGGAGTGTTCTCAAGCTCAGCCAGAGAAAGATCCTTAGAGAAAATGACCCTAAAATGAATGTGACAGTGGGTTTCTCTGGGACGTGACATGGACTGAGTTAATTTAAAGGATATTGATGATGACAGTGTTGCCATGATTCAGTAGATACAGGAAGATTCTCTCTCTCTTTCTCTCTCTCTTGTGTCTTTTTGTTCCAGAAATAAAGCAATGAAGAGCTTATCCCCATGTTGACAGGACTATGAAATATTAAAATCTTAGTTAGTTTGCTGTTGTCCTCATCTCACCTAGCCAGCTGGTACAAAATTATTGCAGGAAAATTCTTGTCTCTTTCTCTCTCTCCCTCTCCCTCTCTCCCCCCCTCTCTCTGTGTGTATTTATAAAATTTAGAATACTTGATATACACTGACATTTAATAAAGGGTCTGCTTGCAATAGACATTGACTTGCAGCTGAATGAAAGGACAACGGCGCTTTCACAATTTATGAATTACTGTCTCTCTGTGAACATCAGATGCATTTCAGATCCTGCAAATATCAGGCACATATTTGTTTAATATTTTCCTTGCATCTAAAATAAAATCTGCATGTATAAACTTCATTTATAACTAAGGCAATGAATGACTTCCACAGATGAAACATGCTAGAAGTTTAGGAGTGTTCACTGCCTTGCACCACATTTTCCAGTGGAATGATGCAAGTATAGCATTGGGCATAAGACATCGTTGAGATGTCTCATCGTATGAGTCATCACATAATTTGTAAACTATGATGTAGCTGTATATTTTGCATGGAAAAAAGGAGGACAGGAGCTGAGAGTCCAAGCAAAAAGTTTTCTGAAGGAGGTGGTCTATGGTTTGGATCACATGACTTTCTCATCTCTCCCAGAAACCTTCCAAGTTTTCTTCAAAATACCTCCCAAACTCCAGGTATCTGCAAACAATTTATTGATAATACCAGTCTTTTATGGGAAGATGTAACTTTTGTAATCACACTCTAAACACACATTTGCCATAATTTATTATTATGAATTATGGAATAGATGGGAGGTCAGGTCTAGAGTGCCAAGACCAATTTAAGCTGTATTGTTTGGTAAGAAAATTTTACGTTTGTTGTTATTTTTGCGTGTAATTGTGCATTTATGTTTTTATGTGTGTAATTGTGTATTTGTGCTTTTTTCTTTGTTGTCATTGTAGCATCAATAAAAATTTAAAATTAAAAAATAAAAATAAAACACAAACAAACACACATTTGCCTATATCAACACTAGTTGAGGTGTGTTGCTCTGTCCCTAGAAGAATAATGACCTTACGCCATATTGATCAGCAGGTTAATTAGGAGAAGCCAGTAGAACTGTCACCTACTACTGATTGCCAATTTAAAACATCAATGTAGAGTTTTGCAAACTATCCTACATAAAGCAGCCCATATTTTCCTTGCTTTCAAAAGTTAAGACATATTAAGCCCTGTTAAAATAAATGGAAAGAAATGTCATTTTGGGTAGAAAGTGCTTCTAGATCTTGCTTAAAAACATTACTATGCTTCCAGACTTACCCAGTCAAAGAAGAAGAAGAAGAAAAACACAATTTGTTACAACTAGCCACAACTGGTTTTTTTCATGTGGCTTTTATTGTGGTTGTGTGTTATTGTACACCACTTTGGCCTTTTTACTGAAACTGCAGGGTATATGACATTGCAGTACACAGTGGTACCTCTGGTTACGAACTTAATTCGTTCCGGAGATCCGTTCTTAACCTGAAACTGTTCTTAACCTGAGGTACCACTTTAGCTAATGGGGCCTCTCGCTGCCGCCACGCGATTTCTGTTCTCATCCTGAGGTAAAGTTCTTAACCCGAGGTACTACTTCCAGGTTAGCGGAGTCTGTAACCCGAGGTACCACTGTATAAGTATTTTAATAAACAAGCAAGCAAAGCGATGTGGTTTGGAGTCGGGAAAATGGTAGGAAGGGGGAGTGAAGCACACACACCATGCTTATCAGTTCTATGGAGTGGCAGTTGGTGTCCATTGGGATCAATGGGGCAGAAGGCAGAGAGGAAGTGGAGCCAGAGCCCATCCCCCGCCCTGCTGAGTCCTACACAAGAGCAACACTGAGACCGAGGAGGAAGAAGCCAACAGGCAGAGCCAGCCCTCGGACTTCCCTCATGGAAGCAACTTTTCATCATAACAAAGCCCGATGGTCTTTTTTTTTAAAAAAACAACCATGATGAGATAAGGGCCCAATTCTCTTATATTTCTGATATGTGGCCATTGTATCTTGTCATGGCAATCGCCTTGCTGCCATCACAATCTTGATTCCATTAAATTTGCATTCTGCTACCTTGACTTGCCTCTTTTCATTTATTATTTTACGATGCCATTTGAGATGCACGACCTTGTTTTTAATGGTTTCTAGCTATAACCCACGAGCAAGAGGCATTTAAAAGATACATGCACAATACACAGCTTCTAAGTAGGCTTATTACGCCTGCATTGTTTTTTTTTTTAAATGGCGGAGGGGACGCGCTTCATCCGGATGCATCCTGCGACCCACACTGATGTACAATAATAAAAACAATACAATCACACAAAGCGTAGCAAAGCAAAACATAACCACCCATAAAACTACAGAAGCTAAAAACAAGAGGTAAGAAGAAGACAAGCCACAGATAAGCGTAGCCCCTTTGAAATGCCTTGGCAAACTAAACAGCCTTAACTTGGTGTCAGAAAGATAGTAATGGTAATACTGGTCAAGTCCTATAGGGAGGGTGTTTTAAAGTTCAGGTGCCACTACAGAAAAGACCCTCTTTTCTGTGGAAACATAACACACTTTGGGAAGTGACTGCCTTCAGAAAAGGCCCTCAAGTTGTTGTTCTTCCTCATGAGCACGACAATACGGATGGAGGTTTTCCTTCAAGGGGTGGGGTGTGTGGAGGTGGAAGCTGCAAAATAGAAACTTAAGTGTCCCACTTAAGGAAAGCCCCAGGATCATACCTGCCAAGTCCCGGACTGCAGAATCCGGGACCGGCAGCTGCGTGACACCGGAAGTTGTGTGGACGCAACTTCCGGTGTCGCTTTGCCCATCTATGGGCAGCAAAAATTGCCGCCGCCAGCTTCGAAAGTCACGTCTACCCATGTCCGGAAGTGCGTAGACGCAACTTCCAGTGTCGCTCTGCCCATCTATGGGCACCAAAAATGGCCACCACCGGCACCGGAATTTGCATCTACGCACTTCCGTACATGTGTAGACGCGACTTTCGAAGCCGGCGGCGGCCATTTTCAGTGCCCATAGATGGGCAAATCAGAAAAAAGGCCGCCGACAGGAGAAAACAATGGAGAAAAACGGGAGACAAAGTGATATGGGGGACCGCCGGGAAAAGGTAAGTAAAAACTGGGGTTTCCCAGGGAAAATGGGGTACTTGGCAGCTATGCTCAATAAAGGGAGAAGGAGCTCCTTTATAGCTGATAGGTCTAGCTTGTGGTCAGAGACAATTATTTCATCAGTGCTTTCCATGAGGGGGGGGGGTGAACTGTCAATAGCTAGAAGATTTGATAGAGTCTCAGCTCCTCTTTCTACTCCCTGACTGTTTTGTTTGCTCTTAAGCAGAGCTTGAATAAAAATGTAGCCTTGCTCATGGCACTTCATTGTGCAACAAATAACCTCACAGACTGGAGGGCTTCAGTGGCAGTGATGCTGCAGTGGGGAAGCCACACCTTTTACAGATTTGTACCAGTTTACGATATTCTACAGATTATTTTCTGCTAAAGAGAGCTGAAGTGAGCACACGCAGCCCACTGTTTCTCGACAACACGCTCTTTATGACCAAGGTTTGAGTTTAGCAGCCATGAAGTCTTTGTTGAACTTGGTTTTGTTTTCTTCACTTATTTGAGGCTCCTGACGCAACATCATTCTGTGCAAAGAAAAAAAACCCTAACATGAAACACCTCTGCAGGGAAATGGGCAGCCAGTGTTTTGCAAAAGTGCTGATGAACTAGTTAAACTGTAAATGACTCCAGGTGCCTCAATGGTAAAAAGAAGAAGAAAAGTCTCTGGAAGACTTTTTTTTTTAATGGGAGAAGCAAGTAATGTTCTTACTGTTTAATGAAGTAATCTTTATTAGTAATTATTTTTAATTAACTTTTGCTCTTGCCACTTTGGTTAATATGGCACCTTGCAGTATGGGAGGGGGGGCAAACTGGAAACATTAGCACTTGGGGAGAAATTAACCTGGTATCTTATTAATGATGTGGACCTATTTATTAGGTGCAAGCAACAAAATGTAACTGGTTTCGAATCAGGTCATGCATGCCTTTCCTCAGACAAGACCCAGGTAGCTTTTCGTAATCCAGAAGAAATCCAACAGAAGCTACACTTGCAATCCAAAGCAGATCTTCCTGGAAATAGGTTTCACTGAAATTAGAGGAACACATTCTAATTACGGGGGAAATCCTGTGCCTCTTTACCTGGGAGTAATCTGCTGAGAAGTCTTCTGAATAAACTACAAGGCTACAAACCTATACATGCTTACCTCGGAGTAAGTTTCATTGAACTTAATGGGATTTACTTCTGAGTAGACATGCCTAGGAAGGTGCTGTAAATCAGATAAAATGAATTTATGTGGCTCACATTTATTATGCATTGAGCAAAGGTCATGTTATAGGGTTGTTTGTTAAGTGTTCACTACAAAAAATAAGATTTGATGTTGAACCCCAGTAATGGCTCCTTTCTTCAGTAATTATGAGGGAAAGTTCCACAATTGGATATGTTTCTCTTAGCTGATGGCTTAGTTTTTCCCTCCAATGTTTTCTAGATTCCATTATATGTAAATCTCATGGATTTTAAAGATGGTTGCTGTGTGAAATGAGCAACAGATAATAATTGAGCCCGTTCTTCCAAAATAGAAATGAAATGTATATATTTATGAAAATGGACACTGGAGATTGACAATAGCTTTCAAGAGACTGTTATTTGAGGCTGAAGCTTTACTTCCCCCACACATTTCTTTTCTTCTACAGTAACCTCGGGTTAAACAGGTATTCTACATTTTTGAAAGAATAAAATATGGTTAACCAAGGGCAGAAGTGGAAGGAATGTACAGATTACAAACAGAAATCCCCGTATTACAAGTAGCAATCTGTATTGATGGGGTGGGGGGAATGTCTGCTTCCAGCCTGGATTAGAGATGGAGAAATGGATTCAGAGATAGATTCAGTTCCAATTTCGAAGCAAACCTACATAATTTGCACATTCCGAAAGAATACACAAACCCAGACACAACCATCCTTTGAAATTTGCACTTCTCTGAATTTTGCAGTGCAGTTCACCAGTCATTTGTGCAAGAATGCCAATAGGATGTTAAAGTGTGCATAAAATGTGCATGCACGTGCATGCGCGCACACACATGTGTGCGCATATAAAAATACATTATATTAGGGGAAATGGCTGTGCAAAAATGTGGCTATTGGGCAAAAATTGCATCTTAAGAGAAATTAATGCCTAATGGTAGGGCCGTCCCTGAATGCTTGCTTCGCCTTAACTCCACCAAGGTGTAGTTTCTTTGTCTTTAAGCTGGGGGCTCTCACAGAAAAGTTTGTGAAAAGCAAAAGCACAAAGATGAATATATTGCAAATCTTAAGATATTCCTCGTGTGGCATGAAAACATGAAAGCAGGTCCTGGTTGAATAAGCATGCAGAGCATGTAATGGAGAATTGCAGAGCTTGATAAGACCACCAGCTGTTTTGGAACACAATTCTCCTTTACTGGAAAACTGCATATTCTGAGACTAATTTCACTTGGGATGGAATTTAACTCAACTTGGAGTGTGCGTGTGTGTGAATCCACATTCTCTGTAAATATAAGTCTTGGAAACTAACTAAATTATGCCAAATAAGCAAATCTAATTTGCGACCTTAGGGCAGAATTTGGATGTGTTTGTCTTGGCACAGCACACACAAAGCTAAGCATATGTTCAAAAGTGTCTAGACTCTTGTTGATGTTCATAACTCAGTGACAATTTATACCCATCTTAAAGAAAATGATAATTATCCCATTGGCCTTTCATCATTCTTTAACAGATGTTTTTGCAGATGTGGTAACCTGGAAGCTCCTTTTCACTGTTTATTAAAGGTAGGCTTGGTAACTGTGCTCCTAGGGCTTTGTCTAAGTCCATAACTTTCTTCAAAGAATCCATCAAACTGTAGAGATGCCATTTGTAATTGTTAGAGTTGGCCATGGCACACTGGGTTTTGAGACTGTCATTTTAAACAGCTGGGGCATTCACCTGTTCTTTGTCAACATTCTTTGCCGTCGTTTGTCAGCAGATAGCTTCCAGGTCATGTGGCCAGCATGACTAAGCCGCTTCTGGCGAACCAGAGCAGCGCACGGAAATGCCGTTTACCTTCCCACCGGAGCGGCACCTATTTATCTACTTGCACTTTGATGTGCTTTCGAACTACTAGGTGAGCAGGAGCTGGGACCGAACAACGGGAGCTCACCCCGTTGCAGGGATTCGAACCACCGACCTTCTGATCAGCAAGCCCTAGGCTCTGTGGTTTAGACTCACCACTAAAACTAGGCTACAATCCTATACCCATTTCTGAGCTGATATTATAGGATTGCACTGTTAATGGAGCTGGATTACCCAATAGGCAGAGTAAGCAGGTGCTCAGTGCACCAGCAAAATGGGGGGGGGTATGATTTTTTTTTTTAAAAAAAGAAGAATTTGCCATTTGGTGGTGTAAAAAAGGCATCAAAGTAGTCATCTAGAAAATGGAGAAAGAAGCTATTTTGATTTCAGCATTCATGTAAGTTTTGTGTCATCTTGAAAAATGACATGTAATTTTACAGTTTGGTATGATTTTTATTTTGAATTATTGGGGGTGGGGGATACCTGTAAATGGCTTTTTCAAATGATTTGACTAATTCACAGAGGACTTGTCTATCAATGGCTAGTGCCCTATATAGCTAAAGAAAACCTCCAAGTCCAGAGGCACTACATTGTTGAATAGGGATGGATGTGTCTATCTCAGTCCTCTCACTTTCTCATTTTTTCCTATCTTAAATTCATTTATCCACATTTCTGCGCCATTTGCAGTTTTACAAAATGTTCTCATCTCATGAAAACCCTTCAACATTCTGGTTCAAATTTCTCCTGATAAACACATTTTTGCATGCAGTTTTTGCCTGGCATTTACATTTTCGCAAAACAATTTCTCCTAATTTAATGCATTTATGCATGTTATTTTCTTTTTTTCTTTTTTTTAAAAAAGAATTTTATTGGTTTCCATTTAAAAATCACAGTGCACAACAGTGTTACAAAAACGATAATCACAATATACAGAAATACAAACAAATAAAGATATATACCTCGTCTACCAAGCTCAGAGACGACGAGGCAAAAGTAAAGATAAGCTAAAGGAAAAACTAAAGTGAAGAAAAAGAAAGAAAAAAGGAAAAGGAAGAAAGAAAAAAGAAAGATTGAGGTTTGTCTTCCAGTTACTTCTCTGTACCTCATCAATTACATTCATTTTCATGGCACAATTCTTGATTTATCTACAATATTAGTCTTCAGATATTCTATTTTGGGCTCAGGTATGCTCTACTGGTTGGCTTAATTATTTATTATTTAATTTGATTCCAGGTATTCATAAAATAATCTCCATTCCATTTTAGTTTTTTGTTTCGTTTGTCCTCTAATTCTTCCTGTAAATTTTGCAAGCTGTGCATATTCTTTCATTAACGATTGCCACTCGAGTTTGCTGGGTATGTTGTTGCTTTTCCAAATTCTCGCTAACAGTATTCTTGCCTATGCATGTTATTTTCACTATATGCCTTTTTGTGCGCACTTTGTTATTTGTCTATTTCACAGCATTTATACACGGCTTGATTGTAACAATCCCCTAACTTTACCTTAACGTATGCATTTTTTTGTACACGTCATTTGGTTGGAGAAATTCATTGCAAAATTGAGAGATGTGGAAATTCCAAAGGGCGGCTATGTTTCGGTTCCCCATATTCTGTTGGGAAGCGTGAATTAGACAAGTTCTCCTTTAAATGCAAACTGAATGGTATGTCTCCCCTATCCCTGTCTCTGAATACCAGGCACTAGGGGCAAAGGACATGAGAGAGTCATTGGCTTCATGTTCTTGTTCTGAGCTCACCAGAGGAATCCAGCTATCTACTGCTGGTAGACAATGCTGTGGTAGATGCGTCCTTCATCTTCATGTCTTACAGAAGTGGCAACAACCACCTATGTGATACAATATTTCACTAAAATATAATTTAGACAGATTAAATGCCAAAAGAGATAATGCAAATTCAGTTACTGGAAGGAATACTTCAAGTGAAATGGCTTAGTCACTTGGGCCCAGTCTTATTCAACGTCTTTATCAATGACTTGGATGATGGGCTTGAGGGCATCCTGAGCAAGTTTGCAGACGACACCAAATTGGGAGCGGTGGCTAATACCCCAGAGGACAGAATCACACTTCAAAATGACCTTAATAGATTAGACAACTGGGCCAAAGCAAACAAGATGAATTTTAACAAGGAGAAATGTAAGGTACTACACTTGGTCAAAAAAGAAAGAAAGAAAGAAAGAAAGGCACAAATACAGGATGGGTGACACCTGGCTTGAGAGCAGTACATGTGAAAAGGATCTAGGAGTCTTGGTACACAAACTTGACAAGAGTCAGCAGTGTGATGCAGCAGCTAAAAAAGCCAATGCAATTCTGGGCTGCATCAATAGGAGTATAGCATCTAGATCTAGGGAAGTAATAGTACCACTGTATTCTGCTCTGGTCAGACCTCACCTGGAGTACTGTGTCCAAAATGGTCAAAGGCCTGGAAACAATGTCTTATGAGGAACGGCTTAGGGAGCTGGGTATGTTTAGCCTGGAGAAGAGAAGCTTAAGGGGTGATATGATAGCCATGTTCAAATATATGAAAGGATGTCATATAGAGGAGGGAGAAAGATTGTTTTCTGCTGCTCCAGAGAAGCGGACACGGAGCAATGGATTCAAACTTCAAGAAAGAAGATTCCACCTAAACATTAGGAAGAACTTCCTGACAGTAAGAGCTGTTCGGCAGTGGAATTTGTTACCAAGGAGTGTGGTGGAGTCTCCTTCTTTGGAGGTCTTTAAGCAGAGGCTTGACAGGCATATGTTAGGAATGCTTTGATGGTGTTTCCTGCTTGGCAGGGGGTTGGACTGGATGGCCCTTGTGGTCTCTTCCAACTCTATGATTCTATGATTCTATGTGTATCCATACTTGTGAACTGAGACAAGCCGCAGGTATTATGGGCTGAATTTTGGGTATGGAGAGATCATAAGGCTGAAGCTATTGCCCAGGTTCTTCAACACAGGACCAGCTAAATCAGGGATCATTTCGGCACGTCAGTTTCATTGTGTGAACCATCCATTATAGGAGAAAAGCGGTTTGCAGAAGAGGTATCTCAATTTGATTGGGAGATTGGATGGAAATGCAGAGAGATAACACTTGAGTAAAGATGCCAGCTGTTAAGAAGCTATAGTACATATAATTTTGGCATAGGTTTATGATAGTTCATCTTTGAAAGCTCATTGATATAACCTGCTGGTGAGATGTTGATAACATCCTTGGCAAAAAAAAAAAAGGGGGGGGGAGCTGTTCAGTGTAATTTTCATAAACTGCCTCCCTTTTCTTATGTTGGACACTAGCAATTACATTTGCATCCATAATGAAGCAACATTGTTTACGGCACTGCAAAGTTGGGCATAACTACTTTGTGTGCGTTATATTAAACCCAATTGCTAATTGTGATTTGTTAATCATCCAGATTGCTGCAATTAGCTAAGAAATGCTCAAGGGGGTAGCTTGATTGCAATTATATACCTTTTGTTAATTATATTATTATAAAAATTATTTGGTAAGCACCAGCAATGTACTTAGTAAAAATTAAAAAAAAAACAAAACAAAACCACACACACACCAAGGCACCATAGCACTAATTCACATGGTAAATTCCCCTTGCTTGTGAACATTGCATCTTCTGGATGCAATTTCCATAGGAATTCTTACTGTGGTCACAAGTACAGGTAACACTGAAATGCTTTTATGATTGCAGCAACTTGAATAAATGCTGCAGAATTTGCTGCAGGCTCTATCTGAGCACACCCTGGTTGGTTCACAATAAGAATGATGATGAGGGGTGTGGTGGAAACTTCTGAAGAAGGTCTGGAGCTCCTCATATATAGGGAAAACAGACTGTGGACTCAGCTGTACAGCCGCAAATAAATCGTTTTAAGAGTGTTCTAAGTGCGTCGTTATTATTCTTAATATTAATTTATATACTGCCCTATACCTTGAGGTCTGGGTTCTAAGAGCTCTTCTAATGTAGCCCTGTTTTTATTATGTTTGTTCGTCTGTTTTGTGTGTTTATGCTGTTAACTGCCCTCAGATCTCCAGACAGGACAGCCACAATGCAAGTGCAAAAAACACTTGAGGAGAGACCCTATATGCTAGTCATTCTGTGCTCTAGTCATGGCAAAGAGGTGGAATCAGAGATGGATTGAGAGAAGTGCAACAAGTCGACCCACATTGGGTGTCGAACTGAGAGGGCACTAGTGGGTGCCGCAAACAATGGCAAACAACAGAAGGTGTGAGGCAGCCGGGGGGGGGGAGGAGGCTGCTGAAATTTTTAAAGCCCAGTCTGCCATTTGTGAAATTTCAAGATGCCCTAAATTTCTAGATGCCTGTCGCCTCTTGTCTTTCGTGGTGACTGTGAGTAGGAGACTGGAAGCTTTTGCTTCTGTTTTTAACTAACCACGGTTAATGTGCAAATGTGGATGAACGGTGATTAATCAAATATGGCTTACAACTAAAGCAAGCCATGGTTTTAGGCAAGCTGCCTTGTTTCAATAGACCACAGTTAAGATTAAACGGAGCCTTTTTGTTTTGACAGCTAATTCAAAGGCAAAGTAAGAGCTTCTGATCTCATTCTTACAGCAATGGGCATGCAACATTAAATCATGGTTTAGCATTGTATTTGAACCAGGCCAATATGTTTTGAAAAATGGGCAAAACAAACCTTGGGTAATAACCCTCCCCTTTTTTATTAACTGGAGAATGGGAGTCTATTTTACTTATTGACTTACTGAACTTAAAAAAGAACTTGACATTTATTAATATAAAAGTTATCTATTAGAAGCAGCAAAATCTGTCTCTTTTCCCAGCTTGGATCTTTATTTCAGTGCCAAACTCTTAATGTCAAGAAACTTTGCCTGCTAAGAATATAAAGGCTCCTTCTGCATTCAGGCCAATGTGCTCTTGGAAAGTTTAAATATTTGGATACTTGAGTACTGATCTACTTATAAGCATGGACGTAGCAGTTGCAAAGGGCTGTGGCTCAGAAGCAGAACACATGCTCTGCATGCAGAAGGTCTCGGGTTTAATTCATAAAACCCTCAGGTCTGAGGAAGTGCCTGTCTAAATGTCCTTTCCATTATGATTTGTGCTCATGATGGTGTTGCGTACTTAGAATATTGTTTGCTCCTGCAAAGGTTTGGGCTGAATGTACTGCTTCATTTCCAATCAGTACATGTCCCATAATGTCCTGCAACTTTCCAGGCACCCCCAAACTTGGCCCTCCAGCTGTTTTGGGACTACAACTCCCATCATCCCTGACCACTGGTCCTGTTAGCTAGGGATGATGGGAGTTGTAGTCCCAAAACAGCTGGAGGGCCAAGTTTGGGAGTGCCTGTTCTATACCATAAATAGGGCAGGGTGATATATATATATATATATTTGGTTTTGATTTTACTGTTGCTGAGCGACAATGCTAGGATGTCCCTCCCACATGGCAACAATGTGATAACATTTGAGAAGCATCGCAGAGCAACTATTACAGTGGATCAGTCCTGTATACAACACCCACTAATACACTGTAGCTGCATCCGTGTCAAGTTGCAGAATACACCTGGGGAGGAGAGGGCGGTCCACCCCAGGGTGTCATCTCAGAGGGGGTTGCCATTCGGCGTGCTATCTGCCAGCGACTCCCACCTACTCTGATCCCTCTGTGCAAGGGGGGAGCTTCTGAGTTCCCGCCTTCCCCCTTTGTTTTGACAGCGTCGCTGGAGGAGGCATGCAGGGAGGGAACGCGAAGAAGGCAGGTGAGCAAACAAGCGGAGGGTGGAGGGAACTCTGGACCCAAACCCTGGAACCCGCCCCCCAAAAAAGCTCAGTAACTTTGGCCAACCCTCCCCTAAAATAAGCTCAATAACTTTGATCACAGGCAGTCTTTTTATACTGTGAGTAGATCGCAGTCTCTTGGGAGTCCAACTGGATTTCAATGGGGGGGGGGGGTTGACAAAAAAGTTTCCGCACTGGGTACCAACTGAGCTTGCTACGCGACTGAATACACCCACCAAAAACAAAAGCAAACAGTATGGAGGGGCCTAAACATTGCATTTCTGAAACCCTGGAGAGCTATTGCTAGTTATAAGGCAGCTTCCTGTGTTCCTATATCCTGCGTAGATGTCAGGGATCAGAGGATCCATGGTAGGTTGCCAGGAATGGATAAGACAAGGAATGTTCTTACCAGTGCTTTTTATTCAGTATTTACAGAGAGAAGCTTAGAAATGCAGCCTCTTGGCGTAATGGTGTTGCCCCGAGTGAAACCCCACCTCCTCCATCTCTCCCACTTCCTCATGAGTCATCGCTATGGGTACTGGAAAGTGCCATTTGGCTTTGAGCTCTTTGCTTTCCTACTTTCAAGGCCCAGAGTGTTCTGGGAGGGAGTCTGGAATGCTTTCTAAAGACACTGTGTCCATCAGCTCTCTCTCTCCCCCCCCAGTGCTTCCTCCTCTCCCATTATTTCCCAGCTTTTCCCCTCATCTGCCTATGAGCTGTAACCTCCCTCAAACCCCTGTTGTAATTCTGAACTGTCTCCTTCTTCTCTGGAAGGGTCAGGCTGGAGAGGTGGCCTCCACCATTCCTCCTCTGCCCAGCCCCTGACAGTAGAGCAGTTTTGGCCATGCACCCCGTAACAACTGATTGTTATTTCTATTATGTTGACTTTGCTAATCCTGTTGAGGAGAGCCCCTCTCCACCCACCAGCTCCCAGCAGGTAGCTGGTGCTGTCACAGCTGAGGGTATTGACCACATTTTGGCAGACTGCTACACACTTCCATCAGCCTTGCTTGCACAGCTTGGGTCTGCATGCGATGATCAAGGGAACTGGGCCATCTCGTTGCTCATGCAGTGGTGCATGTTGTTTCTACACAATCCCTTTTTCCGAAATAAACTGTTTTCAGTTCATCTAAAATATTCTGCTGAGCCCACTTAGATGAATCAGATGTTGCACCACCTACTGAGGAGAAAATTAGATTTATATAAATAATGTGGGAAGCATATATGCTTATCTCCCAGCCTAAATTGCTCCTGGAAGTGAATGGAACTCCCCCCACCCCCTTTGTAAATTTAAAATAATTCCAGAGCGCCCCCGCTGCTACTGCCACCGCCAAGCAGTTCGGTATTTCCCCCCGTTGTTTTAGCTCCATTTGCCCTGTCCTTTAGTTGCAATGGCAGCAGTTAAATAAACATAAGCCAGAAACACAGCTGGCTCTACCATTAGGTAGAATGAGGCGACTGCATCAGGCAGCTGATGCAGACATCATGAAAGGGCAGCAATATTTATTTATTTATTTACTTATTTATACTTTTCATTTCTTTTGGATGGAATTTTAATTGTAAATTTTATTTACAAAAAAGAAAAGAAAAGAAAAGAAAAGAAAAGAAAAGAAAGGGCAGCAAACACATTTTAACATACTTTCAGTGTGTTTTTACTCCCAGGGAATTTTCTATCTCAAATGCTGACATAACTTGAGCCGCTTTTATCCCATCTTGACATTGGGTGGTAGGCACCACTGGCTTCTCCACACGCTCCAACATTTCTGTGATGAAAATAGGGCTGTCCGATTCCATAATAATAATTTTACTATTTATACCCCACCCACCTGACTGTCAGGATATCCTACCCACGAGGGGAACCTTGGCGGAGACACATGCCCGACTGGCATGTTCCCTCCCTCCTGGGCGATCGTTCAGGAGCTTCAAAAGCATTCCTCAGCCCAAACATCACAGCGACTGATGCCAGAAGACATCAGCACACTTAGGGATCCTCAGAGGTTTGCGCAGTTGCGTAACAGAACTCAGCAACTCAACATTTTGGCTAATCTACTTTATTTACATATAAACACACACTGCAACATGGCTCCCTCTCTCTCTCTCTAGCATCAGACAGCAAAGCGAAAGAACAAAGGACAATAGTCCCACTTCACAGAACACAAA
Organism: Zootoca vivipara; assembly: GCF_963506605.1. Classification (NCBI taxonomy): domain Eukaryota; kingdom Metazoa; phylum Chordata; class Lepidosauria; order Squamata; family Lacertidae; genus Zootoca; species Zootoca vivipara. The sequence goes on along the minus strand of NC_083287.1, from coordinate 9,745,384 downwards.
TCCTGTCTTTGTCACTTCCCACTCTGTGGAATGTAAACACATATACAGTCATGTGGTAGACAACAATCCCATGAATGCAAACACGGGGAATGAATCTCTATCATTGACTGGGTTGCTTCAGCCACTCTGGGCGACTTCGAACATACTGTATATAAAAACATAATAAAACATTAAACATAAAAAACAACCTCCATATACAGAGCTGACGGCTCAGGGGTCAGATAACTACATACCCTCCAACATTTCTGCAATGAAAATAGGGATGTCCTAAGGAAAAGAGGGACCTTTCGGGATAAAATCAGAAACTGGGATGGCTTCTGTAAATCTGGGACTGTCCCTGGAAAACAGGGACACTTTGGGGAGGGGGGTCCTGCTAATCTGCCTCAGGCAGCAAAATCTCTTAAGACAACTCTGGTCAGAAAGGCAGTGTCTTCGGTCTAATCTCAGCCTGCCAGACCTATCTGCACATCAACTACTTGACAGCATCACTCTCCGCTCACACTAGCCTAAACCAAAAGGAGTTCCCAGTTTAGTTGCAGTGTTGAAGCTGTGTGTGTGTGTGGACCCAATCAGTGTCTGGACATGAGTCCCCATGCAAGTCACTCTGAGCTCCTCCAAGGGAAAACAATAAATAAATAAATGACAATATATGTGTCCATGTACAGATCTACATAAAGAGCTACATAAGGGCCTACTGTTGATTTCATCTTATTAGTTTTCTTTGCTCCGTTGTGCAATTCATCCTGGAAAATTTTGGTCTATGCAACATTTGGAATGCCACTCCATCTTTTTTCTAATAGTTCTAATATTCCAGAATATGTAGCAGTGCTGTCAGGGGTTGTTGTGGCTACTCTTGAGTAACGACCCTCCACATCTGCTTGTCTTTAAGATGTTTTTATTGGTGCATATTATTTACAGTGCAAAGTTTCCATAAATCATGTCTGCCTCAGTCTGAGTCAGAACCTCGCAATGGCTGCTTTCTGTTTCGCGCCCAACATAACAGCCTGGGAACCCCCAAAGCGCCGCCCCTTGCTCCTACGGGGAGCCGTTCGTCTCAATTCAGGTGTTGGGGGGAATGGCCTCCCTTCTGACTGTCTGCCGGTCCCTTCCTCCACCACTCTCTCTCCCTCCCTTTGTAGCAGGGGCTCTCTGAGAATGCCAGAGCCTTGGGTCTCCCTTTCTGTTTCCTGGCTCTTGTAATCTGATCCTGTGCTGGACTTACTGTTCTGCGAAGAACTCGACCTGATGAGGGGGGGGGGCTGTTCCCTATAAGCCTCCCCCCTTACAAGTGCTAACAGATTTTAATCAGGCCTCAGTCCCTCTCTTTTAAGATGTTAGACCTGCCTAGGCAGCCATGAAAGATTCTTGTAGAAAGCCTTACTTTGCCTTGAGCCAATCTCTAGCTTTTCCTGTGTCTCTGTCATTTCCATCCCTGTAATCTCCTGTTACCGAGTAAGGGTTTTGCCTCTTCCCTTCCTAGAGCCAGGCAGATAGCTGGAAGGCCTAGTTAGCAGTGCCACAAAAGAAAAAGGTAAGCTGGGGTGGGCAAAGGACACTGTCTAACTAATGGCAAAACAACCATTGCCAATATAAGCAAAGGGCAGAAGGAGCAGCTGTCACCCCCACAGTCATCACAATGGATTGGTTGGGGGGGAACAGAGAAGTGGTGAGATGAAGGCAACTGGGGGGGCACACAGTGTGAGTTGTCCTGGACCCTGAACCCTCCAAGGGGGAGCAGCAGGTTGAGGGTGTTAAGGATAATGGTTCAATTTCCTGAAATGGGAATGTTTGCTTACGTTGAATTGCTGTGCATTTTTAGCATGGGGTTTTTCCTTTGGCAGTAGCTCTCTCATGTGGTTGGCTGACTGTGAATCACATGAGAGAGGCATTCCATTCTGTTGTGACTGTTATTCAAGTAACTGTTGTTTTTAACTGTTCTCTCTGTGTGTGACAGAGAATGGCTGCTGAAAGTGGTTTCTCTGGATGATGTTGAGGCAATATGTGTTGGTGTGGTTTGTCTGGGGTGACGATCCCTAAATGTTAATAGGGAAAATCCTGTGCTCTCTATAAGGCACAAAGTGAGTAAGCATGAGATTGCAGATAAATTCTTCTCAGTTATATGTTAATGAAAGTAAAGTTCTTTTGAATGTCTGGATATTGCATATCATCAATATACATACACGACAGAGGGTGCTGTGATATGGGATCTGTTACAATGTTGACCTTCATTTCATGCTTTTGTTGAGTTAACAGATGCTTAATGCTTGGGGCTACTAAGCCCAGGGTTAGCAGGCATAGCATAGGTAACGCTGTAATATGCTGTTTTCTCCCAGTGCATCTAAAACACATTCAAATGTCCTCCTCTGGAAGGAAATAAAAAACCTAATATACTCTTTTCTGACCCTTTTCTTTTCAGATTAAGAAGCTTTAACTGGATTGTGTTGATCCTACAAAGTGAAGTAGGTGCAGAGGATTTTCTCTGTTATATTACTGGTAACAGAAGTTTACAAAGCCAGCCATCTCTCGTGTTCCTCTGTGACATTTCTTAAATGCACAGTGGTGAATTATAAAAGGGTATTGTTCAGATCCAAATCATCTCAGAGGTGTTTGTTCTCTGCTAATGTCCTGTTTTCCAGACGGCTAAGCCTGGTGCCAATTTGGAGCTCGCTTTTCCATCAGATATTGATTCAGAAATTCTGTGGCGTTTTTTTTTTTGTTTCCTTGGTTCTTTTTATTATTATTATTCAAGCTTAGTGACCTCCATAAGCTTTATATGCCTTTTCATAAGCAGCAGTGGTAGGCCTAAGGTATACATCCTTAGAATAACAGGAGTACCAAGAGAGAAGCCTCAAAAGGAAACTCAGCGCTGTTAAGCAGGCAGGGGTTTTGACTCCTCACCTTGACTGGCCTGCATGTTTCTGATCTCCAAAATACAGTGTGAAATCTAATGAAAAGAATCTCTCTTTCAAAATTTCCAGGTGACCTAGAAATGTTTCGGGAACAGTGATACGTGCGTTCCCCTGCTCTCCTGGGCCGAAGAACAAGTTGAAAGAGGAACAAAAGGCGAAAAAGTAGCATGGCTGTTGAAATAAGTGGCAGGAATTAACAACCACGCATTTTAATTTAAAGCCCACCAAGTTCCAAGGCTTCAATTTTGAGTGAATGCTGAAGTCCATTAAAAAAAAATGGGCTGAGATAGACATACAATAACTGATTTGAACATGCTGCCAACCGATTATTCCCCCTTTAATGTTTTTCCTGCAGATATAAAATATAACAATTCACTCCCACCCCAGATGCATAGTACTATGTTTAAAACAATAGCTTCTCTGGATCATTTAATTCAACTGGTTATTCGGTTTCTGTGACAATCATAAATGTTTTTTAAAAAAAAGGAAAGCAATTTTTTTTGTGTGTGCACAAATTCATGGAGGGTACGGCTGTCAATGACACTTAAGCATTGCCATTTCACAGAAAGTTAACACCTAGCCAGACTGAAAAATGTCTTACTTTGGTTCAAAAAGGGTCCCTGCTGTCAAAGCTGCTTTTCTGCTGGGAGGAAAATTCTGTTCTTTCCCAACTTCTCTGGTTCTTTCCCTACCCTCTCCTTTCTAAAGAAACGGTGAACACTTAAACATTGCAGTTTTATTTATTCTTAGCACCTAAATGTCTACCTTGCAATGGGGAGGAATGGCTGCAGCAGTGTTAAAGCATCTACTTTGCATGCACAAGGTCCCTAGTTTTGGGGTTGGTCTGGGAATGTCCCCTGTTGAAACATCAGAAAGCTACTACCAATCAGTGTAGACAATACTGAGTGAAGTGGACCAATGGCCAAACTTGGTATGAGGCAGCTTCCTGTGTTCCCTATTGCACAAATGGTACCCCATCAGCTTATTTCTTTTGGAATGGAGGAGGAACCACAACTGTTGACTAGACAGACCAAATGATCGCTTGCAAGTTGTATGAGAGGTAGGGCTTTTAGCCTAGAGTTGTGCAAAAGCTACCAGCCAAGAGCAGCATATTATGGTGGTTCTTCATGTGTATGCAGCCTCATTCATATCCAGGTGAATGGCACAGTCCAGTGAAACTTAGTAATGAGTAGGTCCCATTGAAAACAGGGACCCAGGTGGCGCTGTGGGTTAATAACCACAGAGTCTAGGGCTTGCTGATCAGAAGATCAGCGGTTCGAATCCCTGCAACGGGGCGAGCTCCCGTTGCTCGGTCCCAGCTCCTGCCCACCTAGCAGTTTGAAAGCATGTCAAGTGCAAGTAGATAAATAGGGACCGCTCCGGCGTGTGCTGCTCTGGTTCACCAGAAGCAGCTCTGTCATGCTGGCCACATGACCCGGAAGCTGTCTGTGGACAAACGCCGGCTCCCTCGGCCTATAGAGCGAGATGAGCACCGCAACCCCAGAGTCGGACACGACTGGACCTGATGGTCAGGGGCCCCTTTACCTTTAGGTCCCATTGAAAATGGCAGGATTTCAATTCACCAAGGAAACCAATGGACTATGTCATGACCAGGCTAACTTACAATACAATCCCAAATACAGGCCCTCCAAGTGTCCCTATTTTCCAGGGACAGTCCTGTATTTACAGAAGCCATCCCGGTTTCTGATTTGATCCTGGACTGTCCTGCTTTTCCTGAGGCTGTCCCTATGTTCATCAGAAAAATATTGGAGGGTGTGGTAGGACATCCTTATTTTCATTGGAGAAATGTTGGAGGGTATGGAGTTATCCAACCCCCAAGTTATCTGAAGGCAGCCCTGTATAGGGAAGTTTTAAAATGTTTAATGTTTCATTATGTTTTTATATATGTTGGAAGCTACCCAGAGTGGCTGGGGCAACCCAGTCAGATGTGTGGGTATAAATAATAAATTATTGTTGTCGGAGGGTATGAAATAACCCATGTCTACTCAGAAGTAAGTTTCATTGGGTCCAATGGGCCTTATTCCCAGCTGTGTGGGGGTTAGATTGAAGCTTTATTCTGTTGGATCACTGGGATTTTGCCGTGAGTAACTTTGAGTAAATTAGAGGGGAGAAACTCTTTTCCTGGTTTTGTAAAGCTGACAAAGTCTTCCCTTTCTATTGAGCTCATTAAGGCATCGTACAAAAATGGCATATCTGTTGTCACGCTCTTCTATTCTTGAATGACAAGGTAAATTACGTTTGCCTCTCCCCCACCTTCCTTCTTTCCGTACTACCTAAGAATACTTCAGCCTCCACAACGGGTATTTCTACAAGAGACATGTCTTTTAACAATAGGATTCCAAAACAAATGTACTCTGTGACGAAAATGACAATGACACTCTGATGAGTCAGAGGGTCCTCTCTTGGGCTAGAGACAGATGTAATATGTCTATAAAAGGAGGGGCTCACCATCCATTATTCAGCTATGCTCCAAACTTGCCTTTACAATGGAAGTGTCGGATGAGCATCCCAGCCTGTCAGTATTGAACCTTCCCACTTGGGTTGCATTCTGTTCATTCTATTTCCCTGATACTCCCCTAACTCTTCATTTCTATCTTATACTAGCTGGCCCGGCCACATGTTGCTGTGGCTCAGTCTGTTAAATGGACCCTCAGAGTCCCCCTTCAGACTCCCCTCACCTTCAGAGTCCCCCTTCATTTTGTTGAAATGTTTTACACGTGTTCTGTTTACACAGGGTCATCCCTGTGACTCCCCCCACCCTGTCCCAACCCATGACCTATCCCGCCCCCTCCTCCCCCCATACCCCACCCAGGCGAGCCCCCACCTCCACTCGGCCCAGTCTGGAAAGGCAAGCAGAGATGCTGTGGAGAGGGAAGCTTTCCTAGGTGCAGTACCAGTGTAGCCGTCGCTAGAGGGCGCTGTTTTGCAACATCTCCTGTGCTCCCAGCATGCACTTGAGGGTGATTTGTGAGCTCTGGAACACAGGGTTTTGGGGGTTTTACATGGCCCAGGTGTGACATCTGTCTTCGCAACCTGTATATCATCACTTTGGACGTTGTGTCAAAATTTGAATGTAATCGGTCAAGCGGTTTCGGAGAAAAGTGGACACGCACCCACATGCCCTTTTTACATTTATATATATAGATTTGAGCTTTTACACAGTGTAAAAGCCACTTTGGAAATATAGCTGAATATAGCACTTCTTTAGCACTCATTTCCATGTAATTTGCTTCTGGAGAAAACATGTTTGCAGCGGACACAGAAATGCACTATAGTCTTCTGTATTTCCAGAAGGTGCATTTATGCCATGCAGAATCATAGAATCTTAGAGTTGGAAGGGACCCAAGGGTCATCCACTCTACCTCTTGCAATGCAGGAATATCAACTCAACTCAACTCAACTCAACTCAACTCAAGCATCCATAACCTCTGTTTAAAAACCTCCAATGAAGCCCACAACCTCCCAATGCAGACCATTCCACTGTTGAACAGCTCTTACTGTCAGAAAGGTCTTCTTGAGGTTTAGTCTGAATCTCCTTTCTTGCAACTTGAAGCCAGTGGTTCAAGTCCTACCCTCCAGAGCAGGAGAAAACAAGCTTGCTCCATCTTCTACGTAACAGCTCTTAAGATATTTGAAGATGGCTATCATATCTCCTCTCAGTCTTCTCTTTTCCAGGCTAAACATGCCCAACTCCCTCAACAATTCCTCAGAGGGGTTGGTTTCCAGACCCTTGATCAGCTTGATAAACGTGCCATGAGATCCCCTTTTACCTTTAGCCTTGTTCCCAGAAAGCAGGGTGGGGAGTGGGGAACCTTTGATCCTCCAGATCAGTAGTCCAGGAACAGAGATGTTGCTGAACTACATCTCCCATCAACTCCAGGCAGCAAGGTCAAAGCTGATGGGATTTATCATTCAACAATATATGGAGGGCCAAAAATTGCTGATGCCTGCCCTAATGTCAGGGATGGTTCAGCTGCAGGTCATGGAGACTCAGAGACTAGCAGTAAAGTTGATTGTTTATTCAGGGAATAAAACAGAGGAACCTGTGAGCAAGACAAGCCCTAGTATAGCATTTGCCAGAACTGACAATCTGTGCCTCTCACTTTCTCTTAAGTCTTCTCCTCCCCTGCAGGTTTTCCCTCAAGCAGACTTAATCTCAGGGAGGGGACCCCTACATCCCTGTGTGCATGTTGTTCTGCTACATGTAACAGTCTCCATGCCTTTGGAGACAAAAGCAGGAAGGGAGCTGAATACAGTAGGACTGGAAGGCTCTTGTGAATCTGTTGCAGCCTGCCCCACCTCCTCCTCAGCTGCCTCTCCTACGTCTGCAGTGTTTTCTTCTTCCTCCCTCTCACTGAAGCCTGTTGCTTTTTCAGCATCCAACCATTCTGCCCCTCCCTTCATCCTCTGACCAGTGTCCCACCACCACTCCCCTGGCTCTGAGCCTTCCCTAAGAGGCTTTCCAGTTGGAGCCTCCCACCACTCCTCCTCATTCAGCCAGTCCCTGACACCTAAAGAGATGCTCAGTGTAAATCCAGATCCCTAGAATGTGGGTGAAACAAAGATGCTGAAACAAGATTCTCCAGCCTCGCCATTTAGGAAATGGCTTGAACGCTCTTGCTTCAATACTGGCAGCTACAGCAGGGCCCACTAACAGCAATTGCAACCTGGTGTCCCCAGATGTTTTGGACTACAACTCCCATCACCTTTGCCCACTGGCTGTGGTGACAGGGGATGATGGGAGCTGAAGTCCAAAATAACCAAAGGGCACCAGGTAGAAGAAAGTTGGGCTAGAAAAACATGGCCATTACTAGGGTTGCCAGACTCAATAGAGGACAGGACTTCTGTGCCTTTAATTGCCCCGCTCTCTTTTGAGTTTGGAAACCTTAAAGAGAAACCAGCAGACCCTTTGTTTAATTTCCAAGCAAAGGGTCTGCTGGTTTCTCTTTAAGGTTTCCAGACTCAAAAGAGAGCAGGGCAATTAAAAGCACAGAAGTCCTGTCCTCTATTGAGTCTGGCAACCCTTGCCATTACTTGTTTAGAAGGATTGTGAGTTGTTTTTGTTTTGTTTTTTTAATGGCTGTGTGAGAAAGAGAGACAGAGAGAATTCTCTCTGAATTTTTTTTGTTTATGGTTTTTCCCTTCCTTCGCTCCCTGTTTTTAAAAAGAGGGCTGTTGGCTTTCTGCTACTTTTCCACACCCTCCAGTACATAAATAGGTGCACCTGCAACTCGTCAGCTCTCAATCATTTCTTTGAATAAACCACATGCTTTTCTCAGGATTTGGCTGACACCCTGCATATTTTAGGTCACTGGATATAGGTCTATCTTTCTCATCCGCTTTTGCTGTAAAAATTAAGCCACCGGTGGATTTGGAAAAAGAAGAAGAATGCAGGTTTGCTTTGATGGAGATGTTTTGGAACATTCGCCAGGCTCCATGTATTGATCTGGTGAGAGTAGACCCGAGAGTTTCTGTCTTCCCCTTCAAGAAGCTAATTCTATCAAATCAAAACAGCACAGAATCCTGTAATAACAACAAGGCAGAAGAGGATATTTTGTAATATAATAACTCTGTCTGTATGTTTGAAGCAGAACAAGTGTTTTTCTGGCTCCCCACGGTCATAATAAAGAAAGGCAAATTGAAGAGTCCAGGAAAATTATTTAGCCATCGTAAATATTTATGAAGTGCAGTGTGTTATGCACAACTTAAAGTGGAGTTGACAATTGCAGCGTTCATTCATCATCTCATTTCACATTGACTAAAAATAGTTAAAACTTTTTTTCTCCCTGAAGAAAAGAAAACGTTAATCCCAAAGATGTCTTTGGCTAAGTGAAAGGGCTTTCAAAGATAAGAAGAATAGAATAAAATAACACCAAAACAGAAAGCAAAATCCTGCACGGTTTTAATATCAAGGGAATAGCTACTGAAGTGTTATTGTTGTTCTGTTCTTGTTTTGCTAAAGTATTTTATATAACAAGTCTGATACAAATTCCATACTGGTTACAAGAGTAGATTTTCAAATACTGGCTTTCACTTTGAGCCCATACCAGCTGAGCAGAAAGGCAGATGTTTGCAGCTGCAAGGAGAACTGGGGCTGATGGGGTGTGATGGGGAAATGAGACCAGTAGTGTTTACACTTCGATCCTACTCCTGAATCTTGGTTCTCTCTTTTACCTCTTTCCCAGTGCTACAGCCATTTCTCCCATAGACAAAACTGATCTGAAGCTTTGGTCCTAGCACAGCACCCAAAATCAATACTGCACATTCACCATCATTCCGCTTCCACCTTGTACAATGTGTTTCTATGGAAAGCATCTAATTTTTAACCCAAGGCTAAGAGGAGTGGTTTTGGAAAGACTGAATAAATAAATAGGATTTCCACCTGGAAGGCTTATTTCATAACCACTGTTTGCTGACAGATGTTGAGTTCATGATAAAAAGAAAGCATTTGCCACAGATTTTCTATGCAACTCATTTCATATAAGCATGCTAGCACGTAATACTAGGGTTGCCATATTTTAAATAGTGTAAATCTGGACTCAAAGGTTCTTGAGCTTTTCTTGGGCAAAGTTGTTGAGCCAAAATCTAGACTTCTGATATGGGCTGTCATACATCCAGATTTTCACAGACATCTCAGATTTCCAACTGGAAACTGTTTCTAATAGCAGCTTCCAATAGGCTATGCCTGGCCATATGGGAACCCTATACTAATGTGGAAGAGAGCCTGAACATCTGTAAAGGGCTAGTCTTATTACCATAAAGAAACAGTATAAACTGTTCTAGAGGATAAAAAATTTAAGCAGTTTTGCTGTTGTTTTTTAGTTGACTCAACTTTCTTTGGTTTTCAGAGATCACTGAGGATTCTAATTTGGCTACTTTAGGGAATGGGTTGCCCCCTGTAACTTTTTTCTATTTCTGCATATATTAAGGTTTACCTGGGGTTGGGGGAGAACTTCTGTTCAGTTCATATTTAAAAATGAATTTATCAAATTCACCCTTGCTGAAACAGCATGAGAACCGAAACATCGTCATCCGAATTTTGTGATGGAGTTCTCCAACTAACCAAGGTTTACAAAAATGCATATATTAGGTAGGATTGTGCCTAAAAATGACTAAAATTGACAGATTCATCTACCCCCGGGTTTGCATGAATGTGCTGTTACCTTGGCCTTTCTCAGTGGCCCTATTTCGGCTCTGATTTTGGCTGCACTCAACCACCCGAGTTTGCTATTAAAAGGAATGATAGATACTGATAGTTGTGCTCTGCTTTCCGGATGTTATGCCTTCTGCAGAGGTAATTTAAAATCCTGCTTTAAAGTGCACATTTTCACTTAGTATGCATTTTAATATTCCAAGAGGCATGAAAAAGCATCAGTTTAAGATTGCCAATGTTTCGGTATGAAATGCGTTTGGGAATGCTGAGATATGAAAGGCATTTATTTTCGGCGCAGAAACAGTAATGTAGCAAGGCAGATATGCTGCTGAGATGAAAAGTGGCTCTATAGAAGCGCAGCACAAGGAGAACCTCGGAAGGTGCTTGTCCACAGAGTTGTTTTATGTTCCTGCTCTGAGTGCCACTGAGTTAACAGCACAGCAGATGACTGCAAAGCAATGTAAATTGTCCTTGTGGCTCAGTTACGGAAGCAACAGTCTTTGCGTGAGAACAGGAAGAGAGAAATACTTCCCAATTAGATAAAATGGCAGCCAGACACCATGCACATCCTTGTGGAATGGGCAGGTAACAATGGTGTGATTCATATAATAGATAAATCAAAGGAAGTAAGGGGGGGGGAGAATACAAAAGGCACCCAATATCTCCCCTACTGGTGAAGTTGTCAGAGGTGTGAGAGATCAGTTTAGTCATGGGTTGTTGGGAGGAAATTGCTCTTGTTTGATGTTCCCCAAGCAGTTCATGCAGTTTCCTAGGAAACATGCTTTCTCACTTAAAACCTAATTCTTTTGCATTGCTGGATCACTCCAACTTTTCCCTCACTTTCCTTTACCTATTAAAATGTCCTCAGCAGGTATCTGCAGAAATCCACTGAATGGCATAGATTTATTAGCCTTCATAACCCAATCCTTATTAACTTTTAACCCTACCACCCCAATAATCTGAAGGTTTTTTTTTGTTTTTCAAGGTAGGGGGGAGATGACAGCTAGACTGGCAAAACTGCTTAAATCTTTTATCCTCTAGAAGAACAATGTGCGTTCCCACATGGTGCAACGTTACCTTTTATGTTTCAGATGAATATTACTGCCTACTTTTCTGCAACGTTACCGCCTACTGACTGCATGTGAATAATTTCCCTCTCTATTTCTCAAGAGCAGCTATCCTTAGCCTGGTGTCCTCCACCTGTGTAGGATTTTATGAGCCCTAAGCTAAGTCAGGGATAATGAGAGGATGGCACTAGTGTGGAGAAGAGATTATAGAGAACAATATGCTTCCCCTCTCTGTTGCGTCACCAGAAAAGCAATATTTTTAGAGTGTGATTTTTATAGGCGTCAATCCTGTCCCAGATCTACTCATTTTATCCACCTGTTTCTCCTGAGCCTTCCTTTCTGTGGTTAGCTGACCTTGGCTCATTGTATATTCATCTCCATGTAGTGGAGATGAATGGGGCCACTGGTGGGGGAGGTGCTGTAAGGGAGTGGAAAGGAGGACATGTTTGTGGCCAGCCACCCTATCTCTGAAGAAAAGAGGAGGAGCAATGACTGTGGGGAAAGGGGGCTGGCTGAGGCCTAACAGGTGAGAGGGAGCTCACTGCAGATCTGTTGCTTTGGTCTACAAAATCAGTGAACCAAGTCCTGCTTCCGTGGAACCCAAAATTCTGCAGAATATAATATGAAATAAAGATTATCACTCTAAAGGCTAGCATTTCCCCCCTGATCCAATTCATGCTTATTAATGTACCATATCCCATTTGCAAGTAAAAACTAGTAGGTCTGTAATCATCCAAATAATGGTTGCATAGTTTCAAACTGCTCCATTAACATTTGTATGAGTTCAAAGCCCACCTTGCTCCCTAGCCAATATCTTTGATAAAGAGCAGGTTAATGGGTCAGTTAGCCAGATAAGGCAATTGATCACCCAGATACCAGATTCCAACCCCACTGTCAAACTCTTGAGTTTGCAAAACATAATTAAGTATATGTTGATGTTGTTCTAATGGTTTGCTTTTGACTTCAGTAAATACTTTTTTCTTTTGCAACCTTGAAGACTACTGCACTGCATGTTAAAGGTAAAGGTAAAGGGACCTCGTGACCGACTCTGGGGTTGCGCGCTCATCTCGCATTATTGGCCGAGGGAGCCGGCGTATAGTTTCCAGGTCATGTGGCCAGCATGACAAAGCCACTTCTGGCGAACCAGAGCATCACACGGAAACACCATTTACCTTCCCGCTGTAGCGGTTCCTATTTATCTACTTGCATTTTGATGTGCTTTCGAACTGCTAGGTTGGCAGGAGCAGGGACTGAGCAACGGGAGCTCACCCCGCCACAGGGATTCGAACCGCTGACCTTCTGATCAGCAAGCCCTAGGCTCAGTGGTTTAACCCACAGAGCCACCTGGGTCCCTGCACTGCATGTTACCAATGTCCTATTTTCCCTCCTGCTATTTGCTGGTGCTGCTATTCCTTCCCTTTAGGAATGGATTTAGGCAAGGGATGCTTTGAGCAAATTTGGTTTTCTCTATCCCAGCTCCCACAAAGCATTACTGGCCCTTGGTTGTCATTGTGTATCCTGTAAGTGACAAGTTCTCATCATCCACCACAATTTGAAGACACATTCTACAGCCTGGTTTTCCAGGTCTTTGTCCATTTCCCTCATTAATTTCATTTCGTGAAATGCCTGATATTTTTACAAAGAATTGAGCGCAGGGACGGCACCTTGGGGAATTTTTTTTTGGGGGGGGCAGACAAGGATGGTGATATGGACGGGAGGATGGGAGAAGGAGAGGAAGAAGGGATGGCTGAAAAGAAACTTGAAAGGAAATGGTAACACTCTGGACAATGTCCCCCCCTCCCCTCCCCTCCCACTCCCACTCCTTTCCTGACTCTTACAACGTGTCTGGGACTGGGCAGAGGAGGAATGGTGGAGACCGCCTCCCCATCCCGACCCTTCCAGTGAGGTGAAAGAGGAAGACAGTATAGATTTACAACAGGTGTTTGAGGGAGGTCGCAGCTCAGAGACAGATGAGGGGAAAACTTGGGAAATCGTGGGAGAACCAGAACAACACCAGGCTGATACATTGTCATTAGAAAGCATTCCAGACCCTCCATCTCCCAGAACTTGGCGAGCCTTAAAAGTTGGAGAACACATAGCTCAAAGACAGAGGGCATGTAGCAGCACCGGTAGAGGAGACGAATGAGGAAGTGGGAGAGACGGGGGTAGGGGTGGAGATTCACTCGGGACAACGCCATGATCCAAGAGCCTGGGTTCTATAGCCCCTCTCTGTAAATAATGAATAAAAAAAGGACGGCAAGAAATCTCTCCTTGTCTATACTTTCCTGGGAAACAGCCGAGAATCGCTGACAGCATCCTGACACAGCATGAGGTTGAAGCTGCAAATCTGAGAGGGATTTAATGGAGAGGAGCCTGCAGCTGGGACTGTGAATGAGAACTTCTCTTGCTGTTGGAAGTACCGTCATACCTCAGGCTAAGTACGCTTCAGGTTGAGTACTTTCAATTTAAGTACTCCGCGGACCCATCTGGAATGGATTAATCCACTTTCCATTACTTTCAATGGGAAAGATCGCTTCAGGTTAAGTACGCTTCAGGTTAAGTACGGACTTCCAGAACCAATTACAGTCATACTTCGGGTTAAGTATGCTTCAGGTTGAGTACTTTCAATTTAAGTACTCCGCGGACCCGCCTGGAATGGATTAATCCACTTTTCATTACTTTCAATGGGCAAGTTCGATTCAGGTTAAGTATGCTTCAGGTTAAGTACGGACTTCCAGAACCAATTAAGTACTTAACCTGAGGTACCCTTAGAGAGGACTCCACCTTGACCACATATGCAATCTAATGGTGAATCCATCTGTTGCTTTTGGGGTTTACAGAAGAGTGGCCACATAGTAAAGTTAACAGGTATTCTCCTTCATGGCAGGTGTCACTGGGATGACAACACTACGGCTGTGATGCATGTCTACCTATTTACCCATACAAATATTTCACATAAGAACTTGCATCATTTAACAAAGCCTAGGCCTTACAGAGCAAAAATCCCCTGAAATCCCCAGAGGGCTGGATTTCATATTCCGTTTCCATCTGGTGAGTGGCCAGAAATCAATAGGCCTGCCACCTTTTTAGTGTCTCAGCCTCTCCCAAGTGTGCTGATGCCAGACATTATACTGAACAGCTGTTAGGAAAACCTCCAGAAGATGCTGTGCCCAGGACTGACATATCCAGCACTTTTCAAAAGGGGAAAGATGCCTTGGCCTCATTCTGCAGGTGTTGAGCAGCAGCACGTCTTTCTTGCCTATAAGGGTTTCAAAGAAAATACTGGTTTTATTTATTTTTCCAGTGGAGGGGTGGAGAGGGATGGAGGAACCAATTCATCCTCTATTTGCTTGTGTTCCCTCCCCTCCTCTCTCTCTCATATATATATATATATATATATATATATATATATATATATATATATATATATTCCAACTGCCACATGGCTTGTTTTGCTACATCTGGTGAGTAGGTGGTATTAACATGCAAAAGCTTTGTGGAATATGGGGTGGGAGGGAATCCAATTTGGTTTGCCTCATGTAGCAGCTCTCTCATGCTCATGGATATCTCTCCGCTTCTGTGTCTGTAAATGCTCTCACTGCTGTGTGGGGCCAGGCAGGGCCATAAGAGGTTACTGTATATCTGGTTCTAGATATGGCAGGGGTGTGCAGTATTTTGGAACTGAATGGCTTGAGCTAGAAGCTGGAGAAACCCTGAAGCTCACCAGCTCTGTTAACTGAACAAAGGGAGAAGACCAGGCGCCAAATATTTATGCCATGCCTAGCCAATCCAGAGCCTTCCTCTTGCTGGCCTGTCACAACTGGAGCTGATGTGCCGGAAGAGCACTCAGGTACACAAAGTCCCTGGTACAGGAGTATCCAACATAGAATAATAGAATTATAAAGTTGGAAATGACCCTGAGGATCATCTAGTCCATGGGTGGGCAAACTAAGGCCCGGGGGCTGGATCTGGCCCAATCACCTTCTAAATCCGGCCCGCAGGTGGTCTGGGAATCAGCGTGTTTTTACATGAGTAGAATGTGTGTTTTTATTTAAAATGCATCTCTGAGTTATTTGTGGGGCATAGGAATTCGTTCATCCCCCCCCCCAAAAAAAAGGTCTGAGGGACAATGGACTGGCCCCCTGCTGAAAATGTTTGCTGACCCCTGAATTCTAGTCCAGCTCCCTGCAATGCAGCTATCTCTTATGAGGATCAAACCTGCAACCTAACTCTGCCATATTTCAAAAAGTAAAAACCAGGACACCCTGAAAGTTGATGAGGTTTTGAGTTTTACAAAAACACCGCCTTCTGGAAATTCCCCCCAGGTGTCACTTCTGCTTTTGAAATCCCGATAATGTCCCAGAAATCCCGGACGTCAACTCCCATCATCTCTGATCATCGCCCATGCTGGCTGGGGCTGATGGGATCTGTAATCCAAAATATCTGGGTGCTACCCCTGGCACAGTGACCAGTCTAGGCCTGGGGCTCATATCTAAAGTCCCCACTTCAGTTTTGTGCATCTGCTGTGTGTTGATAATGAGGATAATGAAAGCTTGCTAACAAACTTTTTGGCTTCATTTTGACAATGGGATGCTCTGGATTCATCACTGTTTGGTTGCTGGCATTTGGCAGCAACTGTTGTGGAGTGCCAGAAGCTCATCCATGCCGAGTTCATCATGGGCACTGGCTGTTGCATGACCCACACAGTCAGTTGCAGTCTGGTTAAAAGGCTCTTTGGAACAGCAGCAGAATTGTGAACATCATTGGCTGAAGCGACATGTGAATAGATGTTAAGTGCAGTGTGCCTCCACCCTGTGATGAGATAGGACCATCTGAATGAGCTGGCTTCTGTCCCGACAAGGACTTCATTGGGGGAAGAGATGGGAACTTCAGTAGTCGGATGCTTGTCAGTTTATACGATGATCTGTCAGTTTATAGGATGATCTGACAACTAATGAGACTCTCTGGATTCGCAGAAGTGTACTCGTTTGCCCATTAAATGAAAAAGATGAAAACAAAAAAATAATAATAATTGGGGGAGAACCTAAGAGACATTGAGCGAAATGCTTGTCCCACAATGTCTCTGCCCACAAAAAGGGTGAGGAATTCCAGGAGGCCGTTTGTGCACAACTCTAGGCTAGATATAGTCGTACCTTGGAAACACGAACGGAAGCCATTCCGGAAGTCCGTTTGACTTACAAAAAATATTCAACTTCCAAGGCGCGGCTTCTGATTGGCTGCAGGAGCTTCCTGCAGCCAATCGGAAGCTGCAGAAGCCCCACTGGACGTTCGGCTTCCAAAAGAATGTTTGCAAACCAGAACACTCACTTCCGAGTTTGCGGTGTTCATGAGCCAAAATGTATGGCTGCTAAGGTGTTTGTCAAGCAAGGTATGGCTGTACTACTTTTTCCTCAAGGGTGTTTCTACTTCGTGCGAATCAGATTCCTATGGAAGTAGGACCTGAGCACAACAACATTCTCTCTACTTGTGATTTCCAGAAGCCATTGAGAGCCACGCCCTTCATGATTTTTTCTAATCCCCTTCTAAAGCCATTGAACGTGGTGGCCATCAATGAATTAACTATGTGTGAAGAAATACTTCCTTGCATATCTATGAGATCTAGGATTTTGAGAGAAGGAGAAAAACTTTTCTCCGTGTCATGCTTAATTTCAGTCACCCTAGTTGCCTTTTCTCCAACCCGGCATGGCCAAACTTGGCCCTCCAGCTAACAGGAACAGTGGTCAGGGATGATGGGCATTGTAGTCCCCAAACAGCTGGAGGGCCAAGTTTGGCCATGCCTGCTCCAAACTAAAGAGTTTCAAATGCTGTGACTTTTCTTCATAGGGGAGTTTCACCATCCCTTGAACATTTGGGTTGCCCTTTTCTGAACCTTGAGTGTCCACTTATGATCACCGAAGGAGAAGAACAGGAGGAGGAGAAACATCATTCCGAAAGAGAATACCAATTTGCATTAAATTAGCATGTCCTAATGACTAGAATTGAAACAATGCAATGCATCTAGTGGGGGAGACTGGCAGAAGGCAAGTTGTGTGTCTCTGCTCAGTCTGGTGCCCAGGTTCTTAAAACAGGACTTGGACTAGGCAGCCCTTCCGATAGAGGACTTCTTTCCAAAAAGGAGGGGGGGGGGGGAAACTATCCTCTGACAACCCCTCACAAATAGAGGGCTGGAAAATAGGACACCTGGCTATTCTAATTTTGCCTCATCATTCACTATCTGTAAACAGCAAGGTTAAAAATGCAGGTGAATTGGACCAACAGAATAATAACTATCAATGCCTATATCTGCTGAAGACAAGAATGCAGGATTTGTCTCCAGGGACAGCCTGTTTTCCCTCCTGCTGCCATTCCTTGTAAAATAGGATCTTCATCAGATCTGCTGTGACAGTGTGTATCTTTCCCCCGAGCCTCCTTCCAGTCCCCTGCAGGGCTCTGGTCATCTTTATCCCCAAGAGAGACTCTAAGCCTGACAATGCTTTAACTGGAAACAATGTCTATGGAAATGAGCAAAGGCAAAGCAGCCTGCGCTATGAAAATGGGTTTAAATCCTGTCATTATCGCACTTTAACATTACTTTGGGATCATGCATTTAATTACTCCCCAGAGACAATGAGCTGCCTAGTGCCAACCAATCTGAGCCTATTTATGAAACCAGATTGTTCCACCTGTATTTTGATGACTGCCGTGATTTTGGGGTTGCAGACTTAAGGAATAAAAGTAAGTTTAACAGAGTTTTCCCAAGTCCGTGTGAGCTAAGCTAGCTCCGCGCTGACCTTGCCAGTGTCACAATGGACTGGGCCCACAAGGTGCTCACCTTGGCAGAAGGCGCTCAATCCTAAAGTGTCCCATGTCTGTGAAGGAAACTGACCATCAATCTTGGCTTCCCAGAGTGTGGAGCAGGCACACACATCTGTCACATGAGATAAATCATTTCCAAATCTTCCCTCCGTGTATTTACTGAATGTGAGGGGGGTGGGGGAATAGGACTAGACCTGCTAACCCTGTTGTCAGTCCCTTCAGCCAGGGATGGTTTACTGTGGAAAGTTGATCCTATCAGCTCCACCATCACTTCAAATGCAATGGTTTTCAACTGTGGCCCAGTTCACACAGTAAGCTGTGACTCACGTGTGTGTGTGTGTGTGTGTGCGCGCGCGTGTGTCATAGAACATCTGCATGTTCAGCATGCTTAAGAGCAGGCTCTATGCACATACCAACACCTGTGCGTACTGTGGGGCACGTGTGGGGCATCCTAGCCTATTCAGGATCTTTCCATAGATAGGAACTCTTCATACCCATGTGCTCCTTCTCACAGGCATTAAATGTAGGAGAGTGAGAGGCGTCGCTAGCAGGCGCATTGGTAGTGCAGGAGTGGATAGCAGGCATAAACATCCCACATGTTCTTTGTGTTAGGATCATCCTACTCTCGTGTAGGACCCTGGTAGAGACACATGCCCGACTGGCAAGTTCTCTCACTCCTGGTTTCTCGTTTGGGAGCTTCAAAAGCTTTCTTCTGCCCGAACATCACAGCGACTGATACCAAGAAGCATCAACACACTTAGGAACCTGCAGAGTATTTGCAATTTGCATAACAGAACTCAGTAGCACAGCACTTCGGCTAATCTACTTTATTTACATATAATACACTCAGAGCATTCTGACTTAACTCCTGCTTCTTTCTCATCAGACAGCAAAGAGAAAAAGAACAAAGGACAATAGTCCTACTTCACGGAACACAGTAACACAAAACATCCTGTCTCTGTCACTTCCCACACTGTGGAATGAAAACATATACCGTCATGTGATAGACAACAATCTCATGACTGCAAACACGGAGCAAGAATCCTAACACTTTGAACATATGGAGAAGTGGTCCGAATCGGCCTACCACATGTACATAATGTGAATGAGCCCTTAGAAGTGTGATGAGTTCAAGGCCTCTGCTTATTCTGCCTAATGAGTTTCACCAAAAATGTGAGGCAATTTTCTGAGGTTCATGCTTAGGTTAAACATTGGTAGAGAGTTTGAAGGAAGCCACAAGAATTCAAACAAGGTTAGGAGCTAGAAGAAATAAATCTCCTTAGCCAGATTCAACTTCAGGTTGCATTTGTTTTCCAGCCTTCAGCTGTGCATGTGCCTGTATGCGCATGCATGTTAGGACACACAAATTCTGGCATTCCCAACTCTGCCGCTTTGCAGGACCAATAAATTCACCACTCTGTCTGCTCCAGTAATGGTCTCCATGGAGTTAATCAGCTTTTAAATGTCTGCTGCTTTGCTCCCAGAGCCCTGGGATGAGCTATTGATTCAGAAACTAATGTCACGATGTGATATTATCAACCAGGGAAGACAGAACAACCGAACTCTTATACCAAAAAAGGAAAAAAGAAAACCCACCATAAGTCAATATATTCAAACCATTTTAGGAATAGATTATAGCTAGGCAAATTATCCTCAAGGTTCATTCTGAGCATGCCATTGCAGTGCAGTTTGCAGACATTGTGGTAAACAAAGTAAAAAGCACAGGAAATGTGACATCCCAGCATTTTTGACATCCCAGTGTCCAATGAATCAATTGTGTCTTTATTTGAATGGTTGGGAACAGGGGAGGCTTGAGGCATGCTGCCTTTCACATGCTCTGGTTCTGAACTTTTATATCCCATCCCTAAATATATTTTGCTCCCTCTAATTGTGCATGGAATTTCAGATCTGGTTGGGATTGTGGTGAAGAATATTCAACAATGTTTCTTGAGAATGAATAGGAGTGGGGGGGGGGAGAGAAATTTGACTGAGTTTGCATTTAGTGTTGGAAATGTGGGAAAATCCTAAAATTTAGAAGGAAACCTCCCTAATTCATATGTTCTGAAACATTGCGAAAACTGAAGACCCCCTTCCTTCAAAATTCATATTTTTCCCAACTTTGCAAGTAATGTGTACAAAAAAAAGAAAGTTTATTGAAAGTGGTTTTGTTGGGTGTTATATTGGATTAGACAAAGTGAATACAGTGGTACCTTGGTTTACAAACTTAATCCGTTCTGAAAGTCCGTTGTTAAACCAAAACCATTCTTAAACTGAGGCGCAATTTTCCTAATGAGGCCTCCCACCACCTGTGCCCTTCCACTGTTCGGATTCTGTTCTTAGACTGAGTTAAAGTTCACAAACCAGGACAGTACTTCCAGTTTTGCGGAGTTCGTAAACTGAATAGTTTGTAAACAGGGCTGTTCTTAAACCGAGGTACCACTGTATTGTTTTTATATAGTGGACAGATGAAGAATCGAAAGTTATTTACTTTCTGAATCTTACCTTTCTCTTTTAACCTCTTTTATACTCTTCTTTCTTTCTCTCTCTCTCTCTCTCTCTCTCTCTCTCTCTCTCTTTCTGTATTCCCCCCCTCCTTTTTATATTTTTATTGTATCTATCTAGATTAAAGTCTTAGTTGGGATTTAAGAAAGGAAAAGCTATTAAGTTTTGTATTTTTCTCTATAAACCTTAATAAAATTTATTATATAAAGTAATGTGTACAAAAATGCACATTCTGCAGCTAAGTGTGGGTGCGAATGCATATATTATCAGAAGTAACATGCACAAATGCATTCCATTAGGGAAAACTGCTTTGCAGAAATGCATATATTAGTCCAAATTGCATACAAAAATGTGTATATTGGGAGAAATGCACACTGGGGTGCTGATGAATTTTCACGAAGAAGACTTTAAGAACAAAACAAAACTGCAAACTGAATTATGGAGATTTAAGATGGGGGAAATGTGAGATTGAGAGAACCTGAAATTGGCACAGTTACAGGTAGGTAGCCGTGTTGGTCTGAGTCGAAGCAAAATAAAAAAATTCCTTCAGTAGCACCTTAAAGACTAACTAAGTTTTTTATTTTGGTATAAGCTTTCGTGTGCATGCACACGAAAGCTCATACCAAAATATAAACTTAGTTAGTCTTTAAGGTGCTACTGAAGGAATTTTTTTATTTTGCTGAAATTGGCAGATTCTCCCCTCCCTAGGAATGGAGAACTGATATTTGGAAAAGGGGCTACCTGTATCCTTGTCCAGTGTGGGGAAAAGAAGCCCAGAGAATATTTATGAAGATGGCTTCACAAGGTGCTGTAGTTAGGTGCTTATGTGCTCTGTAAAGCTACAGCCTAATTAAACAGCTGTTTTCTTCCAAAAGGGCTGGCATCCATTCCCTAGCTCTTGAGAAGCTAGAGAACATCACTAAAATTCTGCCGCCACAGGGATTTTGAATTGTCAAGGCTATTAGGGGATAATACATCATTGTCCGCATGGATTTTTAAAGAATAGAAGTTGTTGGCTGCGTGAGTTTGTCTGTGTCTTCCTGCTGTGGTCTGCTCTAATTTGTCTTCTACCTGAGGTGAAGTGCCCACCTGGTTGACTCCGAACAATTCAAGCGAATCACTACTAGTCCCACTTTCTGAACTGGTACTGTAATTCAAAATTATAAGATGGAGACTGGCATTCTTGTGTGTTTTCTTGCAGTACCTGCAACACCCTTGAATCTAAAAATATATGTAGAGGAGATGTCACTGAGAATCGCCAATGAGCAATGTTTAACTTCACAGTGATGGAGGGATCTTGCCTGTGCTACTTTTATACGCACCAATCTGCACATAACTAGTGTTGAAATGCATATTTACATACCCTTTTTACCATACAATACATATTTCAGTATGTGTTTTATCTCAATGTATTTATTTATAAATTTATTATTAATTTATGTACTGCCCTTCATCATAAGATCTCAGAGAGGTTCACAGAATAAAGTGCAGCATAAAAAACAAGTAAATAAGTAAAACAAAACAGCAAAACAATAACCCCCACTTCCCACAATCTACGTAGTTAAAAAGCACATTTTATCCTAAATGATGCCACATTTTGAAAAGAATTTTGGTATGCCTTTTTTGAGTGGAGAACTTTGTCAGAAAATCAAGAGGTGCAAAAATTCAAAGGAAAACCACATTTTAATACCTCCCATTAGTCCAGGAGGTGATGATCACATTGTAATCCACAGAAATCCATTTTCTCATGTTCCTGCAATGGGGTAGCTCAGAGTGAGACAGAAAGTGACTTGGTGACTTTCCCAAAGCTGCAGAATTAGCATCGGAAAGTGGCTGAAAAGAATGTACCTTTCAGCATTTTTGTCCTCTTCCTAAAAATAGAGCAGCTTCCCTATTCCAAATTGGAGAAAAGACAATGCTTTGGGTTTCGGATCTCAGGGGTAACTAAATGTCAATGGATGTGAAAATATCCAAGAACACGCTGAGAGAGGGAATGTTGAGGCCTTGCTTTCTTTCCCTCATTCCAACCACAAAAAGCATCTCTGCAGAGATCCAATGAAGAATTAATAATGAATTGCACTCTCAACAGCTTTGTTCACTGTAGGAGAAAAATCGGCAAAATCAAAGGTAAGAAAAAAATTATAGCCTTCCAAGATGACAAGGGAGACCTGGCAGTCAGTCAGCAGGAAAACTACACTGGCTGACAGTGAAAGACAGCTCTAAAGTCACCAAAACACCTGTCTGCACAGAGCCACCTGTCACATTAGTGAAAAATATATTCAGTATCGGCTCTCTGCATCACGTAATTGCGACAGAGGCAACTGTTCTACAATGAATCTAACACAGAGGGGTTAAAAGCAAACAATGGCAGAATTGCCAGTCAAAATTTCTGAAGGACTACTTCATAGAAGCAGGGAAAGAGGTGACCACTGGGCCTCAAGTTTGGGATCATGTTCTCCTTCTCGCACTAGCAGAGGACCCCTTTGGACACTCCAAAGGAGTGTAAGTTGAAGACAGATGACTAGATTGTGTTTTCCTCTCCGGCAGGTTCCAGATCCAGGTCTCTCCTACAAGGGGAGATGAGACAAGAACATAAGGAGAGCCCACTGCATCAAATCAAATGCTTGCTTCAAGGATAGGGAGCTTTCTTCAGCCTAAGAGCTGCGTTTCCTTCTAAGCAACCTACCACGGGCCCACGGCTGCCAACTCTATAGGGCTGAGGTGTCTTTGGCTTTCTCAATACCTGTGGGGAGGGGCCCAGGCCCCCTAAATGATGAGGGGATGGAGGAGACTGAGTGTGGCACAGCTTCAGTAG
The DNA here is from genome assembly GCF_963506605.1 of Zootoca vivipara. Taxonomy (NCBI): domain Eukaryota; kingdom Metazoa; phylum Chordata; class Lepidosauria; order Squamata; family Lacertidae; genus Zootoca; species Zootoca vivipara. Next base: position 9,722,101 of record NC_083287.1, on the reverse strand, counting down.
CTGGCTCTTCCTGAGCGTGAGAGAGGAGGAGCCACCAGCCATTGAAGCTGCACCATGCACGCTTGGCCTCCTCCAAATGATGCGACGTCACGCACATGACGTCATACACCATGGCCAATGGTCAGAGGTAATTGGAGCTGGAGCTCAGCAATATTAGGAGGACCGCAGGTTTTCCACTCTGGTGTGGGACAACCAGTTATAGAGAGTATTGAAACCTCACATTCTAATAGCTGGAATTATAATACAGTGGTACCTTGGTTGTCAAATTTAATCCATTTCGGGAGTCCGTTTGACTCCTGGAACGGTTCGAAAACCAAGGCGAGGCTTCCAGTTTGCTGTAGGAACCTCCTGCACTCAATCGGAAGCTGCCTAAGCCACGTTGGGTGTTTGGTTTCCAAAAAACATTCACAAACCGGAACACTCACTTCCGGGGTTGCGGCATTCGGGAGTGGATTTGTTCGACAACTAAGCCGTTCGGCAACCAAGGTACCACTGTATTTACCAACTACTGATTTCCCATATTAAAGGTAAAGGGACCCCTGACCATTAGGTCCAGTCGCAAACGACTCTGGGGTTGCGGCACTCATCTCACTTTATTGGCCGAGGGAGCTGGCATACATGTGGCCAGCATGACTAAGCCGCTTCTGGCGAACCAGAGCAGCACACAGAAACATCATTTACCTTCCCACCTGAGCGGTACCTATTTATCTACTTGCACTTTGATGTGCTTTTGAACTGCTAGGTTGGCAGGAGCTGGGACCGAGCAACGGGAGCTCACCCCGTCGCAGGGATTCGAACCGCCGACCTTCTGATCGGCAAGCTCAGTGGTTTAACCTCAGGTTAGGAAACAACATAAATAAGATTAATGCACATAGACACACAGGCTCAGGTTTAACCCACAGTGCCACCCACGTCCCTTGATTTCTCATATTACACCAGATTAAAAAACAACAACAAAGCCATGTCATTTATTGGACAGTTTTGAATGTTAAAGGAAAAATGTGGAGAATTCGGTAATTCTAACTTGTATTATTGCTTAAGACCATAGAGAGTGATGCATGGTTGAGGTGAGAAGCAGTCAAATTCCATAGGGAGAGATGCTTGTAGAACCCAAGAGTTTTACAGAATCCTGTTCTATTTGGTACAACCCACAAAATGTTTGTATAGCTTGTTTGTATTCTCTTGTGGTCTGGTAAAAAATGAACATGTCTTGTAGCAAATCAGAGCTGTAAGCAAACAAATAACCCTCCTAGTGCCCGTAGCCTTATTGAAGAAGATATTTATTTTTTTATTACTCCATCATACAAATAAGTTTCCCAAAAACTTTATAATGCCATCACATAAATATGATGTTGGGGAAAATAAAGTTCAGTCATAGCTTCACAACCTTACAGACTAGAAACCTGCAGATGTATCCAGCTGTGGCCTTCAGATGAAAGTAAGGCTCCCATCAGCCGAATCTTAAATCTATTCTGGAGGGTTCTTCAGAGTAGATTTAGGGCCTCAGGGGGCTGGGGGGGGGGAGAGAAATTGCTGAAGATGGCTTCCCTCCCTTTTCTGCAGATGGAACCCTCATCAATGTGCTGAGTAACACCATTGGGTTTAATCCTTGATATTTAAACAAGCAAAGAAAGCTGAGGTTTTTAGGACAGTGATATATATTTTTACGGAATACCACATTTGCAGGCGTTTCCGCATTCTTGTGGGATTTATTTACAGTGGAACCTCGGTTTATGAACACCTTTACAAATTTTCAGTTTACAAACGCTGCGGACCCATCTGGAATGGATTCATTCACTTTCCATTACTTTCAATGGGAAAGTTCACTTCAGTTTATGAACGCTTCAGTTTATGAACAGACTTCCGGAACCAATTACACCCATGCTTCGGGTTAAGTACACTTCAGGTTGAGTACTCCGCAGACCCATCTGGAATGAATTAATCCACTTTCCATTACTTTCAATGGGAAAGTTCACTTCAGTTTATGAACGCTTCAGTTTAAGTACTCTGCGGACCGTCTGGAACAGATTAATCCACTTTCCATTACTTTCAATGGGAAAGTTCGCTTCAGTTTATGAACAGACTTCTGGAACCAATTGTGTTCATAAACCGAGGTACCACTGTATTTACTCTTTATTAAAAGCATTTGTAGCCTTTTCTCGTTGATTTTCCAGCAAAGTAGATTCTTAAGATGATTTTCAGCAAACAAATAAACCAATACTTGAATCAGCGGTGCACTCAGAATCCTGGTCATGGCTGATATCCTGGACACATGTTTTATGTTTGCTACTGATTTTGTTGCTGTTGTTGCATGTATACAGACTAGGTCACAGGCAGGCTAAATGTAGAAATAACAAGCTCCTATCGACTGCCTCCAAGATGTCTGCTTCATTGAGCAAGCACATGTCAATAGATCGATGCAGCGCGGGGAAATTTTGACTGCGGGTAGTTTGGTCTGTCAGTGACAGCTACCCATCTTTTGGGAATATCAATCAAGAAACTACTCATCTGGAATGATTTACTTTGCATGGACATTCACATGCCCCATTTTGCATGTTAGATTTCATAAAATCAGAACTCCGAACTTCAGTCAAAGGGTTTAAAGAAATTAAAACTACAGTATGTTTTAAAAGCGCAAATGATTGAAATGACCAACAGAGTGGGAACATCACATGTCCCCCTAAAAGGATGCAAGGTACTATGAATATCAATCGATGTGCCAGCACATTACTTTCATGTTTTCCTAACCTGCAAGCATATTCTGGCCTGTGTCTGCTCCTCTGGTAAGTAAAATAGAGAAGCATAGAGACAGGTAACAGGATAATTCCTTGCCCCTGAACTCTGTTCGCGTTAAGTGTTGCATATTGTCTTCATCAGCCTCTACCGGCAAGCCCAGGAATCAAAGCATTCATCATTCCTGACTGTGCTTAAGCACAAAACCTTCTGAATGCAGCTTTGGGAAACTGAAACTAGTGTTTGAAAAGAAATATGAGGAAATGGAAAAGAAAAACACCAAGCCATTTTTCTTACTGGATAAAATTCTAACTGTTGGTTATATATATAGTTACAATGCAGCAACGGGTGTTGAGACTGGTCTTCTAGAAAAATAGCTTTATGTAGTAGGAATATTGATTAGTAGCAGGGCCGGCTCGTTATAGACCCCCGGTGGCGCAGTGCACCACGGCGCGGGGCTGGTAAGCTGGGCGCCGGGCTGGCAAGGAGGGCGCCGCACGGCGAAGCCGCGCGGAAACCAATTGTGCCCTGCGAGGGCGGGGTGGGCGGCGGAGCGATCTCCGCCCCTCAGCACCAGGACGCGCGATCTGCTCAAGACGGCCCTGATTAGTAGGGCATGGGGGAACCACTAACAGCTTTTGAGTTTATACTGAGGAAATTAAGGAGCCCTAGTAGAAAGACAAAGGAACCTGATTCACTAGCAATAATGGCTGGGATCCATTCCAAACCTCCTCATAACTGAGTGAAACATGTCTTCCCAAATGCATTTCTTTTGAGGGGGCTGATATTTCCTTACACCTGAAGCCACTCACATCCCGTGAGCTTGTGCTTCAAGTTTGTTTGCAGCATCAAACTAACAAATATAAATTAAATGAATAAGTAAGTAAGTAAGATGAACCAACCCAGACCTTGCAATCATCATCTGAGGCCCCTCTTCAAGTGCTCCTTCCATGAGAGGTCCGGAGAGTGGTAACATGAGAACTGGCCTTTTCTGCAGTGGCCCCCCCCCCGTTTGTGGAATGCTCTCCCCAGGGAGGCTTGCCTCGCACCTTCAATTCATCTCTTTAGGAGCTGGGCAAAAACATTCCTCCTTTCCCAGGCCTTTGGCTAATTAACAATCTATGTTTGTAATTATGTCATGTATTTCTTGTGTTTTTACACTATAAAATGCCCTGTGATCTTTTATATGCCTGTTGTCTTTGTCCATGGAGTTTTCTTTGCAGGGATACTGGAGTGGCTTGCCAGTTCCTTTTCCAGGTGGATTACGTTTAGTCAAAACTCTCCACTGTCCATCTTGGGTGGCCCTGCATGGCATAGCTCATAACTTCTCTGAGTTATTCAAGCCTCTTCGCCACAACAAGGCATTGATCCATGAAGGGGGATCAATCGTGAAGCTGAGGCTCCAATACTTTGGCCACCTCATGAGAAGAGAAGAATCCTTGGAAAAGACCCTGATGTTGGGAAAGATTGAGGGCACTAGGAGAAGGGGACGACAGAGGACGAGATGGTTGGACAGTGTTCTCGAAGCTACGAACATGAGTTTGACCAAACTGCGGGAAGCAGTGCAAGACAGGAGTGCCTGGCGTGCTCTGGTCCATGGGGTCACGAAGAGTTGGACACGACTAAACGACCAAACAACAACAAGCCCTGTGATCATCTGATAAAGGGCAATATATGCATTTAATAGATAAACAAACAAATGAACCTCTGTGTTTACCTAAGGTTTGGGTAGAACTAGTCTGTGGTGTGTCTCTTCTCTCCAAAAGTGCAATTTTCTGGTCTCTCCCAAGAAGCACAAGTATTTTCATGCTGCTTCTTGTGATTCCTTTGCATTTTCAGAAAGGGAGGAGAAAGGACAGTGTGGGGAACAGCTCCTTTCTACTCACTGCTAGGTTTGCAAAGGAAATCCTGCCCAATCCATGCTTTCAAAAAGAATCTGCAGTCCAAAACCCAGCCAACTGTCAAAATTTGCAATTCTCTGACCCCCCCCCCCAGGCAGCTCTTCAGTCAAGTAACGCATACAAAAATGCATACACTGGAATATAGTGTGCAGAAAAATGCACATTGTCCTAAAAATAACATTAAAATGTTATAACACATGGGAAAACCGCTTTGCAAAAATGTGTATATTAGGCAAGAGTGCACACAACAATGTGTACGTTAGGAGGAATTTGAGTTGTGCTGATAATTTTCTTAAAAAACCCAAAAACAAGCTTGCAAAGTTGTGTGGAAAAACTGGAGAACTGAACGTAACAATGGAAAAATGAGGAAAGGTGAGGTGCCAAAAACGACAAATTTATCCTTCCATACTCAGTGCTAAAGTTGTTTCCTTACAACCTGTTTATTGAGCATTCATCCGGATTTGTCGACAAAGTTTGTGGGAAGGTTGGATGCTGCTGGCTAGTTACTGAGCATACGTTCTGCTTTGTTGTTGTTTTGTTTTCCCCGAAGGGAGGTTATATGGTGCTGCATCAAACAATTGTTATCCCTCGTTGCACAAGGGCCCCCGAATCATCTTCAATTGTGCAATCTAAATTTGTCGGGCGGTGATTGAATCTTACCTGAAAAGAGCGACACTCTGGCAGCAGCCTTAAGCCACAACAAGGAAGTCAGATCCATAGAAAACAACGAGCTTTCCTCAACATAGTCCTTACTTCTTCTTTTTTAGTTTTTTTAGTCAATCTTTATTGAGTTAAAATGAATACATCCATACAGTATTTGCCATTACAAGCTTACAACTTAAGAAAGAGAAGAAAAACGTGAAATAAGGACAAGTGTGTAAAAATCAAGGAAAAAAGAAGAGAAAAAACATACGTAATTATGAAATTCCTCATCACTAAGTATTTTGTTAATGCAATGATTATTCACACAATTAGAAATAAAAAGTGCTGCAAACATTTTAAAAGCCTTCCAAGTATTCTCATTGTACTTTATCTGTTATATATACATTATACCGCACAGTTACCTGTTTCTTGTGATTTTTCATTATACCTCAGTTACCTTTTATGAATTTCAAGGATCAGTCTAATTCTGCCAGGAGATTTCTGTTTCATAGTACTTGCTGTATACACAAATTGTTTATAAATGCAATATATAAAATACGAATCCTTTCAGCACAATTCTAAAATGACAGACATAGGGGACTTAGGTAGCTCAATGGATAGTCTTATTAGCTATGGGAAGTAAATGGAACTTCCAGCTACAGTGGCAGTATATATCTCAATAGCAAAAAAACAAAAAACAAAAAACCACACACTTGTCTATGCAAACTCTAGGGTCTAGACACCATCACTTTTAAGAAGAGTTCCCTCAGTTTCAGAAATTAGAAACCATTCAGATAACATTCTTGTGTTGGATTTGAGCCAGTATTCGTATTTGCAAATATTGCAATGAATATTTGATTACCCCGGTGCAAAGTGATATAAATCTGTAGGGGCAGGGAGGGGAGGGATTATATTTAATATCCTCCTTTTAGCTGGATTTTGTGTGTGTGTGTGTCTTTGTGATATCTACAAAGAGAAGAGAAACTTTACAACACCTGTCAACAGCCATTAACAACTGCTGTTGGCAGGGCCTTTAAAACAGATGCCCTTTTTTAGTCTTTTATATAACAAACTTATTTATAAAACCTTGCACTTCTTTTGTATATGCCAGAGCCCATTAAAATATCATATATAAACCCACGGCATGGCGGAGAGTCATATTTTAGACCCTCTTGCTTGGAAAAACACTGCAGAGAGGTAAAAGATAGTGATCATTGCAAAGTAACAGCCGCAAATTTACTGTGCCCAGTTAGCGCTCACGTTGCCTTCTGCAATTACCTTCCTACCAAAAGACATGCTATTAATAGTTCAGATCCAGGCGCTGGAAAGCACAGAGAGTCTGGCTTGGGTTTTACTTGTTTCCCAAAAACCAGCTGGGTGTTGCTTATTATTTGCTGTAATGTAACCTCATGGAGGACTTAGTCTAATCACTAAAATGATATTTTGTTCTCTTGCCTGCGTTGTTGTTTACCAGTGCTCTCTTCTAAGTCTCTGCAAGAAATGTGAGCACCCAGTCCAGTGAGATAACTTTTCATCGCTATTGGGTCATGCAAGGAATTCAGATGAGGAACTTTGAGACCGGGGGGGGGGGGGCTTGGGTTGCGCTCTGGGGAAATTGGGAGTTGCCCAAGTGCAGTGATGCAATCCAGACATGATACAGCATATCAAAGAAACATGTCTAGACTAGAAGGAGATATGGAACATAGCACCTCCCCCCCCGCCTTGGAACACATCAGTCCGTTCTTTAAAATTAGAAGCCAAACTGAGCCAATGCATTTGGAATGTAGAGAGGGATGTCTCAAGTTCCAGAAAAGGGTTTGTAGGTTTTGAGGGAAAGTCCTGAGAGAGACATATAAAGCAATGGATGACATTGCAAGCCACTACTTCTCTGCCCCTTAGTGTACGGTAAACTCATATCTTCATGACTTGCTGCCTTCGGGGGTGGGGGGTGGGGTCAAATGTGCATGACCCACCCACTGGCGGAGGAAGAGGAGTGTGTGGGGAGCACACCGCCCTCGGCAACGTGATCCCGGTGGTGTGCCATCTTGGCTGCCCCCCCGCCCACGTTTGGTGCCGCACCCCACAGGTGGCGTGCCATGCCCCCAGGATGTGAGTCACGCCCCCAGGACGCACACCAGCCCCGCCCTGCCTACTCTCCACCCCCCAGTGTCGGAGCATGAACTGGACCCACCTTCCTTGGAAGAGATTCAAGGCCAATTAAACAATCTATGTCCTTTTAATACCAGGTGGTGGTGGTGGTGGTAATTGTTTTTGCTTGTTACCATGTTACATATTTTTGTGTTTTTATATAGTAATCCACCAAGCAGCCTTGGATGAAGAGCAGCATATAAATTTTAAAAAATAATAATAAAGCCTGTCTCTCCCTAGTGGAGTGGGGTTGGTTTATCACATGGGCAGGAGTGTCCAATTAGAGGGGAGACCCAGCCTTCCATTCAAGACTATTCCGCCCACTCCCCCCCCCAATTCACATAGCAACAGCCTCCCTCTACACTGTGGGCATTCGCTTTTTCTGCGGCCCATGCATTGGCTATCACATGTCAATTGAACATGCCTAAAATGGTCGCCGCATGTAATACCCGCTTCACTTTGGAACTCCCTGCCTATTGAGATCAAGCAGGCTCATTTGCTGTACTCTTTTCGGCGCCAGCTAAAAACATTATTGTTCCGATGCTTAGAAAGCTGAGGTAATTTTAATCTGCTTTCATATTTTAACTTTAAAAGCATGGTTGTGATTTTTCCTTGATTTTACTCTTTTATCTTTTGTAAACCGCTTTGTGGTTTGCTAACAACCAATCAGTGTATAAATTATATGAAACAAATAAACAAACAATGACAACGAGAAGACAATTTACACAAAAGGAGGGGGGGAGAAGCATGCCCCTTAGTTTGACAATCAGGGAGCGTGGTATCTGAGCCTGGTTTGTATCAAGCAGAGTGGCTGGGGAAACCCAGCTAGATAGATGGGACAGCAACAACAACAACAACAACAACAACAACAACAACAACGCAATAACTGAAACACTATAGACATGTCTTTGCCTCTATGCAATCAGAGGACAGCCAGAAGAGGGAGCGACATGCTCTACAATTGCAAAACCAAGATTGACAGGAACATAGGAAGATTACCAAGGCAGACTGTTGATCCATCTAGCTCACTGTTGTCTATAGTCCCTGGCAGCTGCTCACCAGGGTTTCCGAGAGGGAGTCTCTCCTAGCCTGACCTGGAGATTCCATGGACGTACAAAAATGTGTGCCCTGCCCGTGAGTTACAACCCTTTACAGGATTTCAGTCATAAAATTGTGGAGTTGGAAGGATTCCAGAGGGTCATCTAGTCCAGTCCCCTGCAATGCAGGAATCTCAACTGATTAATGGCTGGTTAGCTTGAATTAAGCTGATGGCAAACACTGAAACGGTAGCCGTGCAACAGGCAGTGTCCGGGTGCTGTGTGAACAGACTCTGTGCACTCCTTGGGCCAATCAGGAAGCAGCTGGAGAAAAGCAGGTGGTGACTTAATTCAAGAACAACTTCAAGAACAACTTGTCAATGGGTCATTCTCAAATGTCCTCGAGGTCAGCCCTGAGGACCCTTCTTGAGCGCCTGCTGATGAAATCTCTTTGCTTGGCAGGCCTGAGATATGGCCTTTTTTGTGTTGGCCCAGTGAGTTTAAAGCCTCTTCTGCCAGGTAGAACATATCTGCTCTCTTCTTTGAAGGCCTTCAGAGAGGCAGAAAATCTTGTTTGTTTCAGGCTGTATTTTCCAAAGAAATCCTGCAATCCCACTGTTCCCCGCCACCCCTGGTTTACATGGTCTTATTGGCATCTAAATTAAATTTGTGCGAGGGTGCGTTTTTTTTTAAGTGGTGTGTGTGCTTAACTTTTAAATGGCACAATGCTGGTTGATGTTGTTATTTTATGTGAATGGTTTGATTCTCACGGTCGTATATTCTTCCCCTTTGATGATTTTTTAAAAAAATCTTTCCTTATTTGCTGCTGCATTTTAATTCCTCATAGAGGCTGCCTTGCAAGGCCATCTGCATTAAAAGATGGCTTATTAATATTGTTTCAAATAAATAAATAAATAAATGGCCAAAATTGCTCATTGCCTTTTGTAAATTAAAAGAGAGGAGGAGGAGGAGGAGGAGGAGGAGGAGGAGGAGGAGGAGGAGAGGAAGAAGAAGAAGAAGAAGAAGAAGAAGAAGAAGAAGAAGAAGAAGAAGAAGAAGAAGAAGAAGAAGAAGAAGAAGAAGACTGTGAAGTTGGAGGGGGTTGGGGTGGAATCCTGCTGTCAGTCTCCCTGTTCTGTGGACCATGCCTTTGGACTTCTGAGCCAGAGTATCAGTTTGAGATCTGTCTGCCACTCATGCTAACCCCATCTCATTATCTCTGGAACAGCTGCAGATTCCTGCCCCCATGACTCTGGACTGAAAGCACTGGAGAGCTTTGGTATGCTTTTAAGAGATCAGATGAATTCATTCACAGTCTAGAAAGTGCATGGGGGGAGGGGAGGAACGAGTCAAGAGTAAGGAACGGTCCGCTGACGTGGTTTAGGGATTTGATGAGCAGGCCACCTGCTCCCGGGACCCTTGTCTGTGAGACATTTGAGCCTGTGAATTCAGAGACGGCACTCCACTGTCTTTGAACTAATCTTGCGAGTCTGGCAGCGCCGTCCTAAGGAATGTGACCTTGGGGGGTGGAGATCTAGCCCAAATACCTTGGCAGGGCAGGCTGAAGAGACATGTTCACATCAGCGAAATGCTGAGTGAAATAGGAAACATAAAAATGCTTCTTACATAGGGATAGATTTGTCAAACGCAAATCGCAAATGCCTTCTGGTACACCGCGGCTGAGATGCAGATGCCATTCCCGTGTCTCACAAGGAAGATTCCGGCCTCAAGGCAGAAAAAAGCAGGTCAAGTTAAGGAGGAGGCAGAAGGTGGTCGTTCCATAAATTGCTCCAGGTGGTTGTGGCGCTCAGGGAAAAGGGTAAAATTTGGGAGTCAATGTATTTTGCAACCAGGACTATAGTTAGAAGGTGCTTTCCAGTATCTCTCCAGCATTTTGAAAACATTTTCCTTCGCCAGGAACTCAAGAAACAGGAAATGGCTGAAGCTGGGCCCCAACCACGTGAGTTCCTTAAGTGCTCTTGGTGTACAGGCCTCAGAGGTTATTTTTTAAAGCACTTGTGCCACATCAGGTCTGTATGAAAGACCAGAGCTTGTGCAACGGCCATCTTGTGTGCTTGCCTGAAGTGAACCTGGGAGTAGGCAGTACATTTTAACAGGAGGATCACATAACCTGAGTTTTATTACAGATGTCAAGTTCATTGGAGTGAGGAACAAAGAAGGTCATGTGAAGTGGCTACAGGCCTCCTGCACAGTATGAAACAGGTAAGAAACAAGCTGAAATTAGTTACCAGTCCTGTTGTATTTGTCATATCACTCAAGAAATGTTTTCTTCTCCCAGAAGAGAAAAGTAGAGGATGAAAAGGAGGGGCTGTTAGAATGATCCTTCTGACAGATAAAAGTGCATGCGGATTCTTACCATTTTGTATAGACCACTTCACATCCAGAATGTTTCAGTAATCAGAATTAATGGAAAATATAGGAACTGATTAAACTAGCATCACTATTAAAACCAGAGGTTCCCCTACCCCGATTCATAAAAATCCCCATGTTGTTTTTTAGGCTGGAATCATGCCCCCTCCTTTTTAATAATAATAATAATAATAATTTTTATTTATACCCCGCCCTTCCCAGTCAAGACCGGGCTCAGGGCGGCTAACAACAAATAATATCAACACAAATATAAAAGAAACATTTCAGTTAAAACAACAGAATAATACAATGTTAAAATTCAATTTTAAAATTAAAAATCTACGAATAAGATAAAACCATTATGAATAAAACCTTAGGGGAGGGTAACCGTGGGGTCAGACTGCGTCAGTCCGAAGGCCAAACGAAACAGCTCTGTCTTGCAGGCCCTACGAAAAGATGACAAATCCCGCAGGGCCCTAGTCTCCTGGGACAGAGCGTTCCACCAGGTCGGGGCCAGTACTGAGAAGGCCCTGGTCCTGGTCGAGGCCAGCCTAGCCACCTTGTGACTCGGGATCTCCAATATGTTATTATTTGTGGACCGTAATGTCCTCTGTGGGTCATACCGGGAGAGGCGGTCCCGTAGGTACGAGGGTCCTAAGCCGCATAAGGCTTTAAAGGTCAAAACCAGCACCTTGAACCTGATCCTGTACTCCACCGGGAGCCAGTGCAGTTGGTAAAGCACTGGATGAATATGATCCCGCAGCCGGGACCCCGTAAGGAGCCTCGCCGCGGCATTCTGCACCCGCTGGAGTTTCTGGGTCAGTTTCAAGGGCAGCCCCGCGTAGAGCGAATTACAATAATCAAGCCTAGAGGTGACCATCGCATGGATCACTGTGGCTAGATCAGGTTGAGAGAGATAGGGGACCAACTGCTTAATGCGGCGGAGATGGAAAAATGCCACCTTGGCTGTGGTTGCAACCTGTGCCTCCATGGAAAGGGAGGCATCCAAGGTTACCCCCAAGCTCTTGACAGAAGGGGCTGACACTAATTGGGCCCCAGCGAAAGATGGAAGTTGGCCCCCCCGCCCCATGTCATCCCGACCCAGCCAGAGGACCTCTGTCTTCGAAGGATTTAGCTTCAGCCGACTCCCACGTAGCCATCCAGCAACAGCTTCCAGGCACTTGGTCAATATGTCCGGGGCCGAGGCAGGACGGTCATCCATCAACAGATAAATCTGGGTGTCATCAGCATATTGATGACAACCCAGCCCAAAACTCCGGACAATCTGGGCAAGGGGGCGCATGAAGATATTAAAAAGCATTGGGGAAAGGATTGCACCTTGCGGGACTCCACACACCAAGGAGTGCCGCAGTGACAACCCCCTCCCTAGCGCCACCCTCTGTCCCCGACCTGAGATAAAGGAACGCAGCCATTGTTGGACTGTACCCTGAATCCCCACGTCGGCAAGGCGGTGGTCTAAAAGCTCATAATCGACCATGTCGAAGGCGGCTGACAGATCTAGAAGAATCAGCAGCCCCGACCCGCCTTGATCCAGCTGTTTACGGAGGTCATCTGTTAGGGCGACCAGTGCTGTCTCGGTCCCGTGGCCGGGACGAAAGCCGGACTGGAATGGATCTAAAGCCAATGTTTCATCCAGAAACCTACCGAGCTGTTCGGCAACCGCTCTTTCAATTATCTTACCCAAGTATGGAAGATTTGAAACAGGGCGATAATTGGATAGATCTAGCGGATCTGACGATGCTTTCTTTAAGAGCGGACGCACCACTGCTTCCTTCAACTCCTCTGGGAAAGTCCCTGAACTGAGAGACAAGTTGATAATCTCAACCAGGGGGCCCCGTACCTCGTCTGGACACGCTCTAATCAGCCAGGACGGGCAGGGGTCTAGGGAGCAAGTGGTGGGCCTCCCAGCCTGGAGGAATCTGTCTACATCACCGGGGAGTATGTGGTCGAAATGGTCCAATACTAAACTCGAAGACAGTCGAGGCATGTGAATGCCTTAAAACTCACTAATATATCATTTCAGGCTAAGAATCACCTAAATAAGAGCATCAACATTGATCTGCAAATGTCCTACAACTGGAAAATCTACATCTAATTCAGGCACTGGTAAGATTCATCTGGGATTGTCATTATTCAGGTATGAATCCTGACATTCCTCAGCTATGGACGTGTTTATATAATTAGTTCACAATGTATTGGTTTGTTATATCAAGATTCTGGTATTGTATACTCCCCAGGGGTGGGAGAGGATGTGTGCAGATATTTCTTCTCCCCTTTTCACAGAGCCCATTGCCGTTATGAGCTGCCATAACCCATCAGCAGTGAAGCCCAATGCCTCCAGCTGTTTTTGGCCTACAATTCCCATCATCCCTGACCACTGGTCTTGCTAGCTAGGGATGATGGGAGTTGTAGTCCAACATCAGCTGGAGGCCAAAGGTTGGGGAACACTGCCATATACCACCCACAGCAGAGCCTAGAAGTATCTGAAGGGAGATTATGCACCTAGAACTACACTAGAGGTGTAAGAAGGCATCCTTTTCCGTTCTGTCCTATATTTTTTGCCTGCAGCACTGTTTTTGTTCCACTGCAGTTTTGTCACCGAAGGCCACATTATTTGTCTCACTGCCTGCCATTATGAAATCTTGCAAATTATATTGCCAATACAGTGGTACCTCAGTTTTCAAACGTAATCCGTTCCGGAAGACCGTTTGAGTTCTGAAACTTTTGAAAACCGAAAACTCAACAGCCGACAGCTAGGCCTCAGGATCTTGCACTCAGCGGAAGCCGTGTGGCATGTTCGACTTCCGAGGTGTGTTCAAAAACAGAAACTTTATTTTTTTAAAAACATAATTTTTATTGATTTTACAAATTACAAAAAACGGTACATACATGAACACCTTTTCCACCTTCTTCCCACCCCCCTCCATGGGTCCTCCCCTGCCACAGAAGTATCCCACGCAGGTGAACAGTCAGAGATGGTCCATTTTATGGTTGGATTTCTGTCCTCCCCCTCCCCTGACCCCAAAGCCCCCCCCTGCCACCAGAGAGCTCCAGGAAACCAGGGCAGTACGCAGGAAGTCATCCATCCAACCATCTATTCTCATACCAAAAAAGAGTAAAAAGAAAAAGAAAAAAAGAGAAAGAAAAAAAGACAAAAAAGGAAAAACAAAACAAAACAAAAATAATCTTTTTTCCATTCATAATTGATAAACCATATTTTGTGGGCTTCCCCAACCTCCCCCCTTCCCCAGTTTTCATCCCTTTTTTATCCTCTTCAACAGTTTCTTATTCTATGAAATAATTACCTTTATACCTTATACTACTTTAAAACTTGGCTATTATCATTTTCACCAAATATCCAAATCACTGAAAAATCAAACTCCCATTTTTTTCTTCCCGTGCCTAATTTTTACCCCCTCTATAAGCCTCCATATTTTCACCTTTTTCCAAAATCAATTCACTTTTAAAACTATAACTATTCCCAATCTAACCTTTCATCCCCGATTTCCGGCTCCAACCCCCCAATCCAGCAAGTTCCGTAGTCAGCAGTCCAGTTTTAATCCTAGTAATCCATCCTATTAATCACAACTTCACTTTCCCTTCACCCCACCCCCTTTTTACAGTATTTTGCCATCCAGGCCTCCATACAGCACCCCTGAGTTTCTTCTCTTCTCTGCTTATTTTTTTCCTCTTCCCTGTGGGCATTCTGGAGTTCCAGTAAATCCAATCGTACCCCCCTCAAAGGAGGGGCACTCCACCTGACTTTTTGTAGAGTAAAATCATCTTTTTTCCGTGGTGAGCTTCATTTTGTATTATATTGTCACAGTCCTCATCTTCATCTTTTCGTTCCAAATCACAGTCCCCATCATTGTCAAAATCCTCCAAATCACTGTCACTGTCACTGTCATTCTCACACTCGTCTTCCTCAGTTTCAGTAGCTTCATCCTCTAAGAAGTCATATTCTGCCATCACCATCTGGAATTGTTGCTTTAACTCTTGCTGTTGTGTCTCCTCTTTTTTTTTTTTAAATGAATTTTTATTCAATTTTCCGAATTTAACCAATTAAAATAATAAAAAAAACATTCTTTTATACAAAACATTATAAATTTTCATCTAACATCCTGCTCTGCCGAGCTACGACTTCCCCCCCTCCCTTCATGCGGGTTTCTTGTTGACTCCCTTTTTGCAGTTCCTTTTTGACTTTTTAATCAATTCGTAGGATTTACTTCAATCCTGCAAGTGTTTTTAAAGATCTACAGTTTTTCTCCATATACTCCACATATTTACTCCAGTCTTTTTGAAACCTTGTCTCCCCCTGGTCGCGGATCTTGCAAGTCATCCTTGCGAGTTCAGCATAGTCCACCATTTTAGTCTGCCACTCCTCAATTGTTGGTAATTCCTGTGTTTTCCATTTTTGGGCTAACAAAGTCCTAGCCGCGGTTGTCGCATACATAAACAATACTTGATCTTCTTTTCTAATCTCTTCTCCCATTATTCCTAGCAAAAATGCTTCCGGTTTTTTTGGGAAGGTATATCTAAGCATCTTTTTCAACTCATTATAAAACATTTCCCAAAATCTTTTTACCTTATCGCATGTCCACCACATATGATAAAATTCACCATTTCCCTCTTTACATTTCCAGCAAGTTTTATCACTCATTCTAAACATTTTGGCTAGTTTAACTGGTGTTAAATACCATCTATACAACATCTTATACACATTTTCTTTCAAGGCGGTACATGCTGTAAATCTCAAGGTTTGAGTCCATAATTTCAACCACGCGTCGTATTCAATATTATGCCCAAAATCTTTTGCCCATTTAATCATCGCTTCTTTTGTCAACTCATCTTTTGTATACCACTCTAACAACAAATTATACATTTTTGACAGAAGCTTTGTTTTGCCTTCAAGCACTTCTATTTGGAATTTGGACCTTTTATCCTCAAATCCTATTTTTCTGTCCTCCCTAAGAACATCGTTTATTTGATGGTATTGTATCCATCCTGTTAAAACTCCTTTAATTTCTTCATAGGGTTTAAGTCTCCATCCTTTTTCAGTCCTTGTCAAGATTTCCTCATAAGTGGCCCACTTCCCCTCCATATTTACTTTCTTAACTGTTAATACCTCTACTGGTGAAACCCACCATGGTTTTTTAATCTCTAACAGCATTTTGTTTCTTTCCCACACCTCATACAGAGATCTCCTTATCACATGATTAGTAAACCCAGTATGAGACTTCTTCTTATCATAACATAAATATGCATGCCATCCAAATCTATTGTTAAAACCTTCCAAATCTAGCAGATCAGTATTCTTTAACGTTATCCACTCTTTAATCCAACACATACAAGACGCTTCATAATATAGTCTTAAGTCTGGTAGGGAGAAACCGCCTCTTTCTTTTCTATCTACCAAAATTTTATGTTTTATTCTAGGTTTTTTCCCCTGCCAGACAAATCTTGACAAAATCTTCTGCCATTCTTGAAATTGTCTTGTACCCTTCACTACAGGTATAGTTTGAAATAAGAATAACATTTTAGGTAATATGTTCATCTTAATTGCTGCTATTCTTCCTAGAAATGACATGTTCATATTAGTCCACCTTTCCAGGTCTTTCTTAATTTCTCTCCATACTGGTTCATAGTTGTCACTGTATAAATTAATATTCTTTGTTGTCATCCATATTCCGAGGTATTTTACTTTTTTTGCCACATCGAAACCATATTTTAGATGTAACTCTTGCTTTTCCTCTTTCGTCATATTCATTGTCATAACCTTTGTTTTCTGTCTGTTTAATTTAAATCCTGCTAATTGTCCAAATTTCTCAATTTCTTCTATAGCCTCTGCAACACTTTCGTTGGGATTTTCCAGAGTTAAAACTAAATCATCCGCGAAGGCTTTCACTTTGAATTGTTTCGCGCCTACTTTAATTCCTCTAATAGTTGAAAGATCTCTTAGTCTGTTCAATAGTACTTCCAGGACCATGATGAATAATAGAGGAGATAAAGGACACCCCTGTCTAGTTCCTTTTGTGATGTCAAAATAATCTGTTAATGTATTATTAATAATCAATCTTGCTTTTTGTTCTGAATATATTGCCTCGATCCCATTCAGAAATGAATCTTTACCAACCATCGATTCCAAATTCTTCTTCATAAACAGCCAAGATATATTGTCAAATGCTTTCTCTGCATCCACAAACATTAACACTGCTGGCTTGTCTATCTTGGTTTCCAGATATTCTATTACATCTATAATATGTCTAACATTGTCTTTTAACTGTCTGCCAGGAAGAAAACCAGCTTGATCTTTATGTATCATTTCATTCAAAACTTCTTTCAATCTCTTGGACATTATATCTGCAAAAAGCTTATAATCATTATTCAATAAAGAAATTGGTCTGTAATTTCTAACTTCTAAGCTGTCCACTCCCGGTTTTGGAATCAATGTTATATACGCTTCCTTCCATGTATTTGGGATCTTTCCTCCTGCAAGGATGTTATTCATCACTTCTTCTAAAATTGGTGCCAACTGTCCATTTAAAACTTTATAATATTTTGCTGATAATCCATCTGGTCCTGGGGCTTTTCCTAGTTTCATTCTCGTTATTGCCTGGTGTATTTCTTGTGTTGTTATCCTGTTGTTAAATTTTTTTCTTTCGTCTTCTGGAATTTGTTTCGATCCATATTTTCTTAAATAGTCACTGATTTTCTTCTCCTCTTCTTTCTTTTTGCAATACAACTCTTTATAGAATTTTTGAAAGGCTTTCTTTATTTCCTTTGGTTCCTCAGTTACTTTTCCTTCCATATTTATCTTCAATATCATATTTTGATTTTGACGTTTCCTTAATTGCCAAGCTAACCATTTTCCTGTTTTGTTCGCTGATTCAAAATTCTTTTGTCTCATCTGCTTTATTTTCCACTCTATCTCCTGATTGATCAACATAGAGAATTGTGTCTGTAGCATCTTTATATTATTTTTAATCTGTTGATTCTCTGGTTTATCTATCAGGTTTTTCTCATTTTCCATGAGACATTTCAGAATTTCTTCCTTCTTCTTTTCTTTCTTTCGTTTCAGAAAACTATTTTGCTGTATTAGAAAGCCTCTCATCACTGCTTTACTTGCATCCCATACCATGTCCAATCCAGTGTCTTTGTGTAGGTTCCAGTAAAAGTAGTCTTTCAGAACATTCTTGGCTTTTTTCACCACCTCTTTGTCTTCGAAAAGCTCTTCGTTCATTCTCCACCTAAAGGAATTCTGATCTTTGCTTTTCAATTCCATAAATATTGAGTTATGATCTGACAGTGTTCGTGGTATTATCTCTATTTTACTCACCCTGGGCACTAGTTCTTTGGAGATCCATATATGATCTATTCTTCCAGAACTTTGATTTGGTTCTGAGAAGAATGTAAACTGTTTAAGCGTAGGGTGCTTTAACCTCCAAATGTCCACTAGGCCCAGGTTTTCTACCAGTTCAAAGAAAGATTTCGGTAATTTACCCTCATTCTTCCTTTTCTTTGTCCTATCCAACTCTGGCACTGTCACTCCGTTGAAATCGCCCATAAGTACTATCTTTTGGTCCATGAAATCTATCAACCTTTCCTCCAAATTCTTGTAAAATTCCGCTTTATTTTCATTCGGCGCATAGATCCCCACGACCAACATTTTTTCTCCTTGGGTCGATATTTGGACCGCTATCATTCTTCCTTCTTCATCTTTAAAAATCAGCTTCGGGTCCAATTTGTCTTTTATATACAAAACCACTCCTCTCTTTTTATTTTCTACCGAATTTATAAATTCTTTACCCAACCTTTTATTTCTAAGAATATAATTGTGTTTTTTCGCCACGTGTGTTTCCTGGAGGCAAATTATATCCAAATTTTTCTTCTTCAAAATATGATCAATTTTATTTCTTTTAACTTTATTATTCAAGCCATTCACATTCCAGGAATGTATCTTCAACGCCATTTTACTTCCTAATTTCAGGAAGAAAAGATATTATCTAGTCTTGATCGGGTTTCTTACTTAAATCTTTATCCTCTTCTTCTTCTTCACTCTCTGACTCTTTATCCTCTTCTTCTTCTTTTCCCTGATCCTCTTCCTCAGATTTTTCTTCTTCTTCTTTTTTCTTTCTTCTTCTTCTTTGTGGTTTTGGTTCTTCTTCTTCCTCCGCTGTCGCTTCAGCTAAAACAGCCAGATCTGGGGTCAACTCTCCCAAAAACTCTTCATATTTTCTCAAGAATTTCCCAATATCGTGCATGCTTGTCAGCACATGTCTTTTCTCTTTGTAGAAAAACATTATTCCCTCAGGGTATTCCCATCTATGTTGAATTCCGTTTTTCCTGAGCAAGGCCACCATTGCTTTATAATTGTCGCGTTTTTTCAAAAATCTTCCTGGAATTTCTTTGAACACGATTATAGACTTGCCTCCGATGATTAGCTTATTGGTAAAACTCAAGCTTAAGATCTCATTTTTCATCTCCATTGAATTGAGAATCACCACGCAATCACCAGGCGCTTTCCTAGCTTTGGCCTTTGCTGATTTTACCTTAATTCTAAATACATTTACGATTGACTGGCTTACTTCTTCATCCGTCTTTCCCATCCATTTTGCCAGTTCAGCAATTATCCTTGATTTAATATCTTCTCCTGATTCTTCAGGGATACCCCTCAGTTTCACATTCAATTGCCTTTGCTTCATTTCAATTAATGCTAAATTATCCAACATTTGTTCATGTGCCCGGTCCATTTTCTTCATTTTATCTTTCACTTTGTCTGTCTCTTTTTTGACCTCCTTTACATCTTTTTGGGTCTTCTTGATTGATTCTTCCATTGTTTTGGATCTCACCGACAAGTCTTTTATTTGAGTCGATAATTCTCCCACAGCTCCTTCAATCTTCTTATCAATCTCTCCCAATTTCTTGTCCATTCGTTGTTCACTATGTTTAAATTCATCTTTAATTTTTTGCCATAGAGCTTCTAAATCCTTGACTTCTTCTTGCTTTGAGCCTCTTCTATCTTTTGGTGTTCCTACTGCCTTCTTTTCTTCTTTGCCAGCCATTCTCCTGCAAAAAAAAAAAAAAACTTCCCAGAAGGGGGGAAGTTCCCCTCTTCACCACTAGGGGGATCGGTATTAATAAATTCTTACAATAAACCTGCAGTGCCCTATCGGCCCCTAGATGGCACTATATTTAATTCCAGGGCCCAAATTCACCTATTGTTCCTTCTGCCACTGGGTCTGACACTCTACAATCCCAAGCCTTCCAGTACTTTTCCACTCCCAAAGGCAGAGAAACAACAGTTAATAGTTGCAATAGTTCAGTCCCTTTTTTAACAAAAACCCTCTTCAGCTCTCAAACAGCCAGGTCCCCCTTTTATTTCTTAAAACCTGAAACAAAGAAGCCAAGTCCCGCAACTCTTCAGCCACTTGTAGGCTTAATCCACATGTTAAATCCAATAAGACCCCAAAGAAACCAAATACTTCAGCCACTTGTCGGCTTAATCCAAATAAGGGAAGGTAAAGACCCCAGATCCGTAGTTCCAAAGCAATGAATCCCCTCTTCAGCCACTTGCTGGCTTAATCCAAAATCGACCCCCCCATTCAGACTCTCAGTTATTGGGGAACAGTTTTAACTTTGTTCATAATTGTAAAAAAAAAATCAGCCTTCATATTCCCCCCTTCGGTGCTGCAGCGGTAAAAGTAAAGTACTCAGGCAACTCCGAGCCCCTCTGATTTCCGGGCTAGAGCGCAGAGAATATAAAATATCCAGATCGCTTGCAGTTCCACCCCCAAGGTAGAGACAAAGTATCAATATATAAACTCTAAGTAACTCTTTTCCACCATCAAGACTTGCCTTGTTACAAAGTAATCAAGGACTTCTGAAAAACTCACTCCGCAGGCAGTCAGTTTCGCTTTCCGTTGCTCAGCTCCTCCGATCTCTTTCCTGCGCCATTTTTCCCCGCTGCTGGGACGGACTCCCTTTTTGCGCCCCACAGCTTCAAAAATCCGATTATTAACCTCACTCCAAATCCAATTTCCACCTTCTTTATTCCTCAGATTAATTTTAATTTAAGGAAACTTGCCGCTTACCATCGGAAGCCAGAGACTGCACTTAACGGGGTCAGTGGTCTCTCCCCCTTCGCGCCCGCAGCTCGATCCTCCGCCCGGCTCTCAAGCAATAAAAACCGGGTGCAGGAGAGCACGCAGGGCGCTGCTGGGTGCCACGACCCTCAGGGTAACCCCCCCTGAGGTTTTTGAGGTCCGCGGAGCCTTCGCGTGACCTCTATAGGCTCCGTTAAGTTCGGGATTCCCCGGAGGGCTATCCCGCGCTTCCTAAGATGTCCGCAGCTCGCCGGAAGTCCAGCTGTTGTGTCTCCTCTTGACATAGTTCTATTCTTACTTCCCACATTATGGTCAAAACAGTCCGCTGGAACTCAGGCGAATACCTTTTTGTTGACATAGTTCAATCCTGTCAAGGTCAAAACTTGTCACATGGGGTGGAAAATGGTCACAGTTTATTTTATCGACTCCATTTTAACAAGCTGGCTGCATTCTTCAAGTCTTATTAAAGATAAAGTTCAAACTCACATTTCAAAAGCATATAAACCAAAAAAAAGGATTTCCAAAAAGTCCAAAAATAGAAATAAAAATAAAATTCCACTTATAGATCCTGATCAGCTCACTGGGTTGTCTGGGCTGCCGGCTCCCGGGGAAAAGAAAGGTCTTTCTTGATCTTAACCTCTTTCTGCAGGGTATTCACAACCGCAGTCTTTCTCCCCTTTTACCCTGCATCTAGGGGAGATCCTCTTTGATGCCTTTGAGGGAACCTTTTAAATTGAAATCTTCTATTTACGGCTTCGGGTTTCTATTTACTGTCTCTTAAGTTGCCGGTGGGGGGGGGTGGCTTCCTCTTTTCCCCCCTCTCTCCCAAATCCAAATTATTTTATAATCCAAATCGTGAGATTACTTACACTCTTATTTCCAATCGTTTTTTTCAGAAGAATCCAGCGCTCTCCGCCTTCGGCTTGAAGCTTCTCTCCGCTAGGGTAACGTTGTCGCTCAAGATGGCCCCCGCGACTTCTACCCTCCTCGCTCCGGAGCTCTTATTAGAGCTTGCCGGAGAGTTGGGGAGTCCGGATTGGGGCTCTGCCGAGCAAAATTCGCCCCCGGGACACTCTTCCCGAGGTTCTAAGGGGCGCAGCGTCGCTCTCGCTGCCCTCCCCACTCCTAGCAGAGACGGGCCGTCTCGGATACGAGACGGGACCCCGCCGATCGGCGCTGGCGCTGAACCGGAAGCCCCAAAAACAGAAACTTTAACTTCTGGGTTTACAGCATTCGTAAACCGAAATGTTCATCAACAGAGACGTTCGAAAACCGAGAAACCAGTGTATATCATTTTACCTCCTCCCTTTCAGTGTAAAGGAAATGTAATGCAAATGAGAGAGAAATGTAATCAATTACATACAGTTTGTTGACTGAAAACAACAACAATAGGGAATGCTGATCCTCCTCCCTGGATTGATTTCCGTTGCCTACACGGTGCAAATAAGGGATCACCAGCAATTTCCACTCCCATTTCCTTTTCATAGAAGTTCTTTGACATCCCTAGCCTATACAACTAGGAATGCCAGGCATAAAAACCGCATAAGTTTGGCTGGATTTTGTTGTTAATATATAGCTTTGAGCTGTGCTCCATCCTGGACTTGCCCGAAGGCCCTGGACTCTAACCTCCTCTCTGGACTGGAAGGTCCTACCAGTAGGCGTTGCTTAGATACCAACATCTTTATCTTCAGATGTGCACAACCCTACAGTGGCAAAGCTAACTTAGGGGGACTGTCAGAAATCTTGGCCTACACCAGGAGTAGGTGTAGCCCTCCAGATGTTGCTGGACTCCAACTACCATCATCCCTCAACATTGGTCATGTTGGCTGGTGCTATGGGAATTGGAGTCCAACAGCATCTGTTGATGTTTAGTCATGTCCGACTCTTCGTGACCCCATGGACCAGAGCACGCCAGGCACTCCTGACTTCCACTGCCTCCCGCAGTTTGGTCAGACTCATGTTGGTAGCTTTGAGACCACTACCCAACCATCTTGTCCCCTGTGATCCCCTTCTCCTTGTCCCCTCAATCTTTCCCAGTATCAGGGTCTTTCCCAGGGAGTCTTCTCTTCTCATGGGGCGGCCAAAGTATTGGAGCCTCAGCTTCAGGATCTGTCCTTCCAGTGAGCACTCAGGGCTGATTTCCTTCAGAATGGATAGGTTTGATCTTCTTGCAGTCCATGGGACTCTCAACAGCATCTAGAGGGCCACAAATACAGTGCCCTGAGTGAAGAAGTGCAAATTATGACTTTTTATTCTGAGACATATGTCACATGGTTTGGTGAAGGGAGGAGGTACAATAATAAAGGTGTGGTGCAGTCAATAAAGTGTAGCAAGATGATGCCCTGTCAGAAACCCTGAAGAGCCACTTCCAGTCAGTGTAAACAATAGTGAGCTACGGTAGAAGAACTTTTTTCTAAAAAAATTCAGTATAAGTCAATGTTCCTATATTCCTATAGTTTTTATTCTCTTTCATCTCATATTTAGATTTTATGTTCATGTAATTATAATAAAAAGCTAAATATTCTGACTGGCTTTACTGAGCAGTTACTGACTCAGAGTAACAGTATGATCTGTAGTCAGAGAATACCAAGCGCAATGGAAGATCCCCACAAATAACATTAATGATACTTTTGTCCATACTTCAAAGCATTGATGAGCAGATAGGAAGCTAACTCTTTTCTCAGTTGCCTGTGACCATTTGATGAGAATATTTAGCTGGGCTGCTTTCTCCTGGGTCTGACCACAAAAGAACATGTACCAAAACAATCCCTTTGAATTATTGCGGGAGTCTTTGAGAGAGAACTATTTCCACGGCATCTGTGGTGGAGGAGCACATCATGATAAATAAATTCATTCTGACTCATTGTGGAATGGGAATCAATATTATTTGATCTCGTGTGATTCACTGGAGACTTTCGGTCAATTAGCTGTTGCAGATGCTGTTTCTCATCCCCAGAAATTCTGATTGTTTGGGAAGCAAGAAAAAACTCCATACATGTGTCGATTAGTCCTACAGATTCCACCCTCCCCGCCCCCTGTTTTTATGCAGCTTAAATTATGAGGTTTCAGTAGCTTCAAAACTCTGTGGGTGCTCACATTAACTTATTATGAAGTTTAGATTTACAGTGCACTGAAGAAGGTGAAAAGCTTTAAATTACCACATTTGCTGTAACAGCATCATAAACATCTGCTCAGATGACACTGCCTAAATGATTGGGTTTATAGAGCTCCTGTTAACTTGATTTGAGACTCTACTTAGAACATATTCCTTCCAGATTAGTGGTTCAATTTTTAAAGCCAAATAGTGGTGATGCATTATACCCTATCGTTCTACAGAAGACGCTTGGAGATTGTTATTAATTGATTATGCATTCTGACCAAAACAGAGCAGGTGACTGACATGGGCAATACTGAGTTAGAGAGAGCCGGTGACAGCAGTCAGCAGGCAATAAATCACACCATGAAAGTTGGAGTTAACTCTTTAGTAACAAACGCGCGATTGTCACAGACTTGACGGAGTGTCAGGCCACTTGAGCAGAGCAGCTCATTCCTGGTAGGTCTTACACCATGAAGCCCCCACCTACCCACAACTGGTTAAGTCCCTTCCTCTCCAGGGTTTCCCCCAAGCAATCAATGGTCCCTATCAATGGACCCCCCATCAATGGTCAACCCTTATTATCCATCATCCAGCAGGTGGGCTGGATGAATTCTGGATACAGTGGTACCTCAACATACAAATGCTTTGACTTCCAAAGGTTTCGACTTACGAAGTTGACAAACCCAGAAGTCTTTTCGCGCGCATTCTGCAGTGCGCGTGTTCTGAGCATGCGGAGAAGTGCAAAGTCGTGCTTCGCGCATGCGCACAACGGGCGCTTCGACAACCAAAGACCTCGACTTACGAAGAGCGCCGCGGAACAGTTCGCCTTCGTAAGTCGAGGCACCACTCTACATACCCAAAGCCTGCTTACATCTGTAATAAGTTGTGGCCTCGTTTGATCCCAGCACTGGTGCACTGGGTCTCATTTTATGTCTTAACTGTGTGTGTGTCCCCCCATCCCCCCCATGGCTTCATTGCGCTTGGGCCCACAACTGACTGCAATCTCAAATACATTCCCTGGGGGGGGGGGAAGTCCCATCGAGCACAGTGGGACTTAATCGTGAATAAACATGCATATACAGTGGAACCTCGGTTTATGAACAGCTCGGTTTATGAATTTTCGGTTTATGAACGCCGCGGACCCATCTGGAACAGATTAATTCACTTTCCATTACTTTGAATGGGAAAGTTCGCTTCAGTTTATGAACGCTTCAGTTTATGAACAGACTTCTGGAACCAATTACACCCATGCTTTGGGTTAAATACGCTTCAGGTTGAGTACTCCGCAGACCCGTCTGGAACGGATTAATCCACTTTCCATTACTTTCATTGGGAAAGTTCGCTTCAGTTTATGAACACTTCAGTTTATGAACAGACTTCCGGAACCAATTGTGTTCATAAACCGAGGTACCACTGTAGTCCACTCTCCTGCATGGAAAACGGCAGATGAAATGATGGGTGTGCAGCAGATTCTGAAGAATCCCAAATGCTGAACCGAAGTACAGGATTCTGGGCTTGTCTGAAGCAGATGACCCAGAATCTGTGCAAGCTGGGGAAGCAATTGTCAGGGTGGGGATAGGAGAGAGGGAGAGAGCTCCATTGTGATGGACAAGTGCAGCTTGTAATCAAAGGGAGTGATTTTACCATGGCTCTCTAACCCCAGTTCTTTTCGGGGAGGAAATTTGAAGTAAACAAATAGCTTTGCTTTCACATCTTTCTTGCTGTCCACTAGTTCTGCTTCTGAGGCACAAGTTATAGTTGGAGGCTTTTGTTTTACTTGCGTGTTTCTAGCCACCAGTACCCGTTTACCTCATCCCATCCCTGTCCCTCATTTGCCTGTCATTTCTTCCAAATCCTTCCAGTCCTCTTTAATTTATTCCTTTTGATTAAATCTTGCTGTTGTTTGCGTTTTTTGAGCCTACGTGTTGTTTGCTTGTTCTCCTAGTGCTTTTCCTTCTCTCCTTATAACAGTTATGGTCTGAGGTGCTTTAAGTTCAATGCACAGTCTGTTTCATTTAACCGGTCACAAGTGATTTTATTTCATATATAAATCCTTTCCTGCCATATTATAATAAGATTCTTACTAAAGTTGTATGTGTGTGTCTGTTTTGCACACACACTACTGCTTGTTGCCCAACCCAGCCAGATGGGCGGGGTAATAATAATAATAATAATAATAATAATAATAATAATAATAATAACTAGTGTTATTCTATTCACTTAATTTGCCTCAAGTGATTTTATTTTATTTTATCAGCCATCATCTGCATTATGATTAAATCTGCAGTGTTTCTATCTGTTTTGCATGGGTACTACTGCCTGTAACTAGACTACAGTGCTGCTCTGTGCACAAATACTCCCTGTTGTACACAGCGATGCACCACACAATATTGTTGTTTTTGTTGTTTCTGGTCACAAAGCATGCATGGCCTGCTAGCAGCAAGACACATTGTGCCCACAGAGGCAGATGTGGAGGCCATGTGCAGGCGCGGTGCTAGGGCTTTTTGCGCCCTAAGCAAAACAGTTTCTGGCGCCCCCCCCCGGCGCATGCGTCATGACGCACGCACGCCGCTGATGCCCCTGCGTCCCCTCCATTGGCGGGAGGAGCGCAGGCCAAGGGAGGAGCTCGGCGCCCTCCCGCCTGTGGAGGGGACGCTTTGAGCTCCTCAGCGGCGGCGCTCTCCTCTGAACAGCTGAGAGGTGGGCGAGGCGGCCCCAGGCTCGCACTCCTGGCGAGAAGTTCCGGAGTTCCCTTCTGCCACTGCTGCTTCTCTGCCGCTCCCCACGCACCTCCGGAACTTCTCGTCGGGAGCACAAGCCTGGGGCCGCCTCGCCTGCCTTTCAGCTGTTCAGAGGAGGCAGCCCCAGGCCCGCGCTCCCCGCGTGCCTCCGGATAGCGGCCTGAGGCAGCACTGGCAGGCAGCGGTGGGCAGCGGGCAGCCTGGTCAGCGCCCCCTCCATTTTGGCGCCCTAGGCCGTAGCCTAGTTCGCCTTAATGGAAGCGCCAGGGCTGGCCATGTGTTGGCAGTGCTGCCCTTCTGCCAACTCTTCACTGCAGGCAGGAACAAGGGTGACATGGATCAACAGAAGATCACCTTCACCTCTCTTCTGAGGTTGGAAGCTCGGGTTGTGGAAGCAAGCCTACGTCTGCCACCATCACCACAGCTGCTTCTATGTACCACTACTGAAAGGGCCTTTTTTACGAAAGCATGAGGCAGCCCTTCTTTGCTGATAGTTCCTCTGACTGAAACTGGACGGGAGGTCACCAGTTAGAAGCTGAGATTGAGGAGATGGTTATGGAGGAGTTGTTTTGGATATTTACCATTTACCTGAGCCCTTCAAGGCTTTCCTTGTCCTCGGTCTTGACTGTATATTTTGGAATATAACTCTGGCGTCGCATTTCCATGACCACATTTAATATCCTCAGAGACAGGTGCAGAATTGCATTTTGCCATGCAGACTCCCCCTGAGTGCCAAGGGTCTATATTAAAGTCCTCTACTAATAAGAACATCCCAGTTATAGAAGCCAGACATAGTATTCAATACAGTGCATTTGAAATTTGTAAAAAGAGTGCACTAATATCAAGCTGTGGAACTTCTCAGTTCCTTAAACAGTGAAAATCCTTCCATCCCTTTTTCCTATGAGTGAAACTGGCTAAACCTTTTACCATAACTTGATTAAAATTTGATAGGGTAGCCTGGGGGCAGATGAAATTGCCTTAAGGGTTGGCTCTAACCAATGGGCTGCCAGTTGGCTATTTATGGGAAATAGGGTATGATTCATATTATGCAACGATGAGACAGCAGTTATGCTATGTGTCAAAGAACGTTGTCAATAGACATTCATATTTAGCAGAGTGTTGCTGATTGTGCATAGTTTTAGAACAGGAAAGATTAATAATCAAATCATTAGTGGAACTACATATAATCTTACTAAGCTGGCTATATGTGTAGTTTTGGAGCATTGTAAGTGGAAAATTGTTTCCATGATACCTTGTAGCACTGGTGCCTCTGAGATCATATTATTAGCAAAAGATGAAGGGGATTGTTTAATTAATCCATACAGGCAGGGACCACCAGGACACTCACTAAATTAAGCTGCTACATATTTTCTTGACATTCTCTTGCAACAGATATTGTATCCATTTCTCTTTCAGTACTGAAACAGTGAGATGCCTTAATAATGAAAGCCAGTGGAATACTGCAACCTTGGTTGGGCCCACAGTGTGCAGAATGAAGTGAAAAGGAGGTGGTAAAATGCTAAGGCTGTATCATTGCGGATGACAGGTTAGAGATCCTCGTTGTGAATGCTCCCCTGTGTTAAACACCCTGTAAATAAGGAGCTAGGAGTTGGCAAAGCTTCTAACCTAGTCTTTTGTCCCCTCTTGTATTCTTTTCTTCAAATTGTGTAGAGTTTTTAGCATTGGGAAGCATCCAAAATAAATAAATAAATGCAAAAATCCCCTAAGGGTGTAAGGAGGCAATGTTTTCCATCCTCTCCTTTGTTGCAATCAGTTATGCTTCCATTCCACTACAGTTCATCCTTCACTAAAACCTATGTTATTTGTCTTGCTATCCACTATGGCTTAAACTTATGTAATTAATTTCAATGGAAGGGAATGCCAGAACAGTGCAGAAAATGAAGTAATTATTTATGTGACATTTGTGGACTATGAGGAAACTACAAAGCAATTACCACTTGGATTAACTTGACGGTTCCCTCCTCCCATTCCTGACATTGGATGAACATAACATTGTGGGAATTTCCACTCCCATTTATGACAGAATTCCCTGACCGCCCAACAGCCTTGACCTGCTATCTGACATTATGCAGTTTCATCTACCATCTCAGTGTGCTGAATATGTAGACCAGGCCTAAATTAAAGGCTTTGCCAAATATTGCAAGATGTAGGAAACAATTCCCACCCTCCCTTTCTTATCTCTAACTTTCAATCTCTTGCACAAACAACATGTGGCACAATGTCACTACACTGACTCCACTTCACATCACTGGTTAGTAGAACAGGATGGTGTAAAAGTGTCATATCACACGTCGTTTTCATTGTGCTACAAGACAGCAGAGAAGAAACTGAGTGGTCAATGAATTAGTGTCTCTGTTGTACAAAATGTTTGCGGTTTTTAAAGTCATAATTAGGAAAAATCGTAATAATCACATATAAAAGAAACAGTATACAAGAAGTAAATAAGGAGGCCATTTACAGGATAAAGGAAGTCTTTTATTTTTATGTTATGTTTTCTTTGTGTAAGGGGATAGGAGTTTAATTTTGATAATTAAATTGTCAGTGGTGGTGGATTTGTTTGTATGTATGAGTTGTTGTGGACTATGTTGTAAATAAATTTTAAAAACACACACAAAAAACAAAATGTTAATAAATGTCTCTTTTGGTTCCAACCAAGGTCAAAGATTCAAGTGGAAGCTTAACTAGATTGCCCCATTGGAAGAAGAACCGTGGAGCAGGTTATGGACTAAGGCTCCATATAAATCAATGTCAGCTCAGATCAAGGAGCTCTCATTAAAACTGGCCCATGGCTGGTATCTTACACAGAGGCAGCTCTCATTCATATAATCAGGCAGTTCACCCATGTATTGGAGACAGTGCCAAGTCACTCACCAATAAACACATGTGGTGGAAATACCCTAAAATTGCAAATTTCTGGGGGAAAAGTCTTTAGTGAGATTTCTTTAATAGCAATAAAAACCCTCCCTCCCTCCCTCCCTCGAGCTGGCTCTTTTAAACCCATATGTATATGTGGATACAGATCTAAAAATATGAAGAACTCATTTCACGCCTGTTAACAGCAGCAAAAGCAAATGTGACAAAATTCTAGAAGGCATTTGATTTAGACCAGGGGTCGGCAAGGCTTAGCTTGCCTGGGCAGGTTCAATGCCACGGAGCCCCCTCTGTGGGCCGGATTGTGGGCGTGTGTGAGTGCACCCGCCTACGATTTGTGGCATTTGTGTTTGTGCAGACGTGATTTCTGGTGTCTGCGTAGATGCGATTTCCAGTGCTGCTCAGTGAATCCACACGACACTGCGTCAATTTAGCGCAGTGCGCGGGGACTCGCCAAGCGGGTGGCTCAGTACAGTGGTGGCTCATGGGCCGGTAAAACGACCCCCGTGGGACACTTGTGGCCCATGGGCCTTAGGTTGCTGACCCCTGATTTAGACAATATAGATTACTGGTAATTTAAAATCTGGAATATTGCTTTCCTAGGGAAAAAAATCATACCAATTGAAAGCAGCTAGGGGACATACTACAAGAGAGCAGTTTTCTGCAATATGGTAAGAATTTATTTTGTTTACAAATGAAGAAGTCTGTGGCCGTATGGTCCCTCCTGTTTATTCCAAGGTGTGGATTTTGTGAATGTATGTTTAGGCAGACATATGCTCTTTATATTTCTGGTGGACTACTAGTAATGGGGAAGCAAGAAAAATAATGTTGTTAGTTTTACATTCCTTCATTATTATTTTTCATTTGGCAAGTCTTTATTGTGAATTCCTTAGTTTTTTAAAAAAGTCTGCTTGCATGGGAAATATTGTATTTGTCTTGTCTTCTGCTGGATCTTATGTTACATATCACTTCTGTGGTTTTTTTCATTTTTTCACTTCTATGTAAAATTTGTGAAATTTTACAAATTTTAATAAAAACCACACACACACACACACACACACACACACACACACACACGTAAATGCTAGTTATATTTGCATATTGAGGCCACTTAACCATCCTGTTTCCTAAGGTGTTGCAAATAACTAGACAACACGAGATATTGGTTTGGGATCAAATATGGTCACAACTTTATCAGTCACAGATGTGAAGGTTTGGCCATAGACATTGTGGTAAGCAACAGCATATGTCACTCCCATCTGTCCACTGGGAGTGCTACTTAGGGTGAAGCCAGTGAGGGGGGAGATGCCCTATGACCTATGTCAAATTGGGGCATCCCCCCAAGTGGTCCCCATTGAAGGAGTGGTATGGCCCTAGCCACCATCTGAGCACCAGACAGGAGCCATTCTTCCTGGATCCTTTTAACAGGATATCTATTTAACAGGCAGAGGCTACAACCCCACCCCTCCAACCAAGACTAGGCTTACCCAATGCCTATCCGCCTTACAAAGTTGTGACGATTGCTATGAGGTAGGCAAAAATCTAAAGCAAGGTAATACCATCTGCAAAAAGGAAAACCCTAATCTGAGGGTGGGTGCGTGGGAGAGCCGGCTTGACAACAGGGAGGCTAAAAGTCCCCATAGGCCGGGAAATTATCCTTGCCCTGGGCATGGAGCCAGGTGAAACTATTTGTCAGTTGGCCACTGATTCCTGCTACCATTGGTCAAGTTCACAGAGGAGGCCCGGAGCTGCCCACAAAGCCACCTGCCCAAGGAGGGGCAAACGGACTTGGCTTCCCCACGCCCCACATATTTCTGACATTGGATAAGTATGTGACTTGCAGGAATTCCCATTCCCATTTCTGACTGAATTCTCCAACACCTACAAGGCTCCCCCCTCACGTCAGATGACATTAGGCAATTTATTCTACCATCTCAGTACACTCCGTGTATAGACTAGGTCCGAATTAAATGCTTTCCAGGCCACATAAGATATAGGGAACAAATCCCACTCCCCATCTCTTCTCCCTCTCTGTCTTGCAATATGTGACCCAGTGCCATCGCACCAGATGTCCCCTTGAGTCCACTTCACATCATTGGTTGGTAGAATAGGATGATGTAAAAGTGTTGTGTCACATGCCATTTTTGTTGTGCTACGAGGAAACAAAGGAGAAGAGACACAGAATAGCCACAATGCCATATCTTGCAGTATTTAGCTTGGTCCTAAGCCAGCCTCTGCCAGCCTTGGGCTCCCTCTGGATGTTACGAACTACAACTCGCATCCGCCCCAGTCTGCAGAGTCTAACAGGAATTGTAGGCCAAACATCCAGAGGGGACTAATTTGGTAAAGCCTGCCCTAAGCTTTCCTACTCTGCTGTGGAGTATTGGGACATAATTATTTCACCATGTGCTTGCTTAATGAAGCCATTCTCTGGCAGTTAATATTGCCCATCAAACTCGCCTCAGAGGGGAAGCTGTTATTTGATTACATCTGATGAACGCAGCCTGTTCCATAGCATGTGTATGGTCGCTGTTTGTCGCTAGTGATGCCGTTTGATCTTCAGATCCAATATTGCTGACAGATGCTGGTTCAGTTGGTCAGCTGTTTCTCACACGCACCCCTTTCACCTAAAACATCAAACTGGAAAAACCTCTGAAGGGTGCAAATTGTTGGGAACAATGCAGTCTGACTGAAGCTGGAGCTGTCCAACCAAAGCTTTGGGCTGCAAATGACACATGAGCTCCACACAGGACTTCTGAGAACTCTTAAAAGATGCGCTGTGACAACTCACTTCCATACCAACTTGATTTGTATCCTAACATGGCAATACCACCAGTCAGCCATTCACAGAGGAACCCCTCTAAGGGTGCTTGCAAAATAACTCAAACTGTTGCTTTGACCTGCAGTTGACATGCACAAGAGAAAGAATAGAGGAATTGCAACAGGGCACAGTGCATCTCCTCTGACTCAAACAGCGATCTAATAGATGCACCAGAAACTTGAACTCAGGTCTTTTCTGCTGCAGTCCTAGAGCAGGGGTGGGCCACATTTGCTTCTCACCAAGCTTCTGGGGGGTCACATGCCAGCAGGCAGGGACCAGAGGCGAAAGTGGGTGGAACGATGAATGCATAGTTTTGCCTTTGCATGGCCTTCTCTGCCCTTCGGTCAGGCGAACAAGAGTCATTCTCAAAGATCAAAGACATCCCCTAGCAATGCAAACACACTGCAGGATGGTGTGAAGGAAAGTCAGTCGGGAGGTGACTGCGGAGTGCAGGCGGCCTAAGGCAAGTGCCACGGGCAAGATAGAGACCCTTGGAGAGGTGCATTCAGATTTTTTGAACTCAGTAGAAGGAAGGATGCATGCTCAAGCTTGCACTGTTTGAGATTTTGTGAATACCTGCACACCAAGAAAAGACCCTTGATTGTACCCCTAGACACCACAATGTATTCAGTTGTATCCCCTTCTGCATACCTGTTCTATAGAATCATCAGCAAGCCTGTGACTGAAAGGTGGCTTATATTTCTCTGCAGAGACTGGTGAAGTAATGTGAATTCTGTATTATATTTAGGCAGGAAGGAGTTAACATGTGCAACTTTCAGGAAAGAACTGGTGTTGGCAGTGGCAGCAATAGAGGGTAATAATAATAATAATAATAATAATAATAATAATAATAATTTATTTATACCCCACCCATCTGGCTGGGTTTCCCCAGCCACTCTGGGCGGCTTCCAACAGAAGTATTAAAAGACAGTACACTAATTTCTTAAAGATTAAAAGCTTCCCTAAACAGGGCTGCCTTCAGATGTCCTCTAAAAGTCTGGTAGTTGTTTTTCTTTTTGACATCTGGTGGGAGGGTGTTCCACAGGGCGGGTGCCACTACCGAGAAGGCCCTCTGCCTGGTTCCCTGTAGCTTGGCTTCTCGCAGCAAGGGAACCGCCAGAAGGCCCTCGGCACTGGACCTCAGTGTCCGGGCAGAGCGATGGAGGTGGAGACGCTCCTTCAGGTATACTGGGTAAGTTCTCACAGCTTATGCCGGGTAAGGCCATAGCCCGGCAAGTGCTTGCCTGGCTTGGAGAAGGAGGTGTGAGGGCTCTGACAGGGTCCTAGAGTCCCCCCCCTCCTCCCCAAATCTGGGCAACTGCTTACCAGGCTTTGGGAAGGAAGTTAGGGGGCTCTAGGACCCTGCCATGGCCTTGTGCCTCCTTCCCAAAGTCCAGCTTAAGCCGCTGCTGTGAGGGCCGTGGGGAGGCATCAAATGGCCTCAACACAGGGTGGCATATTACCAAGGTCTGCCCCTGTGGGGAAGACTGGCGTAGGTTACTATTTTATTTTCTCTTGGCTGTTCATTGTTTAGATTTCTGATTTCTGCAGACCCTCCTTGTGGAATTTCTAAAGTCAAAGGGTGACTTTATTATATTATTGAGAGGTCAGGCTCTGGATATTAAATAGCTCTATTTCTTTCTGTGTCTCTGTGTGTTTCACTTTTCAGACTTATTTTGTTAAAAATTTGAAAACCATTACTCATGACAATCAATGGGGGAAAATGATTCAATAACCTTCCCAGAGTCTGTCCTAATGTGTCTCCCTGGAGACCATGGTGAGCACAGCGGTAAATTGATTTTAAAGAGAGTGGAGCATTTCTAACTTCTTTTAAATGCAGGATTGGCTAGAGTTTCAAGCTTCTAGTTAACAGGGTTGGATAATGCAGGGCCTGTAGTGCTGATTTAGTACAAGCATTTCTAGCAAGGGAAGATTCCATTATCATCTGCTTTCTTGGAATTCTTCCTACTGCACAAAGAAAATCAATGGCAAAGTGAGCAGACGGATGGGCTAAATGAAAAGGGCAAAGGGTAGCTATTTGATTCCCAATTTTGCACCACAGCAATGACAACTCTCTTCTACTGCCTGAAGAAATAAATGCCTTATTTTCTTCTCTAATCTAGCTTAGAGTTGGAGGGATAAGAGGTATCTATGCAAATAGCTCTGTACTGGTAGGTGGGAGGGTTTGTTGCAAACTGTTAAGTCATTCCCTAGCATAGTACTAGATGCTAAGGAAGGTACCCATTCTGTATTTTTACTAGGGTGTATTCCCTTGTCCTTCTATCTCAGGGGTCAGCA
The DNA here is from genome assembly GCF_963506605.1 of Zootoca vivipara. Taxonomy (NCBI): domain Eukaryota; kingdom Metazoa; phylum Chordata; class Lepidosauria; order Squamata; family Lacertidae; genus Zootoca; species Zootoca vivipara. The sequence goes on along the minus strand of NC_083287.1, from coordinate 9,687,297 downwards.
AACTTTTTCAGCAGGGTGCCTTGTGGGGGGCTGGACTATATTTTTTGGGGGGAAATATGAATGAATTCCTATGCCCCACAAATAACCCAGAGATGCATTTTAAATAAAAGGACACATTCTACTCATGTAAAAACACCAGGCAGGCACCACAAATAACCCAGAGATGCATTTTAAATAAAAGGACACATTCTACTCATGTAAAAACATGCCGCATCCGGCCCACGGGCCTTAGTTTGGGGACCCCTGTTCTATCTAGTTAAATGAAGCATCTAGCATGCTGGTTGAGACCCCACCTCCCCATACACTGTCTCACCAGAATGGTACATGCTCTGGTTATCTTCCTCTTGGACTACTGCAATGCATTCTGCATGGGGCTACCTCTGAAGGTGACCCAGAAACTGCAAATAGTCCAGACTATGGCTGCCAGATTGGTGACTGGGAGTGGCCCATGGAGCCATATAATACTGCTCTGAAAGGATCTACACTCGCTCCCAGTACGTTTCCAAGCACAATTTAAAGTGTTGGTGCTGACCTTTAAAGCCCTAACAGTTTCAGCCCTGTATACCTGAAGGAGCATCTCTACCCCCGTCATTCAGCCCGGAAACTAAGGTCCAGCTCCGAGGGCCTTCTGACAGTTCCCACACTGTGAGAAGTGAAGTCACAGTGAACCAAACAGAGGGTCTTTTGGCACCTGAAGGCAGTTCCCCTGTGCCACCCCCCACACTACACCACTGCTTCACTCAAAATGTATATTCAATACCAGAGGTGCACTGTAAAGGTAAAGGTAAAGGGACCCCTGAACATTAGGTCCAGTTGTGACCGACTCTGGGGTTGTGGCACTCATCTCGCATTATTGGCCAAGGGAGCTGGCATACAGTGTGCAGGTCATGTGGCCAGCATGACAAAGCCGCTTCTGGCGAATCAGAGCAGCACACGGAAACGCCGTTTGCCTTCCTGCTGCAGCAGTACCTATTTATCTACTTGTACTTTGACGTGCTTTCAAACTGCTAGGTTGGCAGGAGCTGGAACCGAGCAACGGGAGCTCACCCTGTCGTGGGGATTTGAACCGCCGACCTTCTGATTGGCAAGCCCTAGGCTCTGTGGTTCAACCCACAGCACCACCCACATGTGTGCACTGTAGGTATATCTAAAACCCATAGCTCCCCTTATTGTCACTCACAGGGGTCCATCCACAAAGTTCCATTACGGCGCATTATCAGTGAAGATGGTGGAGATAAAATTCTGCATGTTGTGGGGAAAGTAGACAGAGAGATGTTTTTCTCCCTTTCTCATAATAGTAGAACTCAGGTTCATCTGAATGAAGCTGGATGTTGGAAAATTCAGGGCACATAAAAGAAAGCACATAGTTAAATGATGAAATTCACTCTCATGAGATGCAGTTATGGCCACCAACTTGGATGATTTTAAAACAAGGCTAGACAAATTCACAGCTGATGGAAGTTATCAGTGGCTACTAGCTGTCATGGCTACCTCCATTGTCAGCGGTGATATGTCTCTGAATATCAATTGCTGGAAATCACAAGTTGGGAGAGTGCTCTTGCACAGAGGTCCAGATTGTGGGCTGCCCATAGTTATCTGGTTGGCCACAGTGAGTACAAAATGCAGGACCAGCTGGGCCTCGGGGCTGATCCAGCAAAGTTCTTCTTATGTTCTTAAGAGTTATGTATTAGAGGTATAGGACCAGCTGTCAGAATACCACCGGTTATAGGCTTAACTCACATCTGTGATGCAAAATGTTAAGACTCAGAAGCAAAAGCAAAACACCCCTCACCTCCTTAAATGCCGTCATATGAAAGACCACTGGTAATGTGTGATAAAAGCACACGACTTGCAAGCAGATGGGGGAACAGTCTGCAACAGATCACTGAGAGGACATCTGCTAAGTGCATGAGTGAAAATAAAGCTTGCAGACAGGCTGCAATTCTGTCACCAGCATTTTCAACATAAATAAATGATTTTTATGTCCTTAATATTTTCATTCTGTGGCTTTTGTTACGGCTCCTCTCCAATCTCATTAAGCCAAGACATTTTCATTGACAAATCTAAGCCTTATTCTAGCCTCTCCAGGTTGTGCGTGTGGGTGTGAGGCTTAAGGGGGTTACTAGAGACCTATAGGCTTGGATCAAAACTTAAACGAAACCACAATTTTTGTGCATGCGCAGGGGAAAAAAAAGTTGGTACATTAGGTGGTGGTGGTGGAATCCAAAATCCATAGTAGGGTACCTTCATTAGGACCAGCTAAGTAATGACCAAAGGTCCAAGTTCTCCAGAACTCTTATTTAGCCTGGATTTTAACCAAAAGGAAGGGGAGAATGTTCAGCCTTTTCTCTCCCTCCACCTTGTTTTGCCAAAAATCCACCATGAAGGAGAACTCTAAAGTTTGTTAATTCCTTTGTGACAGTTTCATTGGCCCTTATAATGGCAATACCACAGCCCCCATGAGGTCTATGTCAAATGTTTCCTGCAAGGTACACCACCAATTCCCTGTCCCAATAGGCAGATACCTGCATCAGATACTAGTTTACTGAGCTGAACACATGTGAATTTCGAGGATGCCCGACTAAAGCAACCCTGTAAGATTCAAAGGTGAATGATGGAGTAGAATATGAACTGATGATAAGATGGGAGAAAGAGAGTTGAGATGACATATGAGAACATCAGAGGAATGCCCCCTCCCAGTACTGCTGTCTGCAGGCTTAGTGGCTAAAATGAAAGTGGTCATCCCAGATTAGATACCTTCATTGTGGATAGGGAAATGGAAGAGGGGCGAACCCCCCCTCTAATATTCTCAGGAGGGATGCAAAATTGTCCCACAGTTTGGTTGGGAGAATTTTTTTTTTAAAAAAAGATTTATTGGAGGGTGGGGCTATCCTCTGTGTAATAATTCAGTTTGTGCTGAGTGACAATTTATTGTTAGTTAATGCTTATGGGTGAAGGAACCAATGGCTCAGAGGGGATGAGTGGGAGGAGCCAAGTCTGTTGCTATCTTCAACAACACTGCTCTTCCTCTCTTTTTCCTCTGAGAGCCCCAGAGAAGCTGTGGAAATCCTGAATAGGCTTGTGGAGGTTGGTTAGAGATGGGTGAGGGCAAACAACCTAATCCAGATATGACAAGGGTATAGTGAGTGGGGAAATCTGCTGATCTGAATGTAAGTGTTGAAACTGCTTTGGGTGAGAATGAACTCTCTACAAAAGACCCAGTTCTCAGTTTAGGGGCTTCTGGACCCTGCACTGTTGATGATGGAGGCACACTTGGTCTCAATGGTTAGGAGTGCCTTCTGTTGACTTCGGCTCATATGCCAGATGCAACTATCTAGCGATGGCCAACATTACCAAAGTTGAATGCAAATTGGCTGCATCCAGACTAGACTACACTTTAATTCCCTTGGTGCATTGCTGCCCTTAAGGATGCTTCAGTTGGTGCAGAATGCTGCTTCCCAGTTGCTTTTGTGGGGTCAGGTGATTAGAGAGCATGGCATCTGTTGGTTTCCAGGTCATTTCTGGGCCCAATTTTAAGTGCTGGCAGACCAAAGCCTTAAATCGTTTGGGACCAACTTATTTGAAGACTTGATCACCTACATCCATATGAACCTGCCTGTGGCCTAAGATTGTAGACACCAAGAAGATGAGTGGGCACTAGAAACAGGTATGGGTAGCCCCTACTTTGATTATTTTAAAATGTGTCTTGTCTTCTAAAAAAAATAAATCCAAATTGATTTAAACTGATATTTCTCTGTTTTTTCTTGGCTACTATTTTTTATTTTTATTAGCATTAGCATTAGTATTTTGCTATTTTGCTGTTGGCTTTTCTATTTCTAGTACAGGTATTTTGTTCCACTGGTGATCTTTCTCACCTGCTACTTTGACAATAGATAATATGTTGCCATAAATTGTATCTTAACATGTTGTGAGTCCCCTTGAGAGGGATTAACCCCGCAAGGCTTGCTGACAAGTACTGGAAGGAACAAATAAAATTAAACAGTGTTTAAACTTAGTTGCACTCAAAATCTTCCACTCTACTTATGGTAATAACATTGAGGGTGACATTTTACCAAGGACTGGGTGCATGTGTGAAGTTTTCCAGCAATTCAGGGAAGGTTTTTTTTTTTTTAAAGAAAACTTTCAGAAAATGTATTACAGAATTCTTTTCTAAGGCATTTTGTCCCTGCTCCCGGCAGCATGAGGAGGTGTAGCCCGGTGTCTTAGGTCTGGTCATGACACCCACTGAAGAGTAGTCTCAAATCACCAGCACTTTTAAAGGATGGGTTACACAGCTTTTCAATCATCATTGAAACTGCCCAAACAGCACGGATAACCTAAACAGCATAAAACAATGTGTATTCAATGTGATCTTTTATGTGTGCAGGAACAACATGTTCACCTTGTGGAAGAACTCCCTTCTGAAGTATTACCATTTTGATACAGTTTCAAACAATTTCCCCCGTGAGCTAGTTTATGGCTAATATAACTTGACACGCTTAAAATGCTTCACTGAAGCACTATTAAAGTACAGTCCCAATAAAGATAATTATTTTGGCAAAGCACATAGCATTTCTGAACAAACTCAACGAAGCATTCATAGAATCTAGTGGTTGTGAAACACACACACACACACACACACACAAAATATATAGACAGATTGAACAGTTTAAAAACACGAATTAATGGTTTTCAAGGAAGATCTCCTCCAGTTGTATTTATACCACGAAGTAAAAGCCTGCATGACTTACAAATAATTATAGCTCTGCATGTTATATAAGTAAGTTTATAGGTATATGGTCTCCAGCAAAACAGCACAACAAAATAAGTTTCTAAAGTTAAGGAAAACAGGTGTTTATTTTTCCACATCATCTGTACATGTCACAGAAAACCACCGCAGCTTGACTGACCAGCTATTAATAGAAGCCACCATCAGTCAACAACTGCAAGCAGAGAGTGACAGCCTTCTTCTTCTCCACCTCCTCTAGCCTCCATCAGTCTTGAGTTATTTTGCTTGTTACCTTCACTTTAAAAAGTTGAGTTTTCTGCTGCTGAGGGTAATGGAGATAAGCTTTCTCTTGGAGTTCCCCCCCGCCGCTGCCCTCTTTTTCTTCTTCACTTATATTTTGTTCTATGCAGCAACACTACTCCATTCTGTTGCAAAAAGGACCTGGTGGTGTGGGTGCGATTGCACCAGGCTGGAAGGAGGAGGAGTGTTAAATATTCACATGTATTTGATAAATTAAGTAATTAATCAGTTGCTTGATGCATGATGGAAGTTTGCCTGATGCGAGCAAATGCTATCTGTACTCCACTTTCTCTATGCCTTCCCTGGGTCACCTCAGTCAGATGTGTGGGGTATAAATAGTAAAATTATCATTATGGAATGGGACATCCCTATTTCCATCAGAGTAATGTTAGAGGGTATGAATCCAAAACTGAGACGGCTTCTATAAATCCAGGACCATCCCTGGAAAATAAGGACACTTGGACATGTCTACTCAGAAGTAAACCCCATTGAGTTCAATAAGGCTTACTCTGTGGCATAAGGTTGTCGCTCTAGTTCATAGCTGCCAAGTTATCCCTTATTTTAAGGGATTTTCCCTTATGCTGAATAGGCTTCCTCGCGAGAAAAGGGAAAACTTGGCAGCTATGCTCTAGTTATGAACACACAACACTTCCCAAGAACATACAGGAAGCCAGAGTCCAGCATCCTGTTCTCACATTGGCTGACCAGAGACCTGTTTGCAGATTTATGGATTTGGTTTATTCATATTCCATACCATATATATCCAGTGGTAGCAACTCTAACTAAAGCTCTCAACATGATTGGCTTTTTGCTAAAGTAATAAGACCTTGATTTAGGTGGAAATTTCATAATGCACTCACCACCAGTAGGCAAAGTGAGAAAACAGAAAGTGTGCCTATTCATTAAGAATAGTTAACAATGTATTTGTCCACCAAGTCTGATCTTGGAGGTTGGTCTCCCATGATACTTACAAGACTAAATATATAGGATTAGGTATAGCAGATGTGAGTCACCAAAGCAGCACTATAATTATGCTGCAATTGTTGACATATTGAAGCTATTAAGAAAGCCAAGAGAATGGTGGCCATTATTTTAAGTGAACCCCTCACTCTGACAATGTAATCCTATGCACTGCATTCAATGAACCAAACATCTGCAGGATATATGATGTTGTTTGTTCTATGCCACTTAGTTGTGGTTGTGGTGAGAAGCCCATGCTGCTTCACATGGACAACTGTTACTTCCCTCTTGCTGTTATACCATAGGAAGAATGCGAGTCTGTCTGATACAGTGATGATACAGAGGTGTAGGGCAAAAGACTCTGGTAGATAAACCAAAATCGGGTCTTCCCTTTGCATCATGGCTAAAGAGAGTGATTCAAACATATGGGACCAGATGATGCTGGCTTAGATCTACAGAAGCATTCTCTGATGGAAGAAGGTTTTGGAAAGCCAGCCTGCTGTTTCTTCAACATATTCTGTTCTGCTTTCTCAACCATGAGACTGTTCAAGAACTTTTTTCTACTTCGTCCCTTCACCAGTGGATTTGTGGTGAGTTGGTAGGCGATACGGCGTCCTCTTCTGTTGCAGCATCCAGAATGTGGGATTGACTCTCGTTAGAGATATTGCTAGCCTCTTCCTTGACAACTTTTATATGAACTCTGAAAGCAACTTTGTTCCATTGGGCATTCTCAAGACTGAGCCACTTTTAATGCGATATTTGGCCTACTTCTGATTCTAAATTCTGAGTTTTTAAAATGCTGCTTTGATTATTTATCACATTGCATATATTGGTTACTGCATTTTTAATGCGGCAAACTGCCTTGAACATATTCTCATATAGACAGGGGACATAAAACAGAGTGGCAGATTAGGCAAGAAGCTTCCGAAAGATAGCCAAATTTAAAAAATAAAATCCCAAGCATTCTCAATGTCAATCTTTAAAATGTATGTTTCTCACTTATGGACAAAGAGAGAAACATAGAGAAAGAAAGCCTTGGAAATATAGCTTTGGTTGTCCAAGAAGTAGAAGGCAAATAAATAATCCAAATGTTTTTATATTAGTTTGGTATTTTATCATTTTAAATCCAGAGTTATGGTGCTGAGGTTTATGACTCACAGCAGAGAACTCAGTACTTGAGAAAAGTTAAACTTTGCATGATTGAATGTGTATTTCTGGATTTGACACACCGAAACTTTTTAATATTGTTTAGAGAACAGTTAATTGGTTTGGAAAGAAACGGATACAGGCACCTCTGGGGAGATGGAAAGTCAGGCATTATCGTTGCATAGTACAAACAGACTACTCAGTATCTTGTGTGTGGTGAACAAGAATTGAGAACTGCTGCTGTAGACGTGGGCGTCTGTACTGGCAGCAAAGCCAAGGAATTAGTACAAGTATCTGTGCAGGAATTAAAGGAAGCTTGTGGATCCTATGGCCCTCCATCAGTCCCAGGCAACATCAGGAGGGCCACAGGTTTCTCACCCCTGGATTCAAGAGGTGCTACCTATACCTCTCTCTGTGTTAGAGCAGCCCAGGCTTTTTTGGCTAGAAATGTTACTGGTTGATTGACATCTTTCCGTCTTGGGAGGCAATTGAAGAGTGCGCTTTTGAGAGTAACCACAGTGCCTGCTGTGGTTGTAGAGAATGATAAAAAAGAGACATGTTTTATTGCAGGTGGGGCAGGTAAAGGACATCTGGTTTTGCTCCTACAGGTGCGCTATGGTGTTTCTTCTCTCTGTGCTCCTTCCAGCCATCATTCCTCCTCTGATCACTGCTGTGGATACTGTCTGTCTCCAGGCACTGCAATCGTCTGCAAGGGATGTTTCCAGCCTTCATGTCATGTTTGCAGACATCTTGTAATGCAGAGCTGGTCTGAAGCAGATGCCTGAAACCAGCTCCCTGTAGAGCATGTTATTGGGGATCCTACCATATTACATTCTATCGACTTGACCAAGCCAGTGTAGTGCGAACTGGCTGGGAATGTGTCACAGTCTGGTTGGCGGAAGGTAGCAGTCCCGACTCAGGACGTCAGGACCAGAGGCAAGATGGCTGAGTGGAAGCAGGAATGGGAGTCCAGGTGGTGTGGGGCTGCGGGTCAAGCAGCAGGAAGTCGCAGGGTTGAAGAACCGAAGGTCGGGAAGCAGGGTATCACAAAGGCAAAGGTCTGAAGGTCAAGGAGCAAGGCGTCAGCAAGGTGAAGGTCCAAGGGTCGAGGAGCAAGGCTTCGGCAAGGCGCAGGTCCAAGGAGCAAGGCGAAGGATCAAGGAACAGGAGGCCAGATGCAACAAGGCAGGGATCGCGTTGCTGTGGCCAAGAGCTGAAGGGAAATGCTGAGCTTTTATCCCTCCCAGCTCTTGCCACCAGGTGCAGTGAGTTATCAAGTGGCCTCACCTGAGTGGGCACTCCTTGCTTCTCCAGCACAAGCTGAGGCAGGCCCCAGTTCTGCAAAGCACTACAGGCCCCAGAGCCTGACTCCTGCCCATACTCCTGACAGAATGTGAGGTCACATCTTTATTTGAGACTCTGTCCTGCCATATGAAGCCCCAGATCTTTCTGATGCAGCACATATGGAAGGTGTTGAGGCGTCTCTCCTGATGGTTGTATGTTGTCCACAACTCGCTTCCATAAAGCAGTGTGCTAAACACACAAGGTAGACCTTCATCTTGGTATTGGACATTAGCATCATCTCCCATACCCTTTTGACGAGCCGAGCCTTTGCTGTAGCAGCCTTGCCAATATGCTAGCGTGTTTCTCCGAAAATAAGACACCGTCTTATATTTATTTTTCCCAAAAAAACACACTATGGCTTATTTTCAGGGGATGTCTTATTTTTTCCTCCGCCTCCTGCCGCAGCCGGCATTGCTGCTGCGCCTATCACTATGTCTTATTTTCAGGGTATGGCTTATATTCCTTGAATGCTTAAAAATCCTGCTATGGCTTATTTTATGACTACGTCTTAAAATAGGGGAAACAGGGAGGTCCAGCTCAGAATTGGTGGAGAGGCTGCTAGTTATGGTGGAACCCAGTTGACAAAAGGCAGCCTTTTGCACTAAACTCAGCTATGTGTCTAACACTAAGAAATTTGCCGATCACTAGTTATGACACAGCTATGTTGTACAAATGCATTTTGCAGGGAAGTGACACAGAGAATGCACCCTGTATGTGATTACCCTGTTTATTCAATGTCGGTACGAGCAAGGGGAAATGTGGTAACTTTTCCTGGTATGTCTCTGCTCCTCCTGAATTCTGTGAAATGCTAAAATTAATTCCAGAACTGGAGTATATATCCTTCTCCAGCTTTCAATTTCTTTGATTTATGTGAATCTTCCTAACACACACATTCCTCCACACTGCTCTATTGATGTTCAGCTGTGGACTGAGAATACCAAATCCCATGAAACAGTCATCTGGATGGGATTCTATGTGTTGTTACAATCATTCCTTCACTGTACATGTACTGTTTTTACTGATACACCATAATGCTCCAGCACATTGGTAAAGCATACTACATACGTTTGCAGTAATGATCTTGCATGGTTCCCATTCATTTCAATGGGCTCTTGCTGATTGTGTTCTGTGTTTTCAAAAGCATGGAACTTGTAGGAGATGCTGGGAGGCGGGGGTGGAGGTGCTTACTTGACCTCCTGGCAGGTGAATCACTGCTACTTACAGGTGTGTGTGCGTGTCAGGGAAGGGACAGCAGTGCAAATGCACAAGCCAAGCAAATTTGGTGCTCCTACTAGTACGTTAAGGGACGCGGGTGGTGCTGTGGGTTAAACCACAGAGCCTAGGGCTTGCCGATCAGAAGGTCGGCAATTTGAATCCCCGCGACGGGGTGAGGTCGCATTGCTCGGTCCCAGCTCCTGCCAACCTAGCAGTTCGAAAGCATGTCAAAGTGCAAGTAGATAAATAGGTACCACTCCGGTGGGAAGGTAAACGGTGTTTCCGTGTGCTGCTCTGGTTCGCCAGAAGCAGCTTAGTCATGCTGGCCACATGACCTGGAAGCTGTACGCCGGCTCCCTCGGCCAATAACGCGAGATGAGCACCGCAACCCCAGAGTCGGTCATGACTGGACCTATTGGTCAGGGGTCCCTTTACCTTTACTAGTATGTTTGCACCTTGCTGCCCTCCCTACTGAGAGACTCTCAGGCTTGAAGGTGAGGCAAGTGCCTTCATGCCACCATGCAATCCATTGTTGTATGATAAGGCTGTGATATTTTTACACTAGATGTCATCTATGGGTGTGAAGAGCTCTAGCCAATGGAAAAAATGGGGTGTCCCCCCCCTCTCTCCAGTACCGCATTATAACGAGACATTACAGAACATCTAAGAGTTCCTTTTCATCTCTTTTTATAGTTCTCATTCAGCTTGGTTTCCTAGTAATATAATTAGAAGCTGCTGAATGGAAGGGGAAGCTTTAAAAGGGGATAATTTTCTAAATTTTGAGAGAGAGAAAAAGAATGATCCTTTCACAGAATTTAGAAAATTGTTGCTTTCAAAAGGTGGGTTATAAAACTGCTTTGATTGACTGACAGTCCTGAATTGTGTGATTTGGTCTTTGTGAACTTTATACTTGAAAAGGTTGCTGTGAACTTGAAACAATGAGTATTTTCTCAGAATCTTAAACATGTTTTCTCCCACCCAGGGAGGAGGGGCAACGGGGCAGGCATGGAGAGTCGCCTGTGGGGGCGCTGCGTCGATCCGGCCGCAGGGGCAGCATGGTAATCCATGCACAAGGGCGTCCCGATGATCCGCCTAGGGGGGCAGTTCAGCGAGCTGCCCACGGAGTCTGCCTGGCAGACACAAGCCCCATGCTGCCGTGGCTCAGGTGCGCTGCAGGCCAGGCCCTGCGGTAAGTGCTGCCCCCGTAATGTGCCACTTTGCCACCCCCTCAGGGATTACACTCGGGGTGAGCCGCACCCCCGCACCCCCCTTCCTATGCCCCTGCTACCACCCATGTTTCTTTTCAGGAGATAAATAATTTGCACATACACATATTATGGTATGATTTGGCCATTCCCCAAATCCCAAAATGTTAAATAACATTAAAAGGTCACTTGATGCTTCTGATTTCATGAAAACCTTCACCAGGAGACATTAAGTGCTTCACAGAGAGATGATTTGGGCTAATTCCAGTGGTGTTTTACAGTCACATCATCAGATTGTGTGTCATATATAAAGCTTGTATATATATGTGCCACGTGTACAGTTCTAGCCTCCTCAGTCTAAAGGTCTCACGATGAGTAGCAACATTCGAATCATGCATCACAGAGGTTTTCAACCTTTTTGGGTCCATGGCTCCCTTGACCTTCTTGCAGACATTGTCTCTGTGGCACCCCTGTGGGTCTCAGAAGCCCAGTTATGTCACCCCTTACCTGAAGAGCTGGTAGCCCCTTACCCCTTCCTCGTGGAGGATTCTCCACCCCCACCGTTCTACCCAGACACTGAGGTCCAGCGCCGAGGGCCTTCTGCCGGTTCCCTCACTGTGAGAAGCCAAGTTACAAGGAACCAGGCAGAGGGCCTTCTTGGTAGTGGCACCCGCCCTGTGGAACGGCCTCCCACCAGATGTCAAAGAGAAAAACATCTACCATGTATTTTAGAAGACATCTGAAGGCAGCCCTGCTTAGGGAAGCTTTTAATATTTAACGGACCATTGTATTTTAATATTTTGTTGGAAGCTGCCCAGAGTGGCCAGATGGGACAGGGTATGAGCAGCCGTAGCTGCTGCCCCTACCCCAAAGAAAGCTGCCTCCTCACACTGCCCCACAGGGGCCTGGGAAGCACCCCCTGGCCAGCCCCAGAGGCACCATTCGCCTGGGGAGCTTGTAGCCAGGGCTGCTGCAACAAACAGCTGTGCAAGCCTTTGGGAGCCAAAGACATGAAAGGGCGTTAGAGGAGGGAGGGAAGGAAAAGGGGACAGGGGACAGTGTTGCTCATGGCATTCCTGACCATCATTCAAGGCACCCCAGAGTGTTACAACACACTGGTTGAAAACTGCTGATGCATCATGTACAAAGTTTGTACAGCAGAGAACATTACATGTGTGGCACAAGTGTGACATGATAATGTTTTCGAACAGGTGACATACGGTACATTACTAATAAGGTACAGTTCCATGAGAGGACCATAGCACACCAATATATTTACATTGGAATTAGCTGGTACCTGCTATTTACATCTAACTCATGCCACATGTGTAATACGCCCCGGTGTGTGCATCTTTTGATAAGCCACATGATTGAAGTGTTGTTACCCTTGGCACTATGGCTGAGATGAGCTAGAAAACTCAAATAAATCAACAAACAAAAGCACCCAAGAAGAATATCTTGGAACCCAATGAAGTGCCTTCAGCTATCACAACTGAAAATCCAAGAGAAAGTCTATTAAAAACACTGGAAATAATTCACAATTATGATAACGTGGGTTTCAAACTAAATAATACCAAAACAAAACTTTTGGTCAAAAACCTCACGGCCCAAGAAAAAGAAGAACTAGAAATATCAACAAATTTGGAAATCTCTCAAAAGGTGAAATATCTCGGAATTTGGATAACACCAAAAAATATTAATCACTATGAAGACCTTGTCTGAAATTAAGAGAAATCTGGAGATCTGGAGTAGTTTGAAATTATCCCAATGGGGACAGATAAAAAGGTAAAGGTAAAGGGACCCCTGACCATTAGGTTCAGTCACGGACGACTCTGGAGTTGCGACGCTCATCTCGCGTTATTGGCCGAGGGAGCCAGCTCACGGAAATGCCATTTACCTTCCCGCCAGAGCGGTACTTATTTATCTATTTGCACTTTGAGGTGCTTTTGAACTGCTGGGACCAAACAACGGGAGCTCACCCCATTGTAGGGATTCGAACCACTGACCTTCTGATTGGCAAATGCTCTTCCTTTTCCAATCCATCCCAATCTGGGAATGGGGGGGATGGGCTGCATTGCTAATTGCCAAAAGGACATATTCAAATTTATCTGGCAAGGCCGAAGGCCTAGAATAAAACACACTTTGTTAATTGACATTAAAGAGAGGGGGGTATTTGGACTACCAGGAATACCATGGAATACCATGGATTAGGGAGTGGTGTTTACTCCAGAATACGGATTTGCTGGACTTGGAGGGGCATGGCAACCGATTTGGTTGGCATGCCTACCTCAATTATGAGAAGACTAAGATACATAAGAGCTTCCTTAAACAAATTGTAAGAAAAGTGTTATACATGATATGTATTAAATATAAAGATTTAATTGAACCAAAAACACAATGGTGGATATCACCTTTGGAAGCAAAGGCAGTAAACCCGTAGCGATTTGCTATTTAAAACAGCCAATAGTAACAACATTTGATTTGACCTCCCTTGGTTTTTATTTAATTTTAATTTTATTTTAACAAAGAGAGATATCTCAGTTAGCCTTTGCTCTTTTTCGATCCCCCCCCCACATGAGAGACTGCTGAGGAAGGGGGGCGAGGATATATGGAAATCCTAAAGATTTCATTGTCCCTGCAAATGGGACATGGAACCACATGGCTTCTAATTTAACCCTCCAAGCCATGCTCCATCAACCAAGCGTTAATGGCTTCAAAGTTTGCCAAAAGTTTAATTTAGGTCAGTCTGTTCCAGTTGTGTTAATATACCTGAAAAATTCAACTCAGTGACATTGTGAAAGATTCAGCTCCAGTGGCATTTAGAAAGAAAAATATATATACCTTAAATAATAGCTGCTTCAGATTCATTCTTATGTCATTATGTCACTGAAATTTCCTGCTCCAATTATAGCCCGTTAATATATGCTTACCATATATTCATTCTTTTAAAATTCTCGTTCAAATTATTAAGGTTCTAGTTCTTGAAGGCATCTAATGTGATAGAGGTATATGCAATGTTTAATGAGGCCTGTTTAGCTTGTCACTAGATAAGGTAAAGACTCCTCCTTTAGCTAGTCCGTAACTATGGTATTCTTATACCTTACCTGAAACTACATCCCCAGTGAATGTAGTAGGACTTGGAAGTGGCTTACAGATTGTTACAAACAAGACAGTCATTGTCCCCAGGCTTACAATTGAAAAACACAAAATAAAAATGGAGAACGGGCCAAGAAGGGGAGGAAATAAGCAACAAAAATGGGATCGGGAGAAATCTGGATCACTTTTCATTGGAAGGAAGCCCACAGAAGGACTTCCCCCTCTATTAGACTAGTGACCCTTTTCCTGGACTCAGACATTTATTGGGGTCCTGATTTCAAGGTCATTCAGATCCAACTACTGGAGCTCATCAAGATCGGACCATCTCCCCCATGACATCTCCATGGAACTCATGACATAAGGCAGAGAAGCCCAAAGCTGCTGATCTCTTAGCGATGTTTTCTTTCCCTCCTCTAACGCAGGCTGATGGAATGGCTGTTGCCAGGTGACAGTTGGTAAAGGGAGGAGCCTGGATTCTGTTACTTCAATTTCTGTTGCTTCAGTTTCTTAAACTTAATCCCTTCAGTGTTACAGCTTCATACTTTGGTACTATCTGTCACTTACCCAACCTTTTAACAATCACACTCCTGAAGTGCTTCAAATTGTGTAACAGACCCAGGGGGTCACCACACCCCTCTTAACTGGTTTGGGGGGTCTTCTCTATCTAGAAAAACAGTCTTCTCCTGACAGGAATGAGACACAAGTAGACAGTATCCTCACAGCTTCTCCTTCTCCTTGCTCAAATTCGGCCCTCCAATTAACTCCTGCTTCAATACTCTCACAGGACACTACACATTGTCCTTCCTATCTAAGCTCAGAGACTCCTTTCTCTAGCTTTAGATATTCACCACAGAGTGGATGCTATATACACACGAAACCAATTCCGTAACTCTCCTTCCCGAAACCATCTGTCCCCCTCAAATCAAGCGCTATCTAAAAGCTCCCTTAGAAACTGCTCCTTTTATTCTCCCTCCCAAAGTACTGGCTCCAGCCCCCCTGTTACTGTCTTGGTAGTCAATCAGAGAGAGGTTCCAGCCCTTTGGTGGAATTTTGAGGCACTGCATCACCAGCATAGCTGCCAAGTCTCCCGTATTCCCCGGGAAACCCCCGTTTTTCCAGCCATTCCCAGCCGGAAAAACGGATTTTTTTGTTTTTCCCCAGTTTACTTACCGGCCGGGGGAGGCTCCTTCTGTGCATGTCTGGAGTCTCTGGACATGTGCAGAAGCGATTTATGGCGCGGTGGCCATTTTGGAACTGGGCGGAGCATGCTCAGAAGCGACTTTCGATGCTGCTCTGCCCAGTTCCAAAATGGCCGCAGCGCAATTTCCGGCGTGGTAGCCATTTTGGAACTGGGCAGAGCAGAATCGAAAGTCGCTTCTGAGCATGCTCTGCCCAGTTCCAAAATGGCGGCAGCGCTACTTCCGGTCTGCCGATCCCTTATTTTTCTGGCAGGAACTTGGCAGGTATGATCACCAGACTCTGGTCTGGCTCAGCTGTTCGTCACACCCTGCCCTAAAGAAATACACAATGCATCTAGGATGTGTGTGGATTACGTCGAAAAACAAGTATTCGGTCTCCACTGGCTCTAAATTAATATGTTGTGCGTATGCAGCCCATGCCTTTTGAACTGTGGTATTTGCAATGGCTCTGTGGCATAGCAGAATTAGTCTTGTAATACGGTATATCTAGGAGGAAGAAGAACCTGCTAAAAGCCTGGCAAGCTACCGAGTCACCATTTATAAAATGCAGGAAACTGTTGAAGCCTAACTTCCTCCTAGGAAGCAGTTTCAAGAGTAGGTCCTGTGCCCTATGCATGGTTGCAGTACAGCCGAGGATGGAGCAGGTGGATGACAGGGACTAGTAGGAGCTGTCTGGGCATAGCATGATATACTGCTGCTATTAAATATATTAATGCACTCTCCATCTGAGGAGCATAATAAAAAAGCTAGTAAGATCTGTACTTCTCTGGCTTCTCTTTTTCTTTAAAATCCAGCAAGCAACAATGCGGTTATTAAGCAGCTCTGCTGGGCCACATCAGAGACACTGATGGGATTACCACAAACATAGCAACATTGACAGTGACTGCCGCAGTCCTGGGTGGATGGTCTCATTCAACAACATGAGAAATGGTCCTTCTAGCTCAGTATTGTCAGCACTGACAGGCAGCAACTCCCCAGGGTTTCAGGCAGGGAAACTCCCAGCCCTCCCTGGAGGTGCCAGGGATTGAATCTGGGACTTTCTGCATGAGAAGCAGATGTTCTAGCCTTGAGCTTCTGGTTAGAGCAGTGTTAACCTTCTGGTTAACCTTCTGGTTAACACTGTTAGAGCAGTGTGGCAGCTCGGGGCACTGGGATATACCGGTAATCACTTCCACTCCAAAGAAGGAGCAGTGGATGATCGTATGAGACGTTTACCAACCCAAGAAGCCCTCTTCAGGAACTCTGTCTCCACACAGTTGACATCTCACTGAGCAAGAGAGGTGGTCTATCTGCTCACTCTGCCCCCAGGCCCTCTCTGATGCTTTCCATGCATTGAGTGAAGGCCTGGTGGTTGCGGTGAAACCTGAAGGATGTGTCTGCTTCCATGAGATCGACCCTCAAGCAGTGGCGTAGCATGGGGGGGCTTGGCCCAGGGCAATTGGGGGGGGCATGACCAGTGCTATGGCCCAATGCTGCCGCTGGCCACAGCTCCACTCCCGGGTCAAGCCTGACTCGGAGGCGGAGAGAGGGGTGGCGGTAGCGTTGCTGCCCCTCCCCTCCCCTAGGCTCCAGCACCTTGCAAAGCTGCACAGGGCTTCCAGGGCAGCCTGAATGTACCTTGGAAGCAGCGGTGAGGGCTGGACTGGTGTGGCAAACAGGTCTCTTGATCAGCCAATGTGAGAGCAGGATGCTGAACAAGCAAGAGGTATGGTCAGAGATCAAGCGCACATTCCGGCCAGGCCGAAGCACTCCAGGTGTGGGGCTTTGGGAGACGGTTGGCCTGGGAAGAGTTCTGGGGGCCAGATAGAGAGGGCCGCATTCTGGCCTCCGGGCCTCAGGTTCTCTAGTCCAGGATTACAGTGGATATTTGACTGGAATCCTATCCACTAGAGCCTGGACTATTCAAGCAATTATTGCAGTTCAGTTCTATTTGGGTTTTTGAACAAATTTCTCTTAAATGGAAGGATGCCTCCTTGCTTTGATGATTAAATAACCTTTATATTATTATTATTATTATTATTATTATTATTATTATTATTATTATTATTAGCATTTCACTCCAGCTACTCAGGGCTTATGGTCTCATTAGCATTTGGTATTTGATAAGTGTGGTGGCTATCAAGAGCCTCTGAATTAAAACATTTCAGAAGAAGAACATCTTGTTAGGGAATTCTCTTTTAATCAAAAGCAAAACAATTTCTCCTTCCATTCTTTACCATTTACCTTCTGGTTTATTGGTTAATGTTTAATGCTCAGATGAAAACTTAATGATCTCAGAATGTCATGTCCTGATATGCTCCCAGCCTGGTTCCTTCTGTCTGCCATGTGAAATTCCTGAGCAAAGGTTGATACCTTAAAATCTCTCCCTCAGCCATTGTTCAGAACTCCTCAGAGTGACTGCACAATAAATTTTGGAAGCCAATGTCTACCTGAATGAAAGTCATAATGATTAGTGCTTCCGTGACCATAAGAGGAGATTGCTCAATAAAATGTTGGGGTGTTGTTGTTGTTGTTTTTAAAAAAGAATAATTTAGCACTATAATTTTTATTGTCATCTGGGAAATCTGTCCCACTCCAGATCCTTTCATTGTTGTTAAAATGATGATGATAATTTGACTTAAATCCTGCCCTTTCTCCTGAAGGAGCCCTGGGTGGCAGACGCAACGATGCTAGAACAAAAAATTCTCAAAACTGTTTAAAACTTTTTCTCAACCAGTGATTGTCAGGAACATTGTGTTTTAGCTATCAAATGCCTGTGTAATAAAGAAGATGTCCCTTGATTTCAATAAATCAATAAACCAGACACTTCCTTCCCATTTCTGGAGTAGAAAGCCCTCCCCCCCCCCACCAGTTCAGACAAGAAAGCATACAAATGAGAATTATTGTACGTAATGTTGATGTAATCAAACTGTCAGATAATGCCAGGTCTTCTCCTGTGGACCTCACATTTGTTCCACTAAAGGAGACTACATGTGCCTTTACGACAGAAACTCTTTTTGGACAGCTTGAGCAAATGGGACTACCAGTTGAGAATTTGTGTGGTCAAGGTTATGATAGTAGGAGTAACGTGAAAGGCAAAGAAAACAGAGTACAAAGAGAATCCTGGACATAAACCCACATACCTTTTTGTGCATTTCAGTGCACACTCTTTAAACTTGATAGCCAATGATGCTGCCAAGCATTGTCTGGAAGCAACTAGTTTCATCAGTTTGGCTCAACAGATCTATCATGATAATTTCTCTCTACAATTAGTTCTCTGCATCGACTCAGCATTGGCAAATTCTAACTAGCCGTGTATCAGACTTAGGCATGACTGTTAAGCCCTTGAACGAAACAAGATGGGAGGGTTGGATCAATGCTTTGAAACCACTGAGATGTCATTTTGATAGTAAGATGCTTTAATAGACATCTTTGAGGACACCGGCTGAGAAGGTTTATCGGGAAATGCTTTCCAGATTGAAACTAAGGTCCTTGCTAATACAATTTGTAAGTTCAGATTTGTGGTATCCATTGTTACACGGTACAACATCCTTGTCAATCTTACCAGGCTACAGTGGAACCTTGGTTTATGAACACCTCGGTTTACGAATTTTCGGTTTACGAACGCCACGGACCCATCTGGAACAGATTAATTCACTTTCCATTACTTTCAATGGGAAAGTTCGCTTCAGTTTATGAACACTTCAGTTTATGAACAGACTTCTGGAACCAATTACACCCATGCTTCGGGTTAAGTACGCTTCAGGTTGAGTACTCCACGGACCCGTCTGGAATGGATTAATCCACTTTCCATTACTTTCAATGGGAAAGTTTGCTTCAGTTTATGAACGCTTCAGTTTATGAACAGACTTCCAGAAGCAATTGTGTTCATAAACCGAGGTACCACTGTACTACAAAATAAGGAATGGTTGTGAGGATGAACTGGGGAGGAGTAGAACTATGCACACCATATTGAATTCCTTGGAATAAAAGGTGCTATTAAAATATACCAATACTAATACTAAATTCAGCTACAACCCTATTGGAAGTGATGAAGAAATAGCTTGTGGGCTGCAAATGTGATAAGGGTTTTCAACATGTTTCCATAGTTGCTACTGAGATTGCAAAAGAGCTAGAAATAATACCAGACCTCGAGAAAGAACAAATTAGAAAAAGGAGAACAAAACAGCAGTTTGAGTATGAGGCCCAAGAAGAGGTACTGGAAGATCATAAAGTATATTTCTAATATGCTGCCTTAGACATGGCCATTCAATCTGTTGAAGAGCAAACAGCTACAACAATATTTGGCTTTTTTTGGCTGATATACAGTGTCAACCAAAAATCTACTGAATAAAGTCCTGTAAGAATTTGGAAAAATCATTGATGCACAATGGAAACAAAGATATTGATGCTGAAGTTCTGTGCTGTTAACTTGTAGCAATAGCTTGAAGACTTCCAAAGTCTATGCCGCCACAAGGAGTGCTTCTCTTCATATTCCTGGATAAACAAAAACTCCTGGATAATGTGCCCAGTGTTTCTGTTGCACTGGTGACATGTGGTGGACACAGTTTCTCAAAGCTCAAACTTCTCAATACTTCCAAATGCTTGACAATGTTGCAAAAGAGACTGGTTGGCTTGGCGGTTATATCAACTGAACATGCTCAAGCATCAGCACTAGGGCATCTTTCAACTTAGAGCTCAGCTAATTATGCAGAGCCTGCTAACAATCCAGGAGGGACCACCCATGGCTAGTCAATCAAAGAGGCAAAGTAAACAAAGAACCAGAAAGCACTTCTTTTTTCCCTCAGCAGTGAAAAAAAAGAGGGGGAAGAGTTTTTATTTTTATTTTCTGGTGGTGTTTATGTTGTTGGTTCCCCCTAAATAGCTTTTCCCCATATTAAAAAAGAAGGGTGTTTTATTTATTTATTTATTTATTTATTTATTTATTTATTTATTTATTTATTTATTTATTTATTTATAGGAGACGCCTGCTTCTTGGGAGAAAAGCAATGACAAACCTAGACAGCATCTTAAAAAGCAGAGACATCACCTTGCTGACAAAGGTCCATATAGTTTAAGCTATGGTTTTCCCAGTAGTGAGAGCTGGACGGTAAGAATTGATGCTTTTGAATGATGGTGCTGGAGGAGATTCTTGAGAGTCCCATGGACTGCAAGAAGATCAAACCTATCCATTCTGAAGGAAATCGGCCCTGAGTGCTCACTGGAAGGACAGATCCTGAAGCTGCAGCTCCAATACTTTGGCCACCTCATGAGAAGAGAAGACGCCCTGGAAAAGCCCCTGATGTTGGGAAGGAGAAGGGGACGACAGAGGACGAGATGGTTGGACATTGTCTCGAAGCTACCAACATGAGTCTGACCAAACTGCAGGAGGCAGTGGAAGACAGGAGTGCCTGGAGTGCTCTGGTCCATGGGGTCACGAAGAGTCGGACACGACTAAACAACAACATCTTTCTGCTTGCTTGCCCTCTCTCCCTCCTTTTGATAAAAAGGGAGAGAGATTGGTGGGATGAGGGCTTTTTGGGTTGGGTTCTGTTCTGGGGTGGGGAAAGGAGAGGAGAGGAGAGGAGAAAAGATTAAGCTGGCTGCCTTATGCGGAAATGGGAGGTTGGGTACTGTGTGAGAATGATGCAGTGGGTGTTTTTAAGCTCCCAGGAAGATAGAAGCAAGTTTAGTTAAACTCAGTGGCGCTTATGCATGCACAGATTCCACTTAGACCTCTGAGTGGGGAAGCAGATGCAACTTGACCAGTAAATCACTTAAACTACTCATAAATTAGTTTAAAATATATTAAATACAATATATGGAAGTTTACTTAATATTTTTTATTAATCCTACTATTTCCTTACACCCTCTGCCACTACAGGGAGGTATGGTGGGACCCTCTGCCCCCACGGGGAGGCCCAGCAAAGCCCTCTGCCACCACAGGTGTATATCATGATATAGTGAGATATCGCAATATTCAGCTGGTGATATATCATGATGTTGAAAACCAGATATCGCCCAGCCCTAATCAGCACTTGACCTGAAGGAAACGGTAGCAAGGTTTGCAAAGGGAAAGGCAGGCAAAATAAGATCTTGATGTGCCTGCAGTTGAAACTTAAGAGACTTAGTAAATTTTAACATCACAAATCATGAGATTCTTCAAAATGGTTTGTGTGCTAAAACATTCTCTTTTGTATTTGAGAAAGATTATCAAAGATTGTTGCATTACTTAGTCTTGCCATTTAAAATAAATTTAGCAGTTTCAAGCTTTCCATTTTTTCTACAAGGCATCTGTTTCTGAAAATTGAAGTTAGCGATTTTTGTTTGTGCGGGGTAATGTAGTTAGCCTAGCTTAGGGTGCAGAATAGCCTGGGTTTGGTACTGGCACTGCCCCACTGCCCCCACCCCCACCCCCCCACCCCGTAGAAAGAGAGAGACTTTGACAAATGGATCTCTTCTCAGGCCTTGCAGGGCTATTCTTATGCTAATATCCTTTTATTTCCTTCTTCCTTTAAAGAAAGCTTGTCCTGATGGAAAAGCCAGCCATATTCTTTACAACTTAAATTATACATATTTAATCTGAAAGAAAATAAAGACAAGCTGCTATTAAGATACTGGGGGGGGGGAAATGGGCTGAAAGTGTGTTTTATCCTTTTTGTGGTTTGTGTTCTTTTTGTCTTTTCCATGCATAGGGATAGCCAAGATGCATAACCATAAACCACAGAAAGAAATACTGGTACACAGGTGCAAGGCTGTTGCTGCTCTAACAGCGATGGTGTGGCTTTTGAGGCAGTTGCTATAGCAACAAGATCATTTATAGAACATGAGCCCATTAAGAGAGAAAAACCATATTTTTAAAACTAAACTAATTGTGCAGGGATATTTTCTGTGTAATCAAACTTGTGTCTGTTTTGTCAGGTTTTGTTTTTCTTCTTTTTCTTCTTTTCCCTTTTTTGTTGTTGCTCAGAACAAACAGGTGAACAGCTTGCCATACATCATGACACAAAGAAAGAAAGCAGGCATACTATTGGATGTATTGTTGTAGAGATTTACAGATTCCTCAGGCATGGCATTGTTAATTTAGGAGTGGAAATGCCACCTCTAATCAAAACTTAGTCCAGACTCTCTGTTCTAACATTCCAGAAACAGGAACAGGCCTTGCTGAATTTTGCCAGATTCCAAGTATGTGAGGTAGTGATGCTGGTACTGATCCTGTACTGCAGGATGGAGAACATGTGGCCCTTCAAAAAAATTAAAACAATTTTTATTCATTTTACAAGCAAAAACAAACAAACACAAATATTACTTATAAATTAATCTTTGGCAGTTCCAGAATTCCATACCTTCTCAAAATCTACCTGTTTTAAACTTAACCTATTCTTCTATATTTACACCGACAGCCTCTAACACTTTCACTAAAGGATATTAACTATTACAATATTTTCCTAGATGTAACTTAAATTTCTTCCAATCTTCCTCCACCTCCTCCTCTTCCCGGTCGCGGAGTCTCCCAGTCAGCTCGACAAGTTCCGTAAAGTCCATCATCTTCATTTGCCAGTCATCTATAGTTGGCATGTCTTGACTCTTCCAATTCTTCGCAAGTAATAGCCTCGCAACAGTTGTGGCATACAGAAATAATGTAATGTCCTTTTGGGGGATTTCCTCCCCTACTATTCCCAGTAAAAAGGCTTCTGGTTTCTTGATAAAAGTGGCCCTTCAAATGTTGGCCTACAACTACCAAACATTTGGATATACTGGAATAGAGACCTCATTCAACTATGCACAGAAAGACCCACTGACGGGCATGGGCTTCACCATGTATGTTCAGATGAAGTTCCAGGCTCCAAAATTATGCACCCAAGAGTCCAGACTGCACCCCAGAATCTGATTATGATTGGTGGATTGAAGCCAATTTGTTTGATGGTCTCCTAAAACAATCCAGAGGCGAATTGGGGAGATCTGTCCATTCTTATTGAGAACCTCTGGCTGGCAATCTTCTAGGAATCCTATTTAATGACAGAGGCCTGATAGCACAGGAGCATAGTGCAAAATCAGCTACATAGTCCATATAAATGTAATCAGGTACATATTACAAATAAATGGCAGAGGTTCTATGTTACATATACCGTGTGTTTTAAGACACCATCTTATTACTCCCCCCCCCTCAAAAAAACCACAGGGTGGCTTATTTTCGGTGGGATATCTTATTTTTTCATTACGGTTTTTACGGTACCTTATGGTTTGCTCAGCCGGGCCAGGCCGCTGGCTCGGGGCACTGCCGGGCGTTGCGCGCAGCACTGCTGGGCTGTCTGAGCGCTGCTGGGCGCTTTGAGGTGCTGGGCATTCCGCGTGCTCCAGCAGCCGTTTCCAGGCGGCGGGACGGCAGGCCTCCTTGGCTGGGTGGAGGCAAGGCCGCTGGCTCTGGCGCTCCGCCCGGCGCTGCTGGGCCTCTGCGCGCTCCAGCTGCCAGTTCCAGGCGGCGGGACAGCAGGCCCCCTCAGCTGGGTGGAGGTGAGGCCACTGGCTCTGGCGCTCCGCCCAGCGCTGCTGGGTGCTCCGCGTGCTCCAGCAGCTGGTTCCGGGTGGTGGGACCACAGGCCTCCTCGGCTGGGCGGAGGCAAGGCCGCTGGCTCTGGCGCTCCACCCAGCGCTGCTGGGTGCTCCAAGCTGCTGGGCGCTCCGTGCTCCAGCAGCCGGTTCCGGGCGGCGGGATGGCAGGCCTCCTGCTGCTGCCGCAGCTGGCATGCTGGGTCCCACTGGCTGGCTGGGGTGCTCGGCGGTCTCGCTCCACATGGTATGGAGGTATGTCATATTTTGGGGGTATGTCTTATATTTTGGGGGTATGTCTTATATTTTGCAAAAGGTTAAAAATCCTGCCATGGCTTACTTTATGACTACACCTTAAAAAGGGGGAACAGGGTAACTGTCTCCTAGATGTCCACACAATGACATGGACATCTCCTGGTCAACTCAAGCAAAACTTTTCACACTCTTGTGAAAAGTCATGTTCTTGAATGTTGTGAAACTTAACCATGAATTGTGATGCGGTCTACGTCTCATAACATAAACCCTATTTAATTATTGCTGGCACACGCTAAGCTGTTATGAATAACATATTCACAAACTCTATATAGATTCCATCTGGTAGGCATTTAAACTTTTGTGCAGTGCACAGGTAACTTTTGTCTATGTATGGTTCATCGGGGATCAAGGTCTTGTTATTGTAAATCTGTATGTGCTATGAAAGTTTAGACTCACACCTGCCTTCTCAGCTCCCCCTCCTCTTCCCTACCTTTATGAAACCTAATCTGTGAACCCAGGGGATGCTCATTAAAAAGCAGGCAGGAAACTGCATAGCTTGCAAAGAAAATCAGAATGGCTTCCCCTCCCTCCTTCTCTCTTTCTCTCCTTCCATGGAGTTTATTAAAATACTCAGTTTTCATCCATTCATCTTGCGATGCACCTTCCCCTGCACAGGATTATATCTGCTTTATTAAACCATTAAAAAGTTCCTTAAGTATAATCATTTTAATTTATAAACTTCCAGGACCATTAGTGATTAATTAGTGACCACATTAAAAGAGAAGTCATTGCGTGTTATGCTAGCATGGGAACTTTGGCAATGCAACGACCACAACAGGTCTGTTGAGAAAGGGTTCTGGCTCATAGCCGTCTTGCCTGTGGTGGCTGGCTGGTTCCTTTGTTTTGTTTTTGTAGTGTAACAGTGGCAAGAGCTGCCTGCTCAGGGTAAACAGGTCACCTGATCCCACAAATGCACAAACTGTAGGTGTGCTTCTTTTCAAGAGTTCAAATGTCAAAAAGTAAGGGAAAAAATAGGGGGGGGGGGAGAAGACCCTAAGGGATAAAGGAAAAATCCCAAACAGTACAATAAGGACTGTGCATGCTCAGTGGACATAGAACATTGACAGACTATTGTGAAGTGAGTGGGCATAGGCCACGGGTACGTGAAATGGGCCTATGCTTCTCAGGTATATAACTTCAGGAATATAAGCCATTTTGCCTTTCTGAAAAATCCTATATTCTGTCTCCCTTTGTCCTACTAAGATACTGTCCCTATGACAGTCAGCATTGCCTATGTTTACATAAAGCCACCTGGTTATAGAATGTCCAGGACGTTTAGTCATAGGAATAGGCCAAGCTGAAATTGCCTTGGACGTCTGCCCTTCAGGAGATGCAGGATCCAGGACAGAGGTAACTTAGTGGGTCACAGTAACCCCGGATGTTCCCAAATAAGGTTGGGATGAGCTCTTCCAATATGGGGTAATCTCGGATGTCCCAAATATGGTGGTGGATGAGCTCTTCTAAGAAGGAGGAGATGAAATTCATAAATGGTAAACGGAATGGGCTTTGCCTTCACCGATTGGTAGTTCTTTGTTCTAAATGAGCCGATCTGATGGATTGTTCTGTAATGTATGGCTACCCAAAGGTATAAATGTTTGAGACACCC
Source organism: Zootoca vivipara (assembly GCF_963506605.1). Classification (NCBI taxonomy): domain Eukaryota; kingdom Metazoa; phylum Chordata; class Lepidosauria; order Squamata; family Lacertidae; genus Zootoca; species Zootoca vivipara. The sequence continues at coordinate 9,661,653 of NC_083287.1, read as the reverse complement.
ATTGTTCTGGGCTCGGCTTTAGGAAATATCCTCTGAGCCGTTGCTTGCTGTCAGCAAACAATAAAATTTACTTTCCTTTTCTCTATTGCTGTGTGGCGAAGTTTCTTCAGTTGGCGTGGCAACCCTACAATTGAGGTCAGAAAACCAGGAACTGGTGGAATGGAATGAAGTTGCTGGAACAGTCAGCACATCACACGGCAACATTCCTCACTCCTGCCCAAAATTCACATTGTGCCAGTCTCAGCCCCTCTGGCACCTGCAGTTTAGGAAGAATAATACTGTCCTTCTGGAGCCCCAATCCCTTAATCAATATAGGTGGAATGTGCTGAACTCTAGAAAGTGCCATACAGATGCTAAGCATGAAAGATGAAACATCGCTGAGGAAACCACAGGAGGGTAAGGGAAAGTCTGACTTTCGTTCTGTTCCCCCTACTTTGCAAATAGCACCCATCTTTTCAATAAATATATTTGGTTGTGAACCACATATTTGTTTCTGATGATTTCTCAGGAAATGTAATTTAAGTGTGACTGACTGGAGTTTTTTTTTTTTAAAAAAACCAAACCTAATCTGATAATTATGGTATCTCAGGCTTTTCTTTTCTTTTTCCAATAAGAGGGAATTCACATTTTTGAACCTGTTAAGTGCACTCATCCACAGTTTCAAAATATTTCTGCCTTAAATAATTATACAATTTTATAGCTTATTTACTCCCTTGAAATTTATTTGCTTCCTCAAATAATCTAATCAGCCATATCCCTGGTCTGCTTCTGCTGCTACTCCCAAAGTCTTTATTTGATCTAAAAGCTGCTATTTTTCTAACTTGGTTTTCTTTCTTATTTTCCTCCTTTAAAAATAAAATAAAATTACTCCTGATAGATCTTTTTACAGCTATTCTAGATTACTGGACAACTGACATTTTGCATCATGCCCATGGGGAAATATTCACTTATGATTTGATGAATAACATTTACCACCTTTTCTGCAACACATACCAAAAATACAACTCAGAAGCAAAATATCTCTGAGTACCAGACACTGGGGACAAAACAACAGGGAATGGGTATATTGGGTGGGATTCAACTAAGTTTTATATTTCAGAGGAGACCCATTGAAATGAATGAACATGACTGTGGTCTATTATTTCAGCAGGTCTACTCTCATTAATCCAGTTAGCTCAGTTGGTTGGAACGTGGTGCTCAAAACGCAAAGGTCACAAGTTTGATCTCCTGACGGGCTGCCTATATATTCCTGTGTTGCAGGGGGTTGGACTAGATGACCCTTGAGGTCTCTTCCAACTCTACAATTCTATGATTCTATGAATACCTCTCCATGTCCTGCTCATGAGCTTCCAGGGGGATCTGATGGATTACTGTAAACTGCTTGGGACACAACTGGGTGGAAAGCCAGAATACAAATAATAAAATAAAATAAAATAAGCAAAAGGTGACCTTGATATGATCCAGGAAGGTGAAATGAAGGAACACAAGAAGTTGTTTTCTACTGAGTCAGACCATTGATCCAATTAGCTCAGGGTTGTCTGCAATGACTGGTAGTGGCTTTCCAGGGTATCAGTCAGGAAGCATGCCCAGTCCTACCTGGAGATACAAAGAATTGAACCTGGAATCATTTGCATGCAATGTACATGCACTATGGCCCTTCCCCATCCACTGGCGGATGAAGGTGTGACATTGCGGCTGCCCCCACAGGGGGAGCATGTGACATTGCGGCTGCCCCCGCCCCCGGACGCTCACCCCCACCCCCACATGTGCTATGCCCCCCTGTGGGCGGTGAGTCACGCCCCCTGGGATGTTCGCCCCTTGATGTACGCCACTCACGTTGCCAGAGCAGGTAGCTTTGCCACTGTCCCCATCATGTTCTTACCCAGGATGATCCGAATATGCATACAGTATTGTTCTTTGTTAGCATGCAACAAATTAGCAACAATGTTTGAAGAATGTCATCCTCACTGTGTATCTTGATGTATATTTGCCACAGTGGGTCAAAGGACACCGGGTTTGCTTGAGCATTAGCAAAGCCCAAGGAGGCTATTCTTCCTTTGGTCTTTGGAAAGGCTGTTTGAGCCTCTGACCTATGAATGGATGTAGTTTGATCTCTCAACCTTGACCACAGTTTTGAAATCTGACCTTCACCAAAAGAACGTTTAGGAGACAGGGAAACAGCTTTTCTTGATCATCTTCCCATGTCTATCATAATAACTGAATTGGTCTAAACGGATTACATATCCATTTATATCTCTTTGGAATGCAGTCATTCCCTGGCTAAATGAACGTTGTCAGCTCATGTTCTCCAGCCAGTGATTTGACAGGTTATGACAGCCAGCTGGATAGTCATTTTATTGTTGTTGTTATTGTTATTATAGGCTTACAACTTAGCTGCAAAAATGAACCATGGTTACAATCCCAGTGAGACTGCGTATGCGAATGTGCTGAACAATCGAAGGAGCAAACTTCAACGAGTCTCTTCATCAAACAGCGTGAGAAATGGGAAGCTGGGAATTTTATGTACAGCCGTTGTGGGTTGGTTGTTGTTTTTTATTTTGCCTCTGGCTTTTCTAAATGCAAACAAAATGGACACTTTCCTTTCCATTTTTGTCATCTACCTTTAAATTCTAGAGCTACCTTCTTTAAAGGAACAGAGGAAGCACTTCAGATCGTACGGCTGCCAGCCATCATTTCTCCGTGCTTTTTTCATTTGGAATTGCTAGCCTCTAAGAAACTTCAAGATAAAGGAGAGCAAAGAACCGCTTGGAGAAGGCAATGGCAGGATGAAGGACATGCAGAGGAAGGCGAAGAACAATTAAGATACAACCCACTTATATTGAAGAGGGCAGCAACATTCCCTTGGAATTGAATAGCTTTTTATTGGGCCCCATGGAAGCAGAAGCTGGCAAAAATGTGAATTCTCTTTAATGTTATCCTTCTGAAAATAGCTCAGTGCAGTGATAAAAGCATACACACACTAACTGAACAGTATATACAAAAAGAGAGAGACCAAACCCTGGGTAAAAATGCTTACAGATAATACAAATGTTGCAAAACATCGATATCATACTGCAATCCAAACTATTGCAATATTTTGCATAAAATAATGGTATGTTGGTATGTTACAACATGGGTGAAATCCAAAAACTTGTAAGGCTGACTTGTGATAATCAAGAGCAGGCATCCCCAAACTGCAGCTCTCCAGATGTTTTGGCCTACAACTCGCATGATCCCTAGCTAACAGGACCAGTGGTCAGGGATGATGGGAATTGTAGTCCAAAACATCTGGAGGGCCGAAGTTTGGGGATGCCTGATCAAGAGCCACTTCAGGGGAAACATGTCTGCAAATTTTAAGTCTTCGGAGTACCTGCTAGGTCTCTGTACATTTTCTATGACTGTACTCCCACTGCTGATGAAGCCATAATGGCGAAACAGGGATGATAATCCGGATATCCTTGTTTGCTTCTATTCTTCGCGGATACATCACGTCTATACTTTGGTCTGTTACGACACTACACACATCATCGCCAGATTATGCTTCATTATCCTTTTCCAGCTAGCACATAATTTGTGTGGACAGCACCGGACTTTTTGTATCTTCTTATGAACTTTCATACATCAACTTGCATACGCATTATGGAGCTTTAAGTGTGGATATATTATTGTATGTGCATTGCTTTATTTTGGTTTATATTATATCATACATTTGCCCTAATCTATTTGCATGCTTTCTATAATTGTCGCCTATAGAGCATGTGATATTGGAATTATTATTCATCAGCCGGTCACGTTTTGTTGTATGGTTTACGCCTAGTTATACATGACTTTTTGTTGTTGGTTGTAGATTGCAATTAAAGCTTCCAAGTTTCCTAGTCCATTACAAGTTATAAAAATCCTAGGAATACAGTGCTGGCCTATCTTTTTCCCTTGAAAATTGAAGTAAGATGTGAGGTTTTTCAGTTATCACTTGGGAGGTCTGAAAATCCTCAAAGATAACATCCTACCGGCACAGAACCAATGAATCACAGAACCCTGCGATCACAGTCCGAGGCCCTTCTTCACGTGCCTCCTCTGTGAGAGGTCTGGAGAGTGGCAACATGAGAATGGGCCTTTTCTGCTGTGGCTTCCTTTTTGTGGAATGCTTTCCCCCTTACATACCTTTAGGCACCAGGCAAAATATTCCTCTTCTCCCAGGCCTTGGATAATTAAACCATCTATGGCCCTTTAAACTCTCTCTGTGTGGGTGTTATTGTTTTTGCTTGTTACTATGGAATGTATTTTTGTGTTTTTATTTTGTAAACCACCTTGTGATCTTTGGATGAAGGATGCTACAGAAAATTATTATTATTATTATTAATAGTCATAGCTAGTCTGAGGAGCTCAGTATGTGCATGGAGGAATTGGCTGAGTATAACCACATGGAGCAGAGGGCAAATACAGCCCATAAGTGCAGTCTAGCCCAAGGTTAGGCAACGTGGGGTCCTGCCGTTCTTGCAGACTGCAGTTTCCATCCTTCCTGCCCACTGCCCATTTTGTCTGGGACTGATGAGAGCTGCAGTCCAAAACATATGGAGGGCACTACGTTGGCTACTCATAATGTAACCAATCATCCGGGAGATGAAGCCCTGAAGCAAGATTTGGGAACAGGAAGAGTCAAGACCTGCAGGACCATGGACAGCTAACAGCTAAATTAATAATTATTGTTCCCTCCCAAAGTCCCAGATGCTTGTATATTTCTAACCTGTCTTACTGCATGCCACAAATTCCATAGCCACTCTAAGAAGTGGGAAGTTGTTTGGAGGTTTCCTGATAGGTCCATTGGCATATTTGGGGGCATGGAATGAAAGGCTGCAAAGTTTTGGGTATACTGCATGGCAGTTCCTCAAAGTGTCTTTAATAGGTAGTGCATTGCAGTGGTTAGAACAGAAACTCAGACTAGGACTTGGGCTCTTAGGTAAACTGATTTCTGAGGTCCATTTGAAAAAAGCAGTATAAAAATAAGTAAGTAAGTAAGTAAGTAAGTAATATATAACTTTTGAGATGGGCTTTCATGAACCCTAGAAGCGTGTTTGGGCAAACTTTGCCAGAGGTATCGATCCTCATATCTCATCCTGGATGAAATCCCTAGATGACGCCTTTTTAAGTAGATTTCTTGTAGTCAATAAAAGTTCTTTTTAAAAAAAATAATAATCATCATTTTTCAATACAAACATCAACCACAAAAGACACATACAACAAAAACCATAATAACAAAAATAACACAATTTGACAATTCAGATTTGAATACACTGATATACCCATGACTACACCTTTACTACACCCCAACATAAATCCTGGCTACGCACATGATACAATAATGGAATTGTAGAGTTGGAAGTAACCTCAAGAGCCATCTACTCCAACTCCCTGCAGAAATCACAGCTAAACAATCTCCAACAGATAGCCACCTGACATTTGTTTAAAGATATCCAATCAAAGTCCATCACCTTGTGAGGCAGTCTGTTCCACAGTCAAACAGTTCTTACCATCAGAAACTTCTTCCTACTGTTTAGTTAGAATATTTGTTCTTGTCTTTTGAATCCAGTGGTTCAGGTTCTACCCTCTTGAGTAGCAGGAAACAAGCTCGGTCCCTTCCAATATTTGAAGCTGGTTATCCTGTCACCTCTGTGTCTTCTCTTCTCTAGGCTAAACATACTCAAATTCCCTCAATTGTTCCTCATAACACGTGCTTTCCAGACCCTTGATCACCTTGGTCTCTGTCCTCTGCACATGTTCTAGCTTGTCAATATTCTTCTTAAACTGTGGTGTCCAGAACTGGACACAGGACTCCAGGTGGGGTCTTACCAATGCAGAATAGAGTGCTACTATTATTTCCTTTGGTCTGGACACTCCCGTTGATGCTGTCAAATTGCATTTGCTTTTTTTTTTTTGCTGCTGCTGCATCACACTGTTGTCTTGTGTTAAGTTTGCAGTCTACTAAAACCCCTAGATTCTTTTCACATATACTGCTGGCAAGCCAGGTGTCCACCACCCTGTGCTTGTGTATCTGATTATTCCTGCCTAAATGCAGAAGCTTGCATTTGTCCTTATTAAAATTCATTCTCTTAGTTTGGACTCAGGTCTGCATTTCGTTAAGGTTCAATCCCCACATTGGGCAAAAAGATTCCTGTATTGCAGGGGGTTGGACTATAATAATAATAATAATAATAATAATAATAATAATAATAATAATAATAATAATATGTTTTTATTTGTATCGCCACTCTGGGCGGTTCCCAATCGAATAGTAAAACAATACAGCATTAGCACAATTACAAAAGTCACAAACAATACATAAACCACATCAAAAAATAGATGACACCGGTGGTCCCTTCCAACTCTATGATTCTATGATTGCATGCACGCTTGGTTCTTATGACCCCTGAAGGTAACCAAGAAGTATACTGTACCTTGGACCAGGACCCTGCTGATGTGTGCGTCAAAAGCAAATTTCATAACACACAGTTATGTGTTCCCTGGCCATTTATATCTTTTTCAAAACAAATCACATTTAATTTTTTGCAAGCAGCAAAGAAAGCCCTGTGCTCTTGGAGTTGTTGTTTTAAAGTATGATTGGGAGAGGTGACAACCATTCAGAAAATGTATCTGTGCACACACTGGGGTCTACTAATGTCTGAAACAGTCCACTTGTTTCTGCTTGCTTTTGTTGCTGCCTCCATCCAAAAATCTAGGAAGAGAGAACCTCTCACAGAAGATTTCTCAAGTCTGGTGCAGATCCGAAAAGACAGGGTAACCTATGACTACATTCACTGCTGGGTCTGAAAAGGGCAGTGTCTGATGCTGTGCAAGCAGCCGCTGAGCAGAACAATTAGTCATGACAGTCCCTGCACTACCAGAGAAGATTGTCAGACCCTAGCAGTTGAAAGACTATGGGGATGTGGAAGTTACTCTCTGGCAAGCAATGATGCACTGATGTGGCATTCTGGGAGATTGCATAATGCTGCAGGGTGACTTCATTTGCTTGTTTAATGGCACTGTTCTGCCAATAACTACAAGGACAACGAAACAACAAGCGACGCGGGTGGTGCTGTGGTCTAAACCACAAAGCCTAGGGCTTGCCAATTGGAAGGTCAGCAGCTCGAATCCTCGCGGCGGGGTGAGCTCCCGTTGCTCGGTCCCAGCTCCTGCCCACCTAGCAGTTCAAAAGCACATCAACTGCAAGTAGATAAATAGGTACCACTCTGGCGGGAAGGTAAACAGCTTTTCCATGCGCTGCTCTGGCTCGCCAGAAGCGGCTTAGTCATGCTGGCCACATGACCTGGAAGCTGTCTGCAGACAACGCCGGCTTCCTCAGCCTATAGAGCGAGATGAGTGCGCAACCCCAGTCATCCGCAACTGGACCTAACGGTCAGGGGTACCTTTACCTTTACCTTGTTTGCTTAATGGCACTGTTCTGCCAATAACCACAAGGACAACGAAACAACAAGGAAACCACTTGAATACAAAGCCGCCTTTGCACCATATTTGGCTCACAGAGCTACAATCCCAGAGTTCCCTAAGGAAGAGGGATTTGTGGTTAAACTGCTGAGAACTGTGGCTCTGTGAGGGAAACAGGGGTTTCCTAGCAACTCACCCATAACAAACAGCAGTTTCCCAGGATTCTTTGGGGCAGCCATGGCTGTTTAAAGTGGGTCATGCGGTCACTAGAAAAGAGTGGCTGCAGTAACTAGAGAGACTGAGGTTCCGATCCTATACATTCTTACATTGGAGTAACTCCCACTGAATTGAACAGAATGTTCTATTAAGTAGACATCCATAGGATTCTGCTGCTGTAATGCATGTTCCTTGGCTCCCAATATTATTGCGGATTTTGTCAATCTCTGTTCAGAATTGGGGTAGTCACATCCTCACCATCTCTGGGGCTACTTAAGAAAGACCTACATGCTCAGAGCGCAGGCAGAAGGCAGATCCTGCAGTTGGCCTGAGAAGGTTTTGTACCACTTGGTTTGTGTTAATATTTTAAATCATGGGTAGGCAAACTAAGGCCCCGGGGGCTGGATCCGTCCCAATCACCTTCTCAATCCGGCCCATGGATGGTCTGGGAATCAGCGTGTTTTTACATGAGTAGAATGTGTTCTTTTATTTAAAATGAATCTCTGGGTTATTTGTGGGGCATAGGAATTCATTCATCCCCCCCCCAAAAAATAATCTGCCCCCCCCACAAGGCCTGAGGGACAGTGGACTGGCCCCCTGCTGAAAAAGTTTGCCGGCCCCTGCTTTAAATTGTGAACTGCCCCGAGATCTACGGATGAAAGGTGGTATGCAAATTTAATTAATTAATTTAATTAATGATATTATAAAGTGATTAATTAATTAATGATATTATAAAGTGGTAGGATGCTGCTTTAAGTGTACAGTTGGGGCGTAAGATATAAAAACCATAAAGCAACGTGTCTGCAACAATGAAAACAAAAGCCACTCACCCGCCCTCAAATTAATGCACTGGCTTAAAAACAGAATGGCCCAGATTACATACACCTAGGTGCATAGGATGGTCTTCACCTGGTTCCTCCGAATGCCAGTTGCCAGTAATCACAAAGTCGGACAAGTTCTGCTGTGCTGAGGTCACAATTACAGGCATCCCATAGTCATCTAGTTGACCACTGTGAGAACAGGGTGGTGGATTAGATGGGGCCACTGATCTGACCTGCCAGGGTTCTTTTAATCTTCTTCATCGACACTGACAGCTCAGGATCCTATCTACCATGTCAGTATGTGATGGATGGTGCTGGCTGGCTGGGACAGGCTGGTGTCAATCCACGTTTTTTTTGGATTTGGGATATTTTTGGAGTGTATCTTTACTATAAATATCCAGTTCTCTATCTGCTAAACTCTGCCATCCAGCTGATGCTGAGATAAAACTACAGTGGGTGTGTTCTTGATAGCTTGACAAGTTGTGGTGGAAATTGGGAGCCCAAGCAGCCGTTGTTCTTTAGTGGGCAGGAGGGCACCTGACTTGAACCAAGGATGCACGGATTCCAATCCCCAATTACAGTCCAATCCTAACTTTGTGCACTCAGAAGTAAATCCTACTGAATTCAAGGAGACGACCTCAGAGATAGCTAGGGTTAGGATTACAGCCTTAGTCATGAAGCTCTGGTGTGAGCGCACAAGCATCCTCAGAATGCCGTTGATGGTCAGTGGATGCTGGTGCAGGGATTGCGGGGGTGGGGGGTGACCAAAAGAGTGTGCAGATTGGGCAGGGGGTGGGAGAAAGAGTGGGCAGATTGAACGGGTGTGTGTGTGTGTGTGTGTGTCCCGCTTTCCCATCCTAAAATGTTGGACAGTATGTGAAAGTCACTTTTTCTATACTTAGATGAAACGCCTGACCCAGGCACCCATTGGATGATGCAAATACCTTTCCTGACTTTTTCAGGGCTTCTGAATTAATTCAAGCCCTTTATTGTTAATATCCATTTTCCTGGGGATTAAAATCCTAACTGTAGCCACTTAGAAACACACACACTACACACTACAGACACACTACTGATATATGAAGTAAAGGCAAACACTGCCATCTCTTAAGTACCCATTAATCTTTAAAGAGATGCCTTTTGTTTTATACATCGATTTTCTCAAACTGCACAAATGAAAAACACCAGTCACCGCAGTAACCTCAGCTGCAAGCCAACAGTTTCAGTAGGGATTGTGGCTGCTTAAACAAGACTAACAGAATTTCAGAACCAAAGTTGTGTCTCCTATGTGTGACACAGCAACAGAATAAGAGGGATGGGTGGAGTCATCCTTTCTCCAGAGTTTGGAAGCTCAGTAGACGCATACCTACCAAGTTGCTGTCGGAGAAATAAGGGACCGGGCGGAAGTAGCAGACCAGAAGTAGCACTGCCACCATTTTGGAACTGGGCGGAGCATGCTCAGAAGTGACCTTTGATGCTGCTTTGCCCAGTTCCAAAATGGCCACCACGCCAGAAGTTGCACTGCAGCCATTTTGGAACTGGGCAGAGCAGCATCAAAAGTCGCTTCTGAGCATGCTCCGCCCAGTTCCAAAATGGCCGCCGCGCCAGAACAAACCGGGAAAAAACAAAAAAATTCTGTTTTTTTCAGCTAGGAACAGCTGGAAAAACGGGAATTTCCCGGGGAATACGGGAGACTTGGCAGCTATGAGTAGACGTAGTGCAAGAACTTCAGCTCAGCTCCTTGTCTCGTCATCCACCTAGGGCATAAAGAGAGCTTGAATATTTTACAGAGGAGGTCAAAGGTTTGCTTAGCCTCCACTGCATTTTGGTGCACTAGAGGGCTTGCCTGATTTTAACCTGCTGTTCCCGGCTCCAAAATATTTGTGATGTGAGTCACCACAACTGAATCAATTGATTGATAAATGCAGAACTGCATCCATCCCATCTCCTTTCCTCTGACTGTCCCTTCCAGTGTGGTGTAGTGGTTAAGAGCGGTAGACTCGTAATCTGGGGAACCGGGTTCGTGTCTCCACTCCTCCACATGCAGCTGCTGGGTGACCTTGGGCTAGTCACACTTCTCTGAAGTCTCTCAGCCACCCCCCACCTCACAGGGTGTTTGTTGTGGGGGAGGAAGGGAAAGGAGATTGTTAGCCGCTTTGAGACTCCTTCAGGTAGTGATAAAGCAGGATATCAAATCCAAACTCTTCTTCTTCTTCCCATTAGCTAAGGGGGTGGACTAGCCACTGTACTGCTTGCTTCCCTCCCCATTCTTCTTTTCCTTTCAAATTGTGTCAATTCGATGATGATTCTGTGACCAAGCGATGCTTTATTTTTATTTTTTTAATACCACTACAGCACTTATAAGGGTTTAGGCACTTTATAAGTGTTTCAAACAAAAACTTACTGGGCACAGCATGAATTCTATTGCCAGAAATTCTCTCAAGCCCCCTGCCTCTCGCTCCCTCCCTCCCTCTTTTCCATTAAGCATTTCTATATTTGAGAGGCAACTGAGAAAGGATTTAAAGCCATATGTGAGTAGAATTCATTTTCATGGTTTCCAAATATCAATATCTTCCACCCAAGTCACATAGAGTTCATTTTAAGGATACGGCTTTACAAGAAAAAACCAACCACCTCTGGTTCAAAGCAAATAAACAGCAGAGCTGCATTTTTGAGACTACATCGTCTATAGCAAACCCAGCTATGTGTAGTACTAAAGTATATGGAAGATGCACGCAGGGAATAACAGTTAGTGGGCTCCTCTTCCTCCTTATCAATGTCTAGATGTGGAATTCTTTTCAAAGGTCTATTATGGCAGTCTAGAACCCAACGTTGAGAGTTGAGAAGCAGGGTCATCATCTGCATTGCTGAGAAGTCAGACTCCTCTCACTGTGAACTGTTATCAGCCATTCCACCAGGCTGTAAAAGATGGAGAAGAGGGAAGCAGTGTCGCTCCAATGGTACCTCTAGGGTACCAGTTCCATCAACCTTCTCGCTCTAACAGCTGACACACAGCATTCCTTCCATCAAGCTGCAACAGAGGAAAAGATGGAAAGCAGTGCTCGTCTCTTTCAACTGCTTCCATCCAAGTCGGTTGTTCTGTAACTATTATTATTAGTAGTACTACAATTAATGTATTAATCTCCTCCTAAACTGCCGTCTCAAGAACTAAGTTGCCTGAGGTTGCTCTTTCCCTATTCCCTCCAGATGCCCTTTCCTTTTATAACATGCCTCTCAGATTGTAAGCATGAGGACAGGGGCAGTCTCATCATTCATCTTTGTCAGCTGTATGAGTCAGGGACTGGGCAGAGGAGGAATGGTGGAGACCACCTTCCCATCCTGACTCTTCCAGGGAGGAGGAAGACAGTATAGATTTACAACAGGGGGTGAGGGAGGTGGCAGCTCAGAGGCAGATGAGGGGGAAAGTTGGGAAATCATGGGAGAGCCAGAACAACACCTGGCTGACATGTTGTCATTAGAAAGCATTCCAGACCCTCCATCTCCCAGAAACCAGTGAGCCTTAAAAGTAGGAGACCAAAGAGCTCAGAGACAGATGGCACGTAGCAGCACCCATAGAGGAGGTGATAGGGATGACAAATGAGGAAGTGGGAGAGACAGGGGGTGGAGATTCACTCAGGACAATGCCATTATCCAAGAGGCTGGGTTCTATAGCTTCTCTCTGTAAAGATTGAAATAAAAAAGGACTGTAAGAAACTTTTCCTTATCTTTATACTTTCCTGGGCAACCAGCTGGGAGCCGCTGACAGCATCCTGACAGTATGGGAACATTTTTTGGCTAGGGTAAAAATGCTTCAAAAAATGAGCAGCACATCAGAATTCTCGGATAGTACAGTTGGATTTTAAAATCATATTTAAGGAAGATGATCTACGTATAACAAAGGCACCAGTCAACCTTTTTAGTTTTACTTTAGTCATTGTCAGGTCCTGTTTAAATATTTTCTCAGCAGTGTGGCTGTTCTGGAAATAACTTCCTTCCCATTGGGCTCCGTGTAGCTGTGAGAAGAGAACATTTGAATCTCCTTCCCCCATGGATCTGCCAGATTGTGTGGGAAGGTGTCTGTGCCATTGCAGCTCCTCCCTATGTGGGAAAGAGAATTCAAACATTCTTGTAGCCACATGGAGTCCTGACCGTGTCGAAGCCATTTTTAACAGCTGCCATGCTAGCGAGAGAATGTTTGAATTGGGGGCTCAGTTAGATCTAGCCGCAGGTGTAGCTCAGAGCTACGCAGGGAAGCAAAGGGCGTCAGTTTTTAAAATAAATATTCCAGCCGAACTACAGTGATTCATGAATTTATTAATATGGTTTCTACCAATATTCCAAATGCCACCTGAAATGCTAGAGAATGAGCTTGCTTCCAGGGTAGACCCTGTAATATATACAATGCCAGCCAGTCAAGGCTCCCCACAGCAAGTCTGATCCTGGGGTATATAAAGGTCTTGCCTTTACCACAAGAGATATAAATTAGCTCCTTCTCTGCATGATGTACAAGAAGCACGCAAGGAGGAAATGGAAGCCACAGTTGGTTTGAGGTCACGCCACACCACACATTTAAAGCACTCCTGTACCACTTTAAGAGCCATGGCTCCCCTCAAAGGATTCTGGGAACTGTGGGTTGGTAAGGGTGCTGAGATCCTTCACAAACTAGAACTTCCAAGATTCTTTGAGGAGTGGGTAATCATGACTCATAAAGTGGTGTAACAGTGCTTTCAACATATGGTGTGGATGTGACTGAATGCCTGAAGGCATTAACAGAGGTGAACAAATCTATTTCCAGTCTGTATCACTTTGGCATGTTTTTACCCACAATTCTGTTCCGTTCCATTTCTGCATTGATCCGATTTAAAAAAAAATCAAAATCAGGCAGGGACAGCAGCCAGATTCCCGCTCCCTACAATTCTCCTGGGAACAATTCTAAATTATGGGGTAGTAGTGTTCCAAATGGGAAATTTTATAGTTAAAGAACAGGATGGGCTACTCACTGGAAGACTTTCTCCGCTTGAGGCTGTTTGGGGGAAATGCTGTAGTTCAGCAGCACAGCAACTGCTTTGCATGCAAAAGGTCCTGGCCTCAATCCCCAGCTTCTCTAGCTGGGGCTGGAAAAGACTCTTGCCTGAAACCCCGGAGATCTGTTGCTGATCAGTGGTGACGATAGTGAGCCAGATGACCTGAACTGGTACAAGGCAGCTCCTTCTGTTTCTAAGTGGCGGCGGCAAAGCTGTTTGCAAAAATGAAGGGGGGGGGGAATGACTTAAACCCTCTGCTGCATCATCTGTCCCCAGTAAAAATCACTATAATTAACAAACACTACAATATCTACGAAAATGACTCTATTAAAGTGTGTGTGTATTTTCAGTGGAGCCTGATTACAAAATCAGCCCAGAGCCACACTATACTGTACATTTTAAGCAGTATGATGCCTCTTTAGAAATTCATGCCTTCCCCCAAAGAATTCTGGGAGCTGTAGTTTGTTAAACGTGCTGGGAGTTGTTAGGGGACCCCCATTCCCACCCCCACCAACAGAGCTACAAATACCAAAACTCCCTGTGAAGAAGGATTGACTGTTAAACCACTGCAAACTGTTACTTGGTGAGCGGAATGGGGTCTCCTAGCAACTCTCAGAACTCTTAACAACTACATCTCCCAGAATTCTTTGGGGGAAGCTATGACTGTTTAAAGTGGTGTCATGGGGTTTTTAATGTATGGTGGGAATGTGGCGATGTCTTCGACACTCTCTCCTTCAGGAAATGTGCTATATAAAAGTTGTCCTTAACTTCCCACTATTTTGACAAAAAAGGAGTATGAAAGAAAGCAATGAGGGCCTTTTAATTTGTTTGTTTGCTTGCTTGTTCATTTGTTTTATATATAATGACCGCTCCCCACATCAAATGGGGGGTGCCTTTTGCGCGGTCGCATGCAGCCCCCCCCAATCCCATACGGCTCCCAGCAGTACAGCCTGGATTCACCACCACCCCCCAGGCTGGACACCTGGAGGTAGCCGCCTACCTCTGCCAGTTACCCAATTCCAACTGGAGGGGCATTGCCAGGAGAGAGTTGGCCAGGTAAGCGGAGGGATCGCCCTGCCCACACAATAGTGGGGAGAACTTACCTGGGAGTTCTCAGTCGGCTTCAGAGCTTCTCCCACTCTGCCCTCCCTCAGTTAAGCCTTCTTTTGCAGGTTAACCTCTTCTTCACAGGTACGCAGGCGCTGCTACATTATAGTCGCTGTTGAAGGGCCGGAAAGGAATTTTCCTGCATTGACAGGTTTTCCCGTAGCAAAACGTCACAACTTTGGCGGTTTCAGGCCTTGGGCAGAATCCTTTAGTCTATCTTCCCTAAATGGGTGTGTGTGTGTGAAGCGGTGACCCACGCCCCCCCCCCCCTGCGGTGGCGATCCCAGGGTTCCCTGTTAAAGGGTTTGTTTTGAGGGGAGGCATTGGCCATACACCATTAGGTTGTCATTGCTCTCCCCTGCGACGGCAGCGAAATTCTCCAGAGCCAGCCCAATCCCCACACATTCTGGATAACCCTGATGTTCCCCAGATCCCCAGCTGGGGACTGGGAAGGATAAACGCCCAATGCCTAAGCCAAGGTCTTCCTACATCTGAAGTTTTAATAAAGTTGTGGCCAAATTTTAATCCCATAACTCATTGTCTTGGGTCACTATTCCACGCAGGGGTCACCCAGGGTCAGGGGGTGTGTCTCTGCCTGTCTGCACAAAAAACCCTATTACAAACCTATTATGAATAAGTTCCATGTAGCTGTTATATAAAGTACCGGTATGTGCATTTATTATATCTTTATATGTTTCTTTGGAATTTGTGTAACTATTATATTACAAAGTGTCTATGTTTATACTATTTAGAACTACACACAGCTGGTGAAGCCCCTTCAGGCAAAACAGGGGAATATTCAGGAATCATTGTCTTGTTTGCCTGTTTCAGTGCCCGTTTCTTTTGTCTACCAACTTTATCATCTTCATTAGACACTTAGAAGATTATTTCATGTCACTCTTCTAAGGAATACGTCAGACAGAAAAACACAAGAGAAGATGAAGAAATTAGGAATGAATGTATTACAGCACTGACAAAATAGGATTTGTATTTTGTACATACTGGACTTGGTTGTCAACTGAATAAGCTACATTTTAATATATTATGTCACGATGTTGATTTTGATGCTATGAGAAGCTGTATCTAATTTCTGAGAAGTAGTTTCTAGTAAATAACTTTGCAATTGTTATCATACAGCCTATTACGTTTAATAGGCTGTTTTTTCAATTGGATTTGCGTAATATAGGCATTCTGGTGGCTTTGTTTTTGTTTGCTTTATATGGCAACATAGTGATCTGGCTCCCATGAAATTTGTTTCCACGACAGGGATTTTCATTCCAAACAGGCCAAGGTTGTTACCGGATTTAGCTTATAGTGACATTTGAAGTAAATTTTGGAGGTTCTTCTTCGGGCAGCGCATCTGAGAGGTTTTGACAGGGAAGAAAGATCAATAAGACCAGCAAATTTTCTTGAGGGGGAAAAGGAGTGTTTGTTCACAACCAGCGGCTAACATCACAGGCCATCCACAACACGAGCAAAATAAACTTCTCCAATGACACTCTGGACTGTCACATTTCCCCCTGCAGAATAGCAATCCAATATGGCTGCTCTTCTAGCTTCTGCTCAGAATGTTTTCAGCAAGTTATTTTTGGATTGCTAGCGAGGTGACTCTGTGTCTGCATGACTTGTCCATGCAACATGGTTCAAAACAATATTTATTATTCATACGGCAAATATATCTCCCATGAAATGGACAGTTTTCGCTGCAATTGAAGCTTTTAAGGGTTATAGAGAATGATAACAAAGAATGTCACTTGCAAATGCATGTGAGGAAGAGGAAGGGACCTGACGCATGTTTCTCTCACATTTTACATTTACGCACTTCTCGCTCCCCTTCTCTTTTACTCTGTCTTCATACGTTTTGCTTTGGCTTTCAGTGCCAGGAACTGCCTCACAGCCCCTTAAGTTTCTCCTTGCCTGTCCTGGAGATGAGTGAATCGGTCAATTTCAGTTTCTCTCATTTCCCCAGTCTTCAGTTTGGTACTGCACATTTCCACATCAGTTTGCTTTTTTTCTTTTTTAAAAAGAAAAGTCATTGTGGAATATCTCTGGCATTTTAGTGCAAATCCCTTAGTTGAGTGAAGTTTACACACTAAAATAACAAAAACAAAAACCTGCCCAAACTTCAAATCAACAAACAGAGTTAAAAGTCACCCATATAATCAGTATACAGAAGCAAAATCAAGCACTTCAAAGCAATCCATGAGCAGTGTCCCAAATGGCCATGCTGATTCACCAACCTCCCCCCAAGGCCTATGTGAACTGAAGGCTCTTTTGTATTTCCACTTCTAGAAGCTGTTTCATGCCCCAAGTATTGAAAGTACAAAGCTGTGTAGCACATAGACCTCACCTGCTAGCAAATTCCTACATGAGCATTGCTTCCAGAGGCTACGGATCTGAAAGTGGGTGAGAGCCGAGGGCTAATCCTTCACTTGCTAGCCTTCCCCAGGGATGTTGATGCATTACTAGCTCCTATATTTAAGACCTGGGAAAAAGAAAATACCGTGTACGTTGGTTGTGAATCACTTGTGTTGGCGGCCAACTTCAAAGCAGAACTGACAGTGATTCCTCAGCTTTTATAGCTGAAGCCTTTGCCCATCTCAGTTCTGAGCTGGAAAGAGTCAGGCACCCAGTAAAAAACATGACCTGCAGCAATCCCAAAGGCTACAATTTCCCAAGCAGGTACATTCTGCAACATGTCCTTAATGCAATAACGGTGTGTTAGTGGTAGATTTACGGTATATAGAAGGGCAGAAATGGCTGCTTACACAATCTGGGGTGGGTGGCGGTTCATCATCATCATCATCATCATCATATCATTTTATTTGCATGCCGCCTTTCATAGTTAAAACCAGGCACCCCCCAACTCGGCCCTCCAGATGTTTTGGGACTACAACTCCCATCATCCCTAGCTAACAGGACCAGTGGTCAGGGATGATGGGAATTGTAGTCCCAAAACATCTGGAGGGCCGAGTTTGGGGATGCCTGGTTAAAACAATGCTCAAGGCGGCTTATAACACAACACGACTTACATAATTACCAACATAACAAAAGTCATAAACAATAAATAAAACACATCAAAAGGCACGCAACCAAATGAAAACAATTTCCACATAAATAATAAAAACTAAAACTAAAAATACAACATGAATATCAATTACAATTTAAAATGACATAGATAAAAATATATAAACAATTTTAAAAAGGAGCCCTCTCTGTCGAGCAGCAGCAGCCCTATATGGAGCCTGGCAGGCCCCGCCCCAAGGTAGGTAGAGAGGGGCAGGACAGGGCCCTTCAGGCCCTGGCAGGTTGCGGCGCATCATGTCCGGCCCCACAACCCCTTGGAACAACCTGTATTATGTGGCAGACAGTTGGAAGTCCCTGGGTTGGCCTCAAGGCACTGTGGGGGTTCCCACCTAACTCCCCTTCTGAATGGGGGTTCCCACCTAACTCCCAAGGCTTGGGAGCAGACTGGACTTAAAGCGGTTTTCACCCCAGCCCACACCCACACCATAAAAGACAGCCGGCCCTCTGCATGGCACTGCATTCGGCCATGGAGCGACAGAAAAGGATCAACATTGAAGAAATTTAGTGAAGAGTGGGGAAAATATATAGAGTACCTTAAAGATCACTGTAGATATCTAAAAACATGAGCAGGATTGTTATAACACATAGAATGCAATAAGACTAAAGTTAAAAATGGATATAAAACCAATTTGATACATGTAATTAGATGCAGTAAAAGAATAGATAAATAAATCTCAAAAGTGTAAAAAAAATGAAAATGATTTAAATATATAAGAACACTGTTAAAAAAATGAAATGTTTGTTTTAAAAAAGACAGAAGACAGGAAGAGTGCCAAGATAGAAGAGCGGAGCGAACAACACCAGTGTAGCAGAATGAAAAACACACCATGAGGGGCGCTGGGGCAGTGGCAAACCCTTTCCAAAAAGAGCTGAAAGCACCGGGCCACAGAAATACACTATAGTGGGATGGCAAAACCAAGAAAAATGGAACATCTGAGGCAGAAGAAGTTGTAGGATTCCAACAATAAGTTTTGGGACAGGCACTGACTGGAAACAAAGCACTATGTCTCTCTCTCTCCCCCCCCCCCCAATTGCAGGGGCAAATTGTATTGAAAGCCAGCGCCAACACAACCATGAGCACAAATAATTATGAATGCATGATAAACAGGATAGATATTTG
The DNA here is from genome assembly GCF_963506605.1 of Zootoca vivipara. Taxonomy (NCBI): domain Eukaryota; kingdom Metazoa; phylum Chordata; class Lepidosauria; order Squamata; family Lacertidae; genus Zootoca; species Zootoca vivipara. The sequence goes on along the minus strand of NC_083287.1, from coordinate 9,642,838 downwards.
GAGGAGACCTCATTTGCACCGAAGAGCATGGCCCCTGCTTCTCATCTTGCAGAGATCTTTTGCCCGAATGTTCTCAATCTTTTCTATGGAAACTGGTCAAAAAGCTCTTTGCCGTCACTTTGGTCAAGCTTCCCCCCCCTTACTGTTTCTGTCGACGAGGTGCTTCCTTGAAAGTTCCCTGTGAGAGAAACGCAATCATACCCTGAGCAAATGTGACATACCAACCCAGCAGTGTACGCTGACAATGGAAAGGCCTGTCAAGCCAAGTTGAAGGAAGAGTTGCTCCACATGGTGTGTGGGGGAAATTAAAGGGGGCTTGCGATATAAAATATTAAATAGTGGTTTTAATCAGCAGTGAGATATGTAAGTTAGCTTAATTAGAAGTACATATTATTATTATTTGACTTTAAGACGGCCAATAAAATATTAAAGCAATCTTTGAGGATATGTAATCAGCGAGGAATAATATGTTGGAAAATGAGTCTGATGTTGTAATTGGTGTATGCAATTAAAATGAATTAATTGGAGTTGGGACGTATGCATACAAATACGAAATCAACCAATTTCCAATATTAAACTCATAATTATAGCAGCTCTAGAAGAAGAGCTTTAAGAGACAGCAGCACCGACTTTCAGAAGTAAGCCTGGTGTTCAAGTTGGAAGGTGTTCGCATGCAAAACTTGAGACTCTGTGCCATGAGAATGAAGGCAGGGCTAGAGTACACACTTTGCATGTAGAAGCTCCCAAGTCCAGTTTCTGATACATTGAGTTATAAGGATCTAAGGAAGCAGAGCTGAGAAATATTGCCTCCTCAATCTCTGAAGAACTGTTGCCAGCCAGAGTAGATCAGTGATTCCTGAAAAGAGGCCATTAACTCCCCTAGGTCAACTCTACTATTATTCAGAGTAAGCTCTCTGAATGTCAGGGACTGGCTGGATGAGGAAGAGTGGTGGAAGCCTCCTGACCAAGACTCTTCTCCCTGGAAAGCACAGAGGGAGAGGGTTTAGATCCTGGCACCTGGTGGTGGGAAACTGGACACACCCCAGAGGAGCGGAAGAGCTGGGAAGTACTGGAGGCTGGGAGCTTAGAGCAGGGGTTCCCAACAAAATTTTCTCGAGGACCCCTCATCGAGCCGCTATTGTGACAAGGACCCCCATTAATTCCTAATCCTAAAATTAAAAAGTGAGAGCCAAATTAAGAGTCTTTTTATATTTTATATTTATACGTTTTTTACAGTTCTTCCTCTTCATCTGTAGGCCTTTGTCGTTTTAACGAACCACTTTTTAACCAATGGTCCATTTTTAACTACGTGAACTGTAGCTTCCACGAAAAACAATGCTTTGTTTACAAACACTACTGTTTTGCAAAGAGGCAGTGCGCGCCAGGGAGGAGGGAGGGGAATGGAGAAGACAGGGTACCTGCGCAGTAGTGCACAAATGAAGCCGACGCGCGCAAAGCATCTTGGGGAGGTGAGCGTTAGTAGAATACGCGCGCTGCCTCTTTGCAAAACAGTAGTGTTTGTAAAGCGCCACCTAACGGCATACAGCAGAACTACTGCCTCTATCTAATTCTAGTTTTGCGCTAGACTCTGCTCATGCAGGAAGCGTTCAAAACAAAAAATCTGTTATCATACGAAATATATTTAATATATTTTTTATTCTAATAGCATCTTGCGGACCCCTCTGGCATAGCTCGCGGACCCCTGGGGGTCCCCGGACCACCTGTTGGGAACCACTGGCTTAGAGGATGGTGGAGGACAAAGGCAGATGCCCCAGCACAGAGCAGAGACAGGATTCAGACTTAGCAGCTCCAGTACAGAGCCACCCGGACAGCTTCTCTTCTGTGGACAGTCTGCAGCCGCTGCCCCCCGCTCCCAGAACAAGGCGTCTATTGTATGTTACAGAGCAGAGAGCCAGGCAGAAACAGTGAAGGTGCAAGAATGTAAGAATGGCATGGGGGGGGGTCGGTTTGTCAAAATGTCAGGGGAAACCCGGGTGTATGGCAATGTGATGGGAAAAGCATCCATCATGGCTCCAAAAGCTTAAAAATAACAATTTTGGTGGGTTTCTTTTTTTAAAAAAAACACTCAACAATTTTGGTGATTTCCTAAAAAAGAACCTCAACAATTTTAGGGTCTTCCTAAATATGGCAACCCTACTTGGGGCTCACTGTAGACAGAGGGAGGGGTCTGACACATAGGGCTAGGGAGTGAAGGGGCGGGATATAAACCAGTCCAAGCAATAGCTTCATCTCGACAGGAGCAACCCTTAGATGTCTCTGTGTGGTCTCTGTCCTGCTTCTTTAATAAAAAAAACTAGCTGTAAGTTGCCAGTGTTTCCTTGTCTTTCTCTGATCTGCGAACACCCTGTTCTCTTTGTGAGCTCTCTGACACTGAATACCAATTGCTGGGAAACATGAAGGGTCCTTGGGGGGAGGGGCTTCCCATGGACACATGGTTGGTCACAGTGAGAGCAGAATGCTGGATTAGACAGGACTTTGATCCGATGCACCAAGACTCTTCCTATGTTCTTGTTAAACCAAATCCCTCTGCCCCCTTGGAAAGGATTTCTTGGTCCATCTGAGGCTACAGGTATTTTTTTGGCAACGTCTGAAGACCATGGATGAATGAGAGTTTCAAAGTTTCTTGCATGACATTAGCCTCCAAAGAACGGTGTGTGGCCAGACACCATGAAATATATATCGGGTTCTGCTTTTCACAGCTCCCACTTCAACACAATATGTACTTGTCTCAATTCGATGCGAGATTTTCAATAATCCCATATTTTAAACAAATCAATAACAATTACCTGTCCCACATTTGAAACAAAAACAGCTGGAAATGGAATGGCAATTCTGCAAGTAAACTGCACATCTTAGCAGTCCATTGAAATCAGGTCAAAGTTTTCTGCAGCTCTCCTCAAGGCAGAGATATCCTGGCTTGTTTCTATGATTCTCCAAACATATGCTAGATAGTACATCTCTTCCATTCTGATGGATTCTGGAGGGCAATTTTCATAGGCACAGAAGGCTAATTGAATTAAGTCGGGGCATACTTTCATTTATTTATTTTTGCCTATTATATACAACAGCGTTTCTCAACCGCTGTTCCGTGGCACACTAGTGTGCCGTGAGACGCTGGCTGGTGTGCCGCGACGTGCGGCGATGAGAAGGGCGATTTGCATTGTCACGTGCCTGGCGGCCGCCAATAACCAGCGCTAACCCGCCGGAAAGCAATATTTATCCTCCTCTTTCCCAAAGCTCAGTGCAAGCGAGCCTGGCGGCCGCCAATACACAGCACTGACCCGCCGGAAAGCAATATTTGGCAAGTGTTTCTTACAGTCATAATTATAATATAGGGCGGCACAGAGTTAAATTTTTTAACTTTTTAAATGGTGGTGTGCCTCATGATTTTTTTAACGGAACAAGTGTGCCGTGGCCCAAAAAAGGTTGAGAAACACTGATATACAACACCTACACCTAGAAATAAAGAAGTGATGAACTTGATTGTGGGTCAAATAGAGCTACAGCTTGATTAACTAGTGTAAAACAATGGGTCTAACTGCACTGGTATTTTTCAGTGCAAGAGATAATGTCACCTCCCCTTAATGACTAAATGAGCCTGACCCAATCTGCATGGTGTTGGAAGTGCAACAGCAGGGCTCATCCTGTTTGTAGCATAAGGGTTAATTCTGCTACCAGTAAGTCAGCTGACCAAAAGAGGAGAGGGGGGGGGAGGAGGAGGAGGAGTGGCAGAATGCCATGATGTTCACAGAGATAGCTAGTGCTCTGATTGGTTGTGTAGTTCTGAGGGAGTTTTCCTCAGAATGGGGCCATCCAAACTTCCGCTTGCCCCATCACTTTCCCATGGGAAAACTACGGTATCTGTTTACTGCTGAATTGGAGCAAATGTCATTCAGGTTTCCTTCAGATTGACGTTTCTTCCCATTTCACGCTAGAAAGTGAGTATTCCAGGGGAAAGGCAAACCCGCTTTGATCTGTGCGTTAGAAAGCATGGAACAAGCAGAAACCTTCTTGGACTCATGCTTTCTAAGCATGGGACAACTGGAAGTGTGGTGAAACCTATGTTTGATTGACTGTCTCCCTGCTATGTACAAGGTCTGAAGTAAGAAGGACAAAACTCTGGGTGGTTTTCTCATAAAATTATACGGTTTTGTCCAGTTGTTCCTCAAGTGAAGTGTTGTCAGGATTTCTTGTCTCTCTGGAACCCATCTGGGCTATCCTACAAATCTGCGCTTGGAGACTCTTGGTTGCTGAAGATTCCAAGAGGAGACCAGATCCAATGGGACATGCATTGGAGCCCTTTGCTTCGCTGTTTTACCCACCTGCTCAGCTTTATTCATGAACAGGGTTGCCATGTTCACATTTGAGAAAGAGGCCCTGTGTCCTTAGGAGCCTGGCTGTGTGGCTGCCCCTCCCATCTTTGACCACTACTGAACAGCTGTTGAGGAAGGAGATACAAGAGCTGGGTTCATGCCGTAGTGGCCTGGTTAACTGCGCACTTGATTTATTTATATCACTGATATCTCTTACATTTCCTCTAGGAGTTCAGGGCAGAACACATCGTGGTTCTCTCCTTCACCCCATTTTATCATCACAACAACCCTACAAAGTAGGGTTTGCAGACATGTCCAAGGTTGCTCAATGAGCTTCATGGCTGAGTCAGGATTTGAAGCCTAAACTATCCTTCTGCCTTCCGGTGCAGTGGAGACTGTCTTGTTGAAGTATGATGCAAGTGTGGTGTAGCAAGAGTCTGTGTGGCGGAGTGGTAAGAATGTCCTACTAGGACCTGGCAGGCCAGGGTTCAAATCCCAGTTAGCCATGGACCAGTTGCTGTCGCTCAATCTAACCTACCTCCCAAAGTTCTTGCGAGGGTAAACCAACTTGAGTTCCTTGGGGGCAAGGTAGGATATAAATGCAACAAATGAATAAATAAGTGCTAGACCAGTGGGCTCTACATGGAATAATAGGGCACTATTTTGTCTTTGCAGTGAAATGTCCTGGGCCAGCCCTGGCACGGGTACAGCATCTGGGCAGGATGAACCAGGTTCTTCCTTTCACCCAACCTGCTCTCCCACTCTGAGGAAGGGCCTTAAAGGTATGGAGGTTCATTTGCATCAAAAGGTGGCATGGCAGAGAGGTGCAGGCATACATACCGTACGCTGTTTTGAAAACATCGCCTCAGATTACCTCGGGGCCTAACCTATTCCTGATTAGCTCATTCATTACCCAGGCAGGGCTTGTCAAGACACAAAGGTCAGGAGGGAAAGGGGCTCCAATTGCTTGCTTCAATCCCGTCTTCTTCTCCCTTTGTAGCTGCAAATGTCTTTGACATTTATGGTTTACTCTGCTGACATTCATTTTGCCTTGTTAACATGTATTCTGCATTATGGATTAAATGCAAATGAACATCATCATTGAGAGAGAGAGAGCGTGTGTCTGGGGGTGAGAGAAGAGAAACGCTTGTTAAATACCATCCCGACAAAATTTTGGTTCAATGTATGCTGGTTTCAAAATGGCAGCGTCCTTTGATGCCAGGCCATGAAACACAACCCGTTTGTCTGAGCCTTGCAACTTTTATCCGCACTGTGCACAACAGCACCGGGGATCAAAGCCGCTAACTTTCCCATCATCTCCAGGACAAAGATGGCTATTCAAACTTCAAGGGCTGTGCGCACACAATCACACCCCTGGCGGTGGCAAAGGCACCAGAAAGAAGCTTCCACAAAGAACAGAGAGAGGCATCAGCCTGCAAAGAAGAAGAAAAAGCAGATCGAGAAGGTGAAAGGGAAATAGGAGTGAGGAGAGAGAAAAACAGGGTTTTTTGGTGGGATGCGGGGTGGAGAGGTAAATCAAAGGTCTGTAAGTGGAAGGACAAATTCAGTGAGACACTTGAAATGAGGGCCAGAGGAACTCGGAAACATTTTCAAAAGCAAACATTTCAAAATCACATAGGTTCAGACAAAAAAACCCCCAAATTTAATTAAGAGGACATGAAAGAAGCAAAGGAAAATGGCAGGCTGTGCCATGATGCTGTTTCACACAATGGGGCTGCAGAGACTCCTTTGGTTTCCGTGCTAATTCATCAATGGGGGGAAAAGACGTCAGAATTCATACAAGTCTTGGCCACCCTAGCATTTTGGGAACATGTCATTGTGTCATTGCAGGGAATCAGGGGATTGATGCAGGTAGATTGGCAGGCACATTTTAGCACTTAATACTATTATTATGGAATAATATCTTCAACAGCCAACCAATGGCTGTTTGGTAGAGCCTGGTGAGGTCCTCACTGGATAGCGAAGGGATATTCTGTACCTAATTTTGTCGCTGCATTAATGCAGATTCTTCCCTTCCACAACCGCTCCTCCCCAGGGACCAAATTAGGAGAAAATCCATATTAATTTTTGCAAACAAATCCAACTATAGGTAGACTCTGAAAAGGATACTGTTCGCTTAATGATTGCAGTAATGCCATAGAGTGACGTACTGTACTTAACCGTTTGCCTGAGCACACACAGGGTTAAAGAGGGGTTGGCAGAAGGCAGGCAGGCAAGCTCCACTACCAGCATTGCCAGGCACAATTAACGAGGAGATCTGAAGAGAGTTTTTAAATGTGTTCAATTAAACACTCATTGAAATTATTCCTATGAATGGAAACTCTAGCAAGCCAGGGTTGCCACTCAGAAGGAAGTGTCTGAGTACATTTAGTTTTAATGTGATTTAAAACTCTCTTCAGATCTTTGCAGTCATTGAAAATCTTAAGAGTAGCTGCAATGCCTGGTGACTCCGGGGGTATTGCATGCATCCTGCCCCTAGTTTAATCCTTTGCATATTCATACAAATGCCTAAATGCAGCTCATCATGACCCAAGATCTGAGTTTTTCATCATTAAAAAAGGTAAAGGTAAAGGGACCCCTGACCATTAGATCCAGTCGTGACCGACTCTGGGGTTGCGCGCTCATCTCACATTATTGGCCGAGGGTATAGCTTCCAGGTCATGTGGCCAGCATGACAAAGCCGCTTCTGGTGAACCAGAGCAGCACACGGAAACGCCGTTTACCTTCCCGTTGTAGCGGTTCCTATTTATCTACTTGCATTTTGATGGGCTTTCGGACTGCTAGGTTGGCAGGAGCTGGGACCAAGCAACGGGAGCTCACCCCGTCACAGGGATTCGAACCGCCGACCTTCTGATCAGCAAGCCCTAGGCTCAGTGGTTTAGCCCACAGCGCCACCTGGGTCATTACCATTATTCATCATTACCATGAGTTAATTTTTGTGAGAAGAGATCCTCTGAACCAACTTGTAGGAGAATTTTCTTTAAAATGCACACCCCAAACTCCACCATATACAAATCCCTTCTTGTCTAGAGATGCTTCGAACAAAACCCTAGCATTTGAAGCCTTGTCGGTTTTGTAACTAAGGTTAGCAAAACATGTTTGGCATCCACCTGAGGGAGGAGGAAAACTTGATAACGTACTTATATACATCTACATAGGATTAAATCCTATAACATGTGGTGTGTCTCACTTCAATGCAATGTTACACAGAATCAGGCAGCTCATGTTGGCCATAGAGTTGCCAACTTTTCCACTGGCCCCTGCTCCTGTTTCTCTCTCACAGCAGATTGAGGGGCAGACATTAGCAGGTGATAACCTACCGTAGTTAGCTCATGTCATAAAAGCTTCACCTGCTAATTTCTCCTGATCAGGTTGTGTCAAAGGCACAGGAACAAGCCACCAAGGCAGTTAACCACCACAAGATGAAGCAATAGTCACTAGGATAGAACCAAACTGGATATTATATCAGCAGATGAGTCAGCCCAAGATATTAGGTGCATAGAGGCAGAGGAGCTCTTCTGAGGAAGAACTGTTGGTGGCGGGGTGGGGGAGAGAGAAGAGGAAGTATGCATAACCCCTAGTGCGCCCTCATATTGTCTCATATAAATCCATGTGCAGTTCTGGAGCTGAACTGGGGAGAAAAAGCGAGAACTTCCCAGAGTGTCATTGGCAGAGCAGAGGCAGAGTTAGGGCAGTGTGACTGGTTCCATCACACTGCCTAAGCCTCCTCCTCCCCTAGGTCCTTTCCAAGCAATCTGAGACTATGCCAGCATGCCTGCCTTTGCTCCTTCCACTTCATTCCTCTCCAGGTCCTGGTCTCCTTCCTCTCCAGCTTCCACTTCCGCTTCTGATTCTGGACTTCTCTCTGCCACAGACTCTCCCTGCTCACTCAACCCTGTTACCTCTTCAGCTTCCGATACCTCCTCTTCCCAATCTTCTCCCTCTGACCGCTCATCGTCATCCCACCACCAATCCCTGGGCTCTGAGCCTTCTTCCCCTTGGGGTTCTCCACCTGGTGTCTCCCAAGATTCCTCTGTGTCCAGCCAGTCCATGACATTGCACCTCTAAAATTCTTTGAAAATGGACTGAACAAATCCATGGAAGATGGATATATCAAGGGTACTAGATGTGAAAGCTAAATGGAGCCGTCTTGTTCAGAAGCAATCTATTGCCGAATAATAGGTGTTTGGGGGACTACCACATTTCTTTTCTAGGTGTTATCCTCCCAGATGCATCTGATTGGCCACAGTGAGAAACAGAATACTGGCCTACAGGGACCTTTGGTCTGATCCAGTGGGCTACTCCTTATGCCATTCCTGATAGCTGGTTTGACTCTCATAGCTTGTTTGCTTCGAACCCACAATCTTGGTCCAGTCATACCATCCAGTTTTACACCATTTCTTCTCAATCAAGGATGCTTTGCAATTCACCTTAATCCCCCCTTTTAGTCAACAACTGTTGTTGGTAACTGTAGTAAAAACAAATCCCAAAGTGTGAAAATAACATGCTCTGTTTGTTGTTCAACATGGGGCGATTAAAGAAGCAAGTGTGATAATTATTTAATTTTGCTCATTTTAAGCAAATCAGTAATTACTTCATCTGTCCCTTCTGCCTATTGCTCTAAGGAACACTTCTTGGAAAATTTATCATTGTTTAAGAAGTAGTATGTTCTGGAGAATACCTACACAGAGGGGGGGGAGGTATGGTTTTAAGGTTTCTAAAGCAAAAGAGAATCTAGGCCATACACACAGTTAAATATGATAACATTAGAAGAACCAACTACACAAAAAGCCACAAAGAAGAATAACATACATGTTAGTTTCATAGCTAGTCGGCTTCCATCTCCGGACAAGGGTCAGTAACTGACATTCTAAGAACGGGAGAAAAATGTGATTCAGTTCACATTTAAAGGTTGAATTTATAAAATTCACAGTTTCTGAAACAGGATGAGCACTGAAACAGAGCCATCATTTGAAATTCCCACATCTCAAAATTTTGCAGTCTTTACACAAATGCATATATATGGGGGGGGAATATGCTTAATATATTAGTGAAAATAACATACAAAATGCTTGGAAAAATTACGGCATGCACAAATGTGCTCATTTGGAGAAATTTGCTCTAACATGCCAGTGAATAGTTTTGGTGAAGTGAGCAGAAGAGCTTTCTGTTGTATCCAGTGTTCGAAACTCCCATTGTTCTAGGCGCATTTTGTGACAGAGAATTTCATTAGTGCAAGCAGTTTCTGAGCTTTGGGTGCAGTACTGCGCCTAAGATTTCAGATTAAAACTGCAGAGTGGAAGGAAAGGAGGACCTTTTTCTGCCTCCTCACTTCCAGACACTCTCTGAAGGCTGGAGAAGAGACCCTCTTAAGAATATTAGTGGGGTGGGCAGGGGAAGGACTAGACCATGTGGGAAATGAACCTAATATTTTAGCTGCAGTTCATTCATTTTCAGCTTTGTATTCTTGCTATAAAAAAGCCCACTTAGACCAGGCATCCCCAAACTGCGGCCCTCCAGATGTTTTGGCCTACAACTCCCATGATCCCTTGCTAACAGGTCCAGTCTTCAGAGATGATGGGAATTGTAGTCCAAAACATCTGGAGGGCCGAAGTTTGGGGATGCCTGACTTAGACATTCTGTTGTTGCGCCCATGACCTAGGCGTAAGGTGCCATTTAGCAGCTCCTAGCTTTCATATCTCAGTTTCTAACACTGGTTGTATCTCCCAGGGGCACACACATTCTGCACATCAGGGAAATGCTCTCCGATGTGCTGCTCGTGCCAATTCCCTACCAAAGTTGACAGGATCACATGCTTGTGTGCAGGATAGCCTACAGCATGAGGCAAGGAGCTCAGCTGGCCCTTTAAACCCACCATGGCATATTGTTCCGTTCAACAAAAGCACATGGTTCCCTCCCCTTCCGATTTAGTCTGAAAGCACTTTTCAAAGATGGCCGGGTGTGGATGTGTTCCTGATCTCAGAGTCAATGTTAATTGACTTTTAACAACTGAAACAAAAGCAGGAAGGAGAACCTGCCTTGCCTCCTGCATTCAGTTGCATCCTCCACTTGTCTGTGTTCAACGATTGCTTACCAAAAGTGAATGAGAGGCTCCTTTCAATGAAGCCTGTGTGGAATGCATTATACTCATTCAGTTATAGATTGTGTACGTGCGGCTATTATCCTGATGAATGGGTCTTCCCATTTCAGACTTGTACAAAGGACCCATCTCCACAGGTGGTGCTGAATGGCACTCTCATTAGCAGCCCCCTCGATAGAATCCGATCTTCGAGAAACAAGTAAATATAACCAGCCCCCTTGCTCATTGAAATGCTGTTGCCGGGTCAAGGTTGAGACCACAACGGAGCACCAAATCTACAGAAAGCTCACATATTATACCAGTGTGTGTTTTTAAACAGTGAAACGAGACGCTAATGGATTACCTCCTTCAGACATGATGTTTCCTGGAAATGGGAACAAATTGTATTAATGTAGCAGTATTTAGCCTTTCCTTAATCATGCTCCCTTGAAGCTGAAATGCCCTTTTGCAAGAAACACTTCCAGAGAGTGAATTGGAAGAGATGCTGGGGGTGGGGGGGGTGGGGGTGGGGAGGTGGAACGCAGGAGGGCAGATTACTGTAAGAGGAGGGATTAGCCATTGTTAGGAGAATTGCATTCACAGTGCCTGTAGCCTTTTAAGAGCTTTATGCTACGCCTGCTGCTCCAAAGCTCTTGTTGCACAGAGACGCCAGGGCCCTAAATATATCGAGCTGATTTTCTAAATTCAGCCTCGAAGGGGACAGGCATTGTTCCGATCTGTCTCTGTGCACAGAGTGGGGCAATAATTCTTTCAGCTGGAGAGAGTGGGGAGGAGGGAGAGGGAGGGAGCGCTTAGTTTGATACTCAGAGACTGGAGGTAGAAAGGGGGCTCTCTCTGGAGCTCATCTATTCATTTGGTTGGCACAGTTTGAGACCTGCTTTAAGAGACATTTCCTGTGGGTAGTGAATGAATCACCAGAGATCAGCAGCATTCTAGCCTGTCCCCATTCGGAAAGGTATACTGTATATATATATATATATATATATATATATATATATATATATATATATATATATTCTGTGATAACCACCTTCCTCTTCCCAGTCTCAGATGTGAAATGCCAGTTTTCTGGTGGTTCCAGAATTGAAATGGTTAAACTCAGTATAGATTTCATTGGTTAATGGTGTAAGTTGAAATGAGTAAGAGAGTATGTTGCAGCAATCTATATCCAAAGTCTCCTGTCTGTATATGTAATAAGCCGTGTGTGTGTGTGTGTGTGTGTGTGTGTGTGTGTGTGTGTGTGTGTGTGTCCCAATCTATGGTCTATGGACCATCAGTGGTTTGCAAGCTTCAGTCAGGTAGTCTATAGTATGTCTGTGGATTTCTGGTTGATGACGGGAGATGGCACTTCCATTCCATTAAATACTAATACCGATTTTAATAGTATTTCACTGCTCCTTTCCTTCCTTATACTGTATTACAATTTTAATTCCATGGGATACAATAAAATGCAGTGCACTAGAAATAAGATAAGCAATTAAAATGCAATTAAAATCATACCACATCTAGGGCAGTGCAACAGGCAGAAAAATCATTAAGTGGTCTGCCAAGACCCTTAGCAATTTTCAAGTGGCCTTCTGGGGGGAAATTTGGGAAACAATGCTATGCCACTGTTCTGGAAGATCCTATAGCCATAGAAATAATGCAAGTGCTCCATGCAGATTTTTTGACCAAGCATTTAGGTTCTATATATTGCATAATAAATGGATGCATTTCTGAACATATTTTATCCCAAAACATTCATTTTGGTACCTTCTTTGAGCTGGCAACTCTCACACTATTTGGAGAAGGGCAAAAATCTGAAGAATATGTACAGTATGTTCTGACCTGTGTATTCACCTGGTATATGTGAATTAGGTTGATTGGTTTAAAAAGGTAAAGGTAAAGGGACCCCTGACCATTAGGTCCAGTCGTGACCGACTCTGGGGTTGCGCGCTCATCTCGCATTATTGGCCGAGGGAGCCGGCGTATAGCTTCCAGGTCATGTGGCCAGCATGACAAAGCCGCTTCTAGCAAACCAGAGCAGCACATGGAACGCCGTTTACCTTCCCGCTGTAGCGGTTCCTATTTATCTACTTGCATTTTGACGTGCTTTCGAACTGCTAGGTTGGCAGGAGCTGGGACCAAGCAACGGGAGCTCACCCCGTCACAGGGATTCGAACCGCTGACCTTCTGATCAGCAAGCCCTAGGCTCTGTGAATTAAAAATACAAAATTATCTTCCATCCCCAAGTGACACACGTGTGTTATGGTTTTTGTTATGTACTGAGCTGAATCCTAGAACAATAGGATCCAGAATGCAGCAGTCTGATTGGTCCGCGCCCAATCCAGCTCCAGGTGGAAGTGAATCAGCAACCTGATTGGCCTACAGGAGCAGCCAATCAGGCTGCTGGCAGAAGTCAATCCCCAACCTGATTGGCCTGCAGGAGCAGGCAATCAGGCTGCTGGCAGAGGTCAATCTACAACCTGATTGGCCCACAGGTGCAGCCCTGAAGTAGCCAATCATGCAAGGCCCATTGTGTAAATAATGTATATAAGCAGACATTTTTGGGGAAAGAGCCATTCTTCTCTTCTTCCTCTATTGCTACTACAAGCTGAATAAAGAGCATGAAATTCACTCTCGACTCCGAGTATATTTCAGTTTTTATAGGCATGTATAGGCTCTTTCAAAAGTTTTGCTGAATTCTTGCATGGAGGCAAGAGACTGCTCTGATCTTTAGATGCAGATTACAGTATATAACGTCTGCATGTCTGAAACCTCTTTGCTTGCATGACAGCATGATGATTTGATGCAGGGAGCCTCAAATGTGCACTGTGGTCCACCATGTGACTGAAGTCTCAGGAGGTACCAGAACTTAGCGGAATTCAGCCTGCCACTGAAATGAGAGCCCCTTGATTTAGGAGGGTAGTTGAAGTTTGGTGGACACGGCCACCCAAGTAGAAAAGTCAATCTTTCTGGAAATTTTTGCAGCAGAATTTGAACAAAAGATTGCTTGCCTCTAAACAAGGCTTAGGAGCCCATTCCCTGGAGACATTTAAACTGTCAGAGAAGCCAAACATTTTATTATAGATTGATGGTTCTTCTGGTATAATGTTTCCCAGGCCTTTGGATTGGGGAGATAATTAATATGTGGCAATATTTCAGCTGCGGAAAAAGAGCTGGTACAAACCCAAGGACAGGTGGCCCTAATAGATGCCAGAGATATTTCCACCTTTGCATCCTTAATTTGCTACATTCAAGGGTGTTGGTTAGAATGTGAGTGTTGAACGTTATCAGTTAACATTTTAATAGGGAGAGGGCAGGACAGTCATAATTCTGGCTTTCTGTGGAGTTGGCAGAGTTCAATATGGAAGGCACAGAGGCTTGCAGAAATGGGTCAGCATTTTGGAAACTGCCCAAAGTGTCTGTAGCTGTTTTGAATAAATGCCGCCACAGTCTCCACTCTGCAATCGGCTTCCTTTGCTCCAATGTCTCCATTCCCACCCACAGACTGCTACCATCACCTTGCCTGGTGCTTTTGAACTATCATGGCCAGACTCTTGGGCACTCAGATACAAATGCCTGTCTAATGCCTGGAACAGACAGGTGGCAGATTGGACAAGGCAGAAGGTTAGCCTGGTGCTCCTCCCTCAGTGAAGGGATGCCCAGAAAGAGTGCAGCAGGTATGTAGGAAGCTGCCTTTACTAGTGCTTCACTGAGAATTTATTCTATGTTTTGACAACTCTCTGTCAATTAATGACAAAAGGAATTACATTCAAAAATGAACAAAGGAGAGGGAATAAATCAGCAAAATTCTCATTGGTGGGGTGTGAGTGTTTTGTTATGCTTACCTTATTTTGGAGTGACCAAGGGGTTTTGTAGGTGTCCTTTCTTCTGGTCTTCAAGTCATCTCTCTGGTCACCTTCTGCAGCCTCCCTGGGTGCCGTGCTTCCTGACATTCTTGGTTACACTTTCTTGTAATTGAAGAACAGCAAGGAGTCTGCGTACCATGCACCCAGCAGCTGTTCATTGTTATTTTAAAAAAATGAAGTCTTTTGGCTTTGAAAGAAATTAACAGTTTTTTAAAAAGAGGAAAAAACTTTCTTCAAAAACAGAACTAGCAAGCATGTAGATCTCAGCCTCCCCAGCCTCCCATGCGTCAGTTAAAGCCCAGGAGAGACATTTTGAAAGAACTCTTTCCACGGGACTTTTTCAGATGCAGGGAGGGTGCAGGGCACTGGAGAAATGTTTAAAGGAAAGAGAAAATTTTACACTGTCCTCAGCCATCTCACAACGATAAAGGAAACTGAACCCTACGTCCACTAAAACCTTTAGGAAATTCTAAAGAAATTCTGAAGCACCTTGTGAAAGAGGTGTGTATGTGTGTGTGTGTGGGGGGGAGACCCAGAAACCTCATTCACCAAAGAAGCAAACTTTCAAGAAATTGGAGAACAGGTGTTGGCATAGCACTACCTTGTACTGGGTCAGATAATTGCTCCACCTAGCTCATTATTAACCACACTAAATTGCATAATCTCTCTGGGGTTTCAGACAGGAGTCTCTTCTACCCTATCTGGAAATGCGATGAATTGAAGCTGCATACAAAGCACTGGCTCCTAGATTACTTGGATCGCCAGGACCAGATTTTACTGTTCCAGACAAAATGGCCTGCAGTTATTAATAATGTTGTTGTTGTTGTTTAGTCGTGTCTGACTCTTCGTGACCCCATGGACCAGAGCACGCCAGGCACTCCTGTCTTCCACTGCCTTCCGCAGTTTGGTCAAACTCATGTTGGTAGCTTTGAGAACACTTTTCAACCATCTTGTCCTCTGTGGTCCCCTTCTCCTTGTGCCCTCAATCTTTCCCAACATCAGGGTCTTTTCCAGGGAGTCTTCTCTTCTCATGAGGTGGCCAAAGTATTGGAGCCTCAGCTTCACGATCTGTCCTTCCAGTGAGCACTCAGGGCTGATTTCCTTCCTACAATCCTCTACACCAGGCATCCACAACCTTTGGCCCTCCAGATGTTTTGGCCTACAATTCCCTTCATCCCTGACCACTGGTCCTGTTAGCTAGGGATCATGGGAATTGTAGGCCAAAACATCTGGAGGGCCGCAGGTTCGGGAATGCCTGCTCTACACACTTAGAGTAAGCACTACTTAGTTCCTTTTTGGACTATTATTGTAGCCTTAGCAGGACTAGTTCCAAGGAGGAGGAGGCCTGGAGCAAAGTCCTCTCCAATGGACCTCCTCCCCTATTAGTAAGTCTTACTAGGCTCACATGGTATTGGCAGGGAGAAAATGTGCTCCAAGCAGTGCCAGACCACTGGGCCTAACATCCATTTTGATTTCCCCAAATCTTCCAAATCGCCATTAGGTAGGGGCATTGTGGGAAATTTAAATGGTGGCTAAACCCAGCTGCCTGGCGATGCTCAGAGATCCAGGATGGAGAGAACATGTTTAAAGGGGGATTCAGCGTGACCATCAGTGATGGACCCTGCCTCAGGATGTCCCAGCATGCCGAGCCCCAAGCCTTCATCTTAAAGCTTTATTGAATCTGGATCTACTTGCATGGGTCTAATTTGGAATGGAATCCAAGACTGATCTTGTGATGTTCAAGAGTGAGGTACTGTTCCTCCCCCTATTTATCTGTAGCTTGGAGAGCTGAGCTACATATTATGTTTTTAGGTGTGCAGCTATGTTTTTTTCAATGTGTACCTCAGATGCAATCTTTGACTAAGACAGTTGTGTATTTGAAAGCACAGGTATGCGCCAGAGAATGAGGATTGGCTGAAACCGCTTGTTGAGTGGATACTCTGGTACACCCTGGATTCCTGCCATGGAATGTGTGGAATGGCTTTGAGACACAGAGAAATCATAGAATCATAGAGTTGGAAGAGACCACAAGGGCCATCCAGTTCAACCCCCTGCCAAGCAGGAAACACCATCAAAGCATTCTTGACATATGGCTGTCAATCCTCTGCTTAAAGACCTCCAAAGAAGGAGACTCCACCACACTCCTTGGTAGCAAATTCCACTGCCAAACAGTTCTTACTGTCAGGAAGTTCTTCCTAATGTTTAGGTGGAATCTTCTTTCTCGAAGTTTGAATCCATTGCTCCGTGTCCGCTTCTCTGGAGCAGCAGAAAACAATCTTTCTCCCTCCTCCATATGACATCCTTTCATATATTTGAACATGGCTATCATATCACCCCTTAACCTTCTCTTCTCCAGGCTAATTGTAAAAAGAAGGGGGTGAAATCAAACCTGGGGGAAAAGCAACAGGAAGGGTTTGCATTTACCTCAGGCTAGAGGGAAGAGGAGGCAAGAGGATAGTCTGATGTTCGGACAGGCAGCGTCTCTATGTTTTTATGTGTGTTTTTAAAGATTTAGTATTTCCACCTACAGACATATGGAGAGATGGGCCACCTCAGCAAGAGAGCAGTGTCAATAATCCTCCTAAGAACATGGCTTTAGGGTTGAGAGGCAGGAGGCAAGAAGCAAATAGCCCACACTATTGTGCCTTGATATGAAAAGCTGGATGCTTTTGTTGAGATTTCTGCATTGCAGGGGGTTGGACTAGATGACCCCCAGGCTCCCTTCCGGCTCTACGATTCTACGATTCAAGCAACCTTTGTGAGCAGGCACTCCTGATATGCCTTTGTAGCTTGTAGAGTGTAGAATAATCCTTGATCGATAGAAAATAACAGCCAACATACATACAAAAACTCGCCTCAAACCTGCCTGGTGTTGTTGCTCTTTTGTTAATCTGTCCTGATGCTTAGCCCTTGATTCTATTCAGTGGGGCTGCTGTTTTATTTTAATAGCACTCACCAAAGCACACATAGTTTTCTGCTGTCATCAAAAGGACGTGCCCCGCTTTTAATGCTGTGAACAGACTCTCTCTCTCTCTCTCTCTCCCTCCCCCCCCCTCTCTCTCTCTCTCACACACACACTGCTTTGTTCATTTGAAAAGAAAAGAAACCGGACGATTTAAGTGTCTTATTGTCAGCTGGAGGTTAATTGGGGTTTTCTACAGGGCATTCATCCTAAGGCACCAGTGCCAGGTGAGAATATGAAAAAAAGCACCACTTTGAAGACACTGACCTGGTAAAACAATGGCCTCTTGATTGGGCTGAGGATCTCAGCCTCATTTCCATACTCCTTTGGAACAAAGGGAGGGAGGTCCACCCCCAACCAACTGCAATGCAGATTTCCTTCCCGTGTCTCAGCCTGAGCTCAGAGCTCTCCGTTTCCACCACTGTGTCCATTTATCACCACAGATCGGATCACTGCAGGCTCTTGGGGTCTTAAATCTGATAGAGCTGACACATGATGCTTCTGTATATACCATCAGAAAGGCAGTATTCCATATGCTCTCTAATTGCTCTGAATTTATCCTATTATTTCAACATTTAAAATGTTGCAGAATGTAATTTAGATGTGTCAGGCTCATAAAGTGCGGGCCCTAGTGGGAGTTCATTATTGAAAAAAGATACGTCCACCAAGGCTTCCATTGGCAGGATGCCCAAACCCTCTTCATTTTGCTTACCTCACGCCTGGCTTTTATGGGTTAGCAATACTCCCACTCCTACACCAGCCTCCTCTCGGTTACGTTACTTTTGTTTCCAATCAGTCCTTTATTATTTTCCCCCCATTCAGATTATGCAGATGTTTTCCCCCTTCAAAAAAAGGAAGAAAGAAAAAGATCTCCCGAAAATATCAAAACAGTGATCGGGTTTAGAGAAATGAAACCCCCAACGTGAAGATTTCTGGAAGGCAGAGTGGTTTGTTGGAAGCTGATCGTTCTGTTGCCTGGCTGGATAACATAACAAAACCCAATAATTAGTCTTCTCCTAACAGAATGGCCTTGGCAGTGCCAAGACTAATAGAGGCTTACTAGAGACAAGCAAGCCTCCCATTAGAACACTTGATCTTGGGTTTTTCAAATGGATGGAAGCTTTTCTTTTACAGTACTTACATTTTGGCCTTTATTGTGCTGGTTGTGGGAGTTTTAAAATGGCCAAGCCTGTTCCAAGGAGTATTAATGCTGTGTGTTTGTTTGTACATGCATGCACACATGCATGCATACATACAGACAGACAGACAAACAAACAAACACCTCATTAGAATGCTCAGTGCACTTCAGCATTTGTCGTCCATCTCACAATCCTCAAGGGTAGGTGAGTGAATTGCCCGGGGCTGAGCGGAGAGAAACAGACGGAGTACACATGCGCATTTGACTGCCTAACAGTGTCTGCTTCACACAGGAGATTGCAGTTGCAGGGATAAGGAAAGAAGATGTCGTTCTGTTGTCTGGAGAGGTCCCTTCCTGCCAGGGGCGTAGCGAGGTGCCGCGACACCCGGGGCGGCAAATTGGCATGCACCAAGGGGGCTCGGCGTCGCTACGTAACGACGCATGTGTGTTACGTAAGGACGCATGTGTCGTTACGTGGCGGGGTATCGCCACCCCCGTGCCTCTAAAGCCATGCGCCCCCAGCTACAAACTCCAGGTAAAAAGTCCGCTCAGCACGGTGCACCCCGCCAAGTAACAACACATGCACAGCTTTTGTATTTTTTATTTCTCCGAGGCTGCCGTGCAGAGGCGAGGGGTGGGGGCGTGGCCCTGAGCGACACTCCCTCCAGGGCGGTACCCGGGCCATACTGCCCGCACCCCCTGCTTGCTCCACCCCTGCTTCCTGGTTTGCCTGGAAACACTGTTTTCAACTGAGCCCAGTGACAGAAGTGCACAGCTTTATCAAGGCAGCAGTGGAAGCTGAAATTTCGCGTCCCCTAACAATCTTGCACCTGGGACAACCACCCTCATGCCCCCTCCAATGCTACGCCATTGCATCTACCCAATCCAAGTAGTGCTGGAGAAAACTTGAGGCTGAAATTTGGAAGAACTGCTGCCAGTCAGTGCACACCAGCTTTCCCAAACTTGAGGTTTAGAATATTGAAATCAGGGTTCAAATGCCGGCTCAGTTGGGAAGCTTACTGGGTGACCTTGGGCCAGCCATTGACGCTGAACCTTACCTCCAACACAGGGTTGTTGTGAAGATAAAATCTGGAGGGGTGTGTGTGTCATGTACATGGTCTTAAGTTCCTGGGAGGAAAGGGGGAATATAAATGTAAAATGCTTCAAGGAGTCCTACCCAGATAGGGCGGGTGGGAGTTGCCCCTGGAGGGCATCAGGTTGCAGGAAGGCTCATGTAAACAGTGCTGGTGGGGTATTTAAAATGCAGTCAAACCAACAATGCATGTTTTGCTAGATAGGCACATGATAGGAGCTGAAACTCAGAGTTCTCTTGTAAGGTTGCTAGAGAGAACTCTGTGAGAGACACTCCCACTATTCCCTGACGGGGCAGGGCGTAGCTATATATTCCCCTACCTGCCTGGGCACACCCTGTCTTCCTTTTTCCATCTCTTTTCACTCTCCCAGCAATGTGACAACACCTACAAAGTCTGAGCTCCAAGCTCAAACTACATGTTAAGCTAGACTTAAGTATGTCTTAAGTATGACCCAGGTGGCGCTGTGGTTAAACCACTGAGCCTAGGGCTTGCTGAACAGAAGGTCGGCGGTTCGAATCCCCACGACGGGGTGAGCTCCCGTTGCTTGGTCTCAGCTCCTGCCAACCTAGCAGTTCGAAAGCACGTCAAAATGCCAGTAGATAAATAGGAACCGCTACAGCGGGAAGGTAAACGGCGTTTCAATGTGCTGCTCTGGTTTGCCAGAAGCGGCTTTGAAATGCTGGCCACATGACCTGGGAGCTATACGCCGGCTCCCTCGGCCAATAATGCAAGATGAGCGCGCAACCCCAGAGTCGGTTACGACTGGACCTAATGGTCAGGGGTCCCTTTACCTTTTTAAGTATGTCTTTGCAACTGAATTACCCCTGTACTGAATTCCCGTTTTAAGCCTGAACAAAGCTGCTATACAGTTGCAATCACAAATATCTAAACCCCATTGCAAATCAGGTTTATTATCGAGATTTTAGGCTTCCAGCTGTTTGCAATGAGCAAATCAAACAAAAGCCATTGAAATAGCTCAACACAACGGATGCTTTAAGTGGTTCCCCCAAATTCAGCTGGAATGGCAACTTCTATACTGTGGTGGGGAGAGATCTGTGGCACTCCTTGACACAAGTGGGGCAAGGGGGCTCTTCAGCTTGAGTGAACCACAGCATCTACAGTGGTTACAGACGCTTCAGGTTACAGACTCCGCTAACCCAGAAATAGTACCTCAGGTTAAGAACTTTGCTTCAGGATGAGAACAGAAATTGCGCAGGAGTGGCAGCAGGAGGCCCCATTAGCTAAAGTGGTACCTCAGGTTAAGAACAGTTTCAGGTTAAGAACGGACCTCCAGAATGAATTAAGTTCTTAACCCGAGGTACCACTGTACAGTTTTTTATTAGGACACGTGATTTATATTCCAGTACACTGTAGATCTGAGCTCCTGGCTGTCTTGCCTTGCCCTCAGAAATGAAAACTGGAGTTTCATTTACATACAACTCTGCATTTTTTCCCTTTCTGTCTGCGGTCATACCCTCCAACGCTTCAAAAACAAAGCAGAAAATAATGGCAGCAACCCAACACTCCTGCCAAGCCACCCACCCTGCTCTTGCACATTGTTGAAGGCTCTACCCTGTCTGATGCATGCTTATTGACTAATTTATGTACTTTGTAAAAAGTCAATTGTTCACCAATTTAAAAGAGATTGACTAGTGTTACTACTTTCTCTTTCCTAGCCAGTAAACTAATTGACTTCTTGGATTAGTGAAACACAAATGTAAACATTTTAAGTAAAGGTAGGAGAGAAATTTTTAAAAGGCAGTTAAGTATCTTGGCACATATTATATTTGATTTATTAGAGGTTTTGAAGCCTTTATGAACAATCATGGGATTCTTTTTTTTTAAAAAAAAGTTAATGCTAGAAGATAGGAAATCAATTACATTATTGTGGACTGAGAGGATTGTTTTGGTTAAAATGAATATTCTAAAATTATTATTGGATTTATTTCAATTTATTTATTTTGTTTCCTAAATAAAGATTAGGAACAAATTAAGAATGAAAGAAAGATTATCTGAATTTTGATTTAGAGCATGGTTCTGTTTCAACTCCTTTAAATAATTCCTTATGGACTATTACAAGATATTCGTTTGGCTAGGGGACTCCTTTGTATGAGGAACACAGGAACAGAAAAGAGGTCCTATTTGCATGCTTCCTCTCCCTGGTCATCCACACAACACATTTAAAGCGTTCTCATACCACTTTGTGCTTCCCCACAGAGGATCCTGGGAACTGCAATCTGTTGGTCCTAACAACTCCCAGCACCCTTAACAAGCCACAGTTCCCAAGATTCTTTGGGGGAAATCATGTGTGTTAAAGTGGTATGAGAGTGCTTTAAATCTATGGTATGGATGTGACTCCTGTAGCCAACAGTGCATACACAGAGTCCTTTTTTTAAATAGTGAAAAATGATGTTTTGGGGAAAGGAAGTTGGTGGCTGGATTTAGTTCCCTTTGTGCTTTGTGACATGCACCTCTGTCTCCTACAGACACACTCTGTGAAACTGGAGCCTTTTAGAAAAAGTGTAGGTAATAACAAGACTTTTAAGACTTTAAGCCAAAAAAATTGCCCACATCTCTGCATATCTTTTCTTTTAAAAAAGCAAGCAGATTTGTTTCTAAAGACTATAATGTAGGTGGCAACATAAAACACTTGCAAATTTGGAAATGTCATATTTATAATTGTATGTGCGTCTATATTCAGTTGAGTGTACATGTTATGAAACAGAGAACGGTTAGAATGTTTGATTATTTATATAGCTATAAATTCCGACTACTTTTTCTTGTGTTTCTATCTATTGGCAAAGTTTATGTCGTCATACAGATTTTATTTTTTACTTTCTATGCCACACTGCTTTTTTCTTTTCTTTTGAGCAGCAAAACAAGAAAGAGGAAAGTGGTGTCCTTCTAGCCCATAACCTAAGGACAGTGGTGAGTTTTCTCCAACCCTTAATGAGGGATGGATCATAAAGCATCAAAACCCAGCTGCTTTCATGCCAAGGAGGATGGTAATGTGGGCTGCCTTAAAAGGCAAGTCTTGTGTCTTCTCACTGAGGTTTCTTTCCTCAGCTACATACCTGCCCAATGTGTCATTCTCGCCCGCCCGCCCCCCACCCAGATGCTAATACAGCAGTGGCGAAGTACCATTATTTTAGGGATGTCTTTATAATTAGCAAATGGAAGCACCATTTTCCTACCTACTTCATGCTGTAGTATTTCAGGGGTGGGGAGGGATGGCGCAAGCAGTACAGTAATTTAGCAGCTTAGCAGAGGACATGAATTCATCGCAGCTTTGAGGCTCAGCATGGCGATGAAGTGAAGTGGATGTGACCCTGAGGCATCTTCATTCAACCAGCCTCTCAGCCGCCCAATGTGAAGAGCTCTGGAAAGGGAACCCCACTTGGGCCTGGCAGTTTCACACCGAAGCTGCCCAAGTCAATGTGATACAGGGTGGTTGGAGGACACCTTTAAGAGGAGCAGGTGTGAGCAAGCATGGATCACTTGACAGGCTGATCTGGTGCTTGGAGCCAGGATGAAGTCACACAGGAAAGGTAGACTGTGTGTGTGAGAGAGAGTCTCAGGCACAAGGCCTTCCTAGTCCTACCTGGAGAATGAACATGGAGCAGAGCATGGGTGCCACCCCTGTTCTTATTATTCCCATTGAGCGGGGAGTTATATTCATATACAAACAACCCCCAAGTTGCATTTTGAGTTGTCACGTGACAGCGGAGTGCATATAAGCCCATCTTGCCTCGTCCCGTTAAGCCACTGCCCCACCCCTGTTCTGTCCTCTTGCGCCCCCTTTTCCTGCAACTCCTGGGTTTGCGGCAGTGCGCAGCGCCTGCATGGTTGCAAATGCTTTGAGCAAGTGCGAAAATGGTTGTTGCCTGTATGCATAAAAATGTAAGAATGTTGTCCTGCTGCAGTTCACGTGGCCGCCAATAAGTGAGGCAGTGTGGCAGCAGAACACCAGGGAGGCAAGTGAGCAGGTGGGAATTCCAGACAAGCCACAGACCAATTACCAGGATGGGCTGAGGGAATTCTTCGGCAACCATCTTTCTTTGTTGCCGCTGCAGCACACGGCACATTGTTTCAGCCTCAGCTGCATGGGGAGTTAGTTCCCTGTTCCTCTGTGGATGACCTGGGCCTTGTTTTGAGTTCAGGCAAATTGTAAGGGGAGGAGGGCGCAATTTGGGCAAGCTGTAAGGATGGTTTGGGCAAAGTTAAGGGGAGGGAGTTAGTGAAGGGGTGTGGATGTGGTTGGCAAGGTGTAAAACAAGAGGGGGAAAATTTGTTGGTGAGGGGTAAAGGGGAGAGGGGTTGAGGAGGGGTGGGTGAATGAAGTGAGTAGGGGGAGCAGCCCCTGGGATCAAGATAAAAACATGTACATTATATGTAGCACTCTCTATCTCTCTATCTATATAATCTACATCTATATATAGCTATATGGATATATATATGGAGAGAGAGAAGTACAAGACTGAGATATTTTGAATCGTTCATGACTGGGCTTAACTGTCAGGAATACCTTTACCTTTATCACCAACACAATGATATTCATAAAATTCATCGTACAGCCAAGAGGCTACAATAATATAATACAATATCACCAAAATCTAGTTTCTCCTTTCTCTTCTCAGTTTTTCACAACATGTTCTTTTCATGGATATCCAAAACTATAGAGCAGGGATAGCCGGCGTAATAGTCTCCCAATGTGGTGGACTACAATTCCCATGATGCTTGATAATTGGCCATGCTGGCTGGGGCTGATAGCAGTTGTGCTCCAACAACATCAGGAGGGCCCCATATTTTCTGCTCCTGTCATTGAGTATTCTGGAAGAGTCTTAAGCTGCAGTCTTCAAGTACATCCCTATGCAGAATGAATTGTCATGTTGGGCCTCATGCCAAGGAAATTTGCAGTTTCTTGGCAAGCCATAAGTAGGCCAAGGTGAACCACAGACATAATTGTGATGGGGACACAAGTACTGTTTAAAGTTCCCGTAACTCTAACATGATTCTGAATGCATGTCCTAAATAAAGTGTCGTAAGCATTGCCCCTTTTAGGAATAAATCGGGCAGGAGAAGAGTCGTTGTTATGTGGCTATAAATGAACAGATGAATTAAACATGGATCAGAGATGAAGGTTTTGCATTTCTTCATTTTGCACTCATGTCAATAAGCTGCGGTTTCCAAATCATAACGCTTTTGACTAAGGAATTCACGTATACATTAATGAGGTCTCCAGAGAGTGATCATTATGTTGAGGAGCCTTTTCTGCCTGGAAGGAGCCTGACACAAGGTTAGATCCCTGGTTGGTGTAAATCAATGCATCTCTGCTGGCTTGAATGTTTTGCCTACTCCCTGATCACAGGCCCGAGGCTCTGCTTAACATCACATTGGCTGTGATAGAGCTAAATCCATTGCCTGCCAACAATGGCAGGCATAACCTTTAGTTGAAGATCAGTAACAAAACTGATTTGGTCAAGAGTTAACAGTCCACTGAAAAGTGTGGGACACAGTGATTTCCATTGAGAGAGAGAGAGAGAGAGAGAGAGAGAGAGAGAGAGAGAGAGAGAGAGAGAGTTATGCATTATGAATTATTGCCTGGTAATGATGTAATGCTACCAAATTACCTAACCAAGCCATCATATTGCAACAAAGGTGGTGCTCAACTAACTCTGACTGCTAACATCCTACTGCTCTAAGACAGCTGCTTCCCTAAGTGCACCAGCCTGTTTGATAGCATCCACAGCAGAATGGACTCTAGCTGCCTGGCGTTTGTCTGCCCGGCGGGCTTGTGTAATTTAACACAAAGTGGATTTTGCGCAGCCAACTGACCCTTGGCCAGTGCCACTCACTACCTGATACTTGCTTAACTAGAGGGCTGTCTGGGAGGTCAGGCTGGCTCCCTTCAGGAAGTCTGATGATGAGCTGGCACCAATTAAACTGGCTGGAGTTCTCCTGCCACTTCTGGATTGACAGTCTAGGGAGCCCCTGCTTCTTTCAGCCGAGCGTCAATCTGTTCGCTCTCCCAGCCCCTGCGACTTGAGCACAGCCTGGCCCCTCTCTGTCCCATACCAGGGCTCTGTCTCTTTGCTTTCTAGCCTTTCTCCCCACAGTAGTGACATTTGGGAAGCACTGGCTCTCTCACACCATCTGGCTCCTAGAGCTCTGCTGCTGCCTGTAACAGCAGGGCATGCGCATGAATACAGATTTCCTCTGAAACTGCTGCGGCTGCTACTTTTCACCCAGCGCTGCCCTTCTCTGAAACAGAAATCAGAGTTGCAGGTGACTTTTCAAGAACAGTGATGGTTGATGCCGATGCTTCTAAGGATGAGCATTGGGGATAGATTCTTTCCATTCTGTGGCAGTTTCACATGTTCATTCCTAAGTCCCATTGCTGCATAAATCTGTTATTTATTTTAATTTATATATTTTTTAAAAACCATAGAAAAAGTTGTATTTAAATTTTGCCACCAAACACTTTCTTAATCCATGCCTTTGATCCCAAAATACACATCTGAATACATTTGCAGTTTCTTTGCTTTTTAGCTGATAATTGCATTCCAATCCATGTATTAGAGGTGCGAAATAAATTGTCTTTGCTTAAAAATCTGGATAAAATTGAATAAATTTTAGTTGACTACTGCCCATAGGGCCTGGAAGGAATTGTGTTCAAAGCACCCTATGCGTTCTTTATATACCTTCAGTACAGAAAACCGAAATTGAGCTCTGCATTAACAAGTGAGTGTAGATAACATTGTGGATTAAGCATGGATTAAGTTACCTCCATGCCCTAAAGGAAGAACGGCAAGTTTCGTCGGCTACTCAGTTTCCTCATGATTGAATTTCCTTGTACCATTAGGCACAGTGAGAGCTGATTTACACAGCATGGCTGTGTGGTGGTTCAGTATTACTCATTAATGAATTAATTATTCAGTCCCTTAAATATTTCTCAAGACTTTGGGATGAGTTCCAGAGATTCGGGCCTCTTAGTCAACCAGCGGGTTATGAGAAACATTATCATGTGGCTGCTCATCTGGTGGCATTGTTGGGCAAATTGTGAAGTACAGAAATGTGTGAGGCATCTCAGATAACCCGTAATGACGGGCACGATCCATCTCTTGCTTTGCATGCAGCCCTGTAGAGCTGAGGGGAGTCCTCCCTTTGCCACTGTCTGCAGAAGGACAGTGTCATGCCAGACTCACTTCAATTCATCTGGTAATTACCATATTGGCCTGAATATAAGCCTCACTTTCTTTCCAATTCCGACCGTGAAAAGTTAAAGTGCAGCTTAAATTAACGAGCTTACAAGAATTGTCTGTTAACGATATCGCTGCTGAAACAGACATACGGTAAAACGGAACGGGTGTGAGTGCCTGCGGAATTTTAAGGGAGCGGCTTATATTCGTGTGCAGCTTATATTCAGGCCAATATGGTACTGTCAAAATGAGGCCCACATGAACCCCCATAATTAGATCCCCTATTCTCTTTAGACATGCTTTATCTGCAGGACTGCAGTTTCATTGGACATACAAAGAATAAGTCCCTGCTCACTGGTTAGTTTTGTAACAGAGTAAGGATTGATTAAGCAGTCCAATTCAGTCCCATTTCACTCTCACTGGTCTTCAATCACAAACCCATTCCACCCCATTTTACACTGTATTTTATTTTTAAAGAATGCACATAAAGCATTTAAATTGTGCAATTTTGTGCACCGATGCTTCACTGCAAAATATGAAGCATGCGATCTGACAGAGAGTTGCATTCTAACATGCAGGCAAGTTTGAGAGCATCCGATTGCGTTGATCCACTGTGAAAAGTGGATCAGACAAATTCCTCCTCCATCCCCAGCTCAGATGTTCTGGAATGACTCCATCATTTCTGAAATCCCATCATCGTAATAAATCCCGAGAGCCTGTTGATGGCTCCCAGAGACTCACGGGCTCTGCAGAAATATATGGAACTATGGCCTGGGATGAAAAAGAGTATCTGTTCCACATTAATGTCAGGGATTCAGCCTCAGGATATTTGCTTTTCTGCTAGTAAACCTTGGAGGTTTTTGCGTAACACGGTACCTCTAGGTCCTTTGATGGAATTGGTGCTGATTAATAAACTATAAACCAACTAGGGACATTAAATGAGAGGCTTTATTTGAACAGCAGTGCCTCAAGGAAGAAAAATACATGTGCTTCAGGATTTGACATCTGCCATTCTTCAATTATCAAATTATTTCTTTTGGAGCTTTTGGGAAGAGCAGTGTCTTATTCATCTTCCTCCTTTCTTTCCTTCTCTGCTGCTGACAGTAGCCTGAAAAGTGTGTGTGTGTGTGTGTGTGTGTGTGTGTAGCTTGCAGTAAAGGTAGGCACTGTGCGGGCCAGATATTGCTAGATTACTATAACACTTCTAATCTCTGACTGCCTTGCTGTCTGGAGCTAATTGTCAGGGATCATGCTGAGGATTCAGAATCTTCCCAGGAGCAGTGGGACAGTATAGATTTGGAACAGTGGTTTGAAGAGGGACATAGTTCGGAAGACAGAATTTGGGAAGAACTGGGTGGTAAGCAGCTAGGAGGAGAAGAACTGGATGAGAGAGAAAGTTAACAGACTCTCTCTCACTGGAAAGTGTCCATCCGCTCAACCCAAGGTCAACAAGAGCAGATAAGGTGGCAGCACTGAAAGCAAAGTGGTGGTGAGGTCAGGTTTCAAGACACAGAAGTGACGTGGATGACGAGGGGGAAAGTGGGTGGGATCCTTAATTGGGAGCACCTTCGTCCTAGGAATAGATCCTTTGTTCTCTCACTGTGATCATTAAAATCTCTAAATGGTAAGAGACTCATTTTGCTTTGTTCTGCTTATCTATTGCCAAAGGGTGTGGGGTGTGGGGTAAGCCGAGACCCTGAAGCCTGACGCTAATGGGAGTTGGGGTTCAACAAGATCTGGAGGTACCATGCTCCTTAACCTTTGTTTGCATCCTCCGTGGAGTTCGTGCAAAAGGAGGCAGGGATGATGCCATTTTGCTGAGAGCCTGACTCCTGACAAGAAAAACTCATGCAGCCTACCTGCTGGATAACTAGTGAAGAGGTGTGGCTTCTTCATAATCTCCAGCTGGGGGTGCAGCTGGTAGCCAGTCCCCAGTGAGGGGCCAGTGAGTTCAGGACCTCCAATTGGGTTGCACGTACCTTGGAGAGCCACTGCCCTTCAGAGCAGATCATATTGGGTTAGGTAAGTAGGGTAAGTTGCGACCTGAAAGCCCATGGGCCAGCTGGCTACCCAGCTTTTGGAAACACCAAGCAAAGTATTTTGACAGATGGGTGGGGCAGAGAGATCTGGAGGGCTGGATTCAGACTCCAGGTCTCTCATCTTGCTGGATCTCCCTTGTGAGT
The DNA here is from genome assembly GCF_963506605.1 of Zootoca vivipara. NCBI lineage: Eukaryota > Metazoa > Chordata > Lepidosauria > Squamata > Lacertidae > Zootoca > Zootoca vivipara. The sequence continues at coordinate 9,613,956 of NC_083287.1, read as the reverse complement.
TCTCTGTTTTCCTTCCTCATTTCATTTATTCCTTACATTTCTGTCCTTCAGCCTCTCTTTTTTTTAAAAAAAAAAGCCCACCTAAACAACAAGAACAAAAACAGGGTGAGCTCTCTTAGATGAATGATGAGCATGTGGATCTTCTTGGCTAGGAACAGGGGATGGATTCAATTCAGTTGACATTTAATGGTGAACCTGCCTAATTCTCACTTGCCACAAGGCTATGCAAAGCGAATCACAGACACCCTTCAAAATTTTCACCTCTCTGAATTTTGCGATGCAGCTCTCCAGCCAGGTACTGTATAGTAAAATGCATACAAAGGTCTGCAAATAAATGCACATGCACATGTCATTGAAAATAGCATGCAAAAATGTGTTGGATTAAAGGAAATTGCTTTGCAAAAATGTGTGCATTAGGCAGAATTTCATGAAAGCATATTGGGAGAAATTTGCACTAAAATGCTGATACATTTTCATGAGGGCTCGTTTTTTAAAGTCACAAACTGATGTGGAAATGTGGAAAACTGAACTTAAAACTCGATAAATGAGGAACTGAGAGAAATTGATATATTTGACATATAGACATACTTGTTTGTATACCGTTGGTGCACCAGCTGAAGGTCGATCCTTCAGTGGGGGAGGGAGTTGCACAGAACCAAACCACAAGTTACTTTTTTTTTGCATCCCAAATTCCCCATTTGCAGTTTAGGGCTACAACATTAAGACAGCACTCAGGAGCACCAAAAGCAAATAACTGATCTCCAGAGAAACACAAACCACCGATCTTCTAAAGTGCCACAGGTGGCCATAAACTGCTCCAGCTCTTCAAGAACTGAGTACTGGGATGGAGAACACATTTGCTGAACTGGCACTGATGTGGTAGGGATTGACAGAACTTCTGCTAACCTATTTTTCTCAAGACAGCAAATATGAAGCCAGAAAAGCTTTGGGGTTATTTTTATTTTCCAAAATGGGGAAATGATCAGAACTTCCTGATGTGAAAGCTTGAGAAAAGGCGACCTGGGGAGCTAATTCGCTTGCACTTAAAAATAAAAAAGAAGTAAAAAAAAATATCAAAAGGCATCCCAAGAACTTTGTGAGCTTTCACTTCCCTTTGTGAGCACAGCAGGTAAAGGAGGTTAATTGTCGCTGCTAAATGTACAGCCTTGGCCTCCGAAACACCGCAAGAGTGAGCATAGAGGCTCTGCTCTGACATGTGCTTTTGAAAGTAGGTTTCAGCAATTAATACTGATTGTTGGAAGTCAAGGGTTCTGGGAGGTAAATAGAGGCCTGCTGGAAAAGTAAACGGCTGAAACAATTGTGCACTTGGTAAGCAATGCACTACTTAATACTGCAAAAATGACTGACAGTACAATACAAATATGTCAGTTTCAGGTAATGTTAGAAATACATTTCAGGAAGCAATTGTGTTTCAGGTATAAGGCAGGGGTGGGCAATCTCAACCCCAGATAGAATGATCCTCTCTCTCTCCTCCCCTGCACACTGTTCTGAAGGTTCTCCTGACCCTACAGAGAAGATTTGGGGGATGCTCAGGGGTATGTGTTGGGAGAAGGGGGAAAGTCTCAGCGCATTGCTGGAAACCTTTGCACTGGCTTCTGCTAGCACACCAGGTTAGTTGAATCCAGCCGTTATAGTGGGAGTAGGAGAGCTGGGGCGCGGGAATCACATCTGGCAACCAATTCATCCCTTTGGTTTCAGATAGTACATGGGTTGACAGGTCCATTTTCATGGCCTTCTAGCCGCTATGGTGGCTCATTTACCAGAAGTAATGTATTTAGTGTTAACTCTGGAAGTGTATATTCAATTCTGACCAAACTCAACCTCCTGGAGGGTATGTGCTTGTAGAAACAAACATTCTGTACCGAAGTAAAATATACATTCATTGCTCCATCATCATCATCATCATCATCATCATCATTTTATTTGTGTGGGGCTACCTTTGAAGGTGACCCGAAAACTACAACTAATCCAGAATGCGGCAGCTAGACTGGTGATTGGGAGCGGCTACCGAGACCACATAACACCGGTCTTGAAAGGCCTACATTGGCTCCCAGTATGTTTCTGAGCACAATTCAAAGGGTTGGTGCTGACCTTTAAAGCCCTAAACAGCCTTGGTCCAGTATACCTGAAGGAGTGTCTTCACCTCCATCGTTCTGCCCGGACACTGAGGTCCAGCGCCGAGGGCCTTCTGGCAGTTCCCTCGCTGCAAGAAGCCAAGTTACAGGGAAAGAGAAAAACAACTACCAGACTTTTAGAAGACATCTGAAGGCAGCCCTGTTTAGGGAAGCTTTTAATATTTAACGGACTATTGTATTTTAATATTCAGTTGGAAGCCGCCCAGAGTGGCTGGGGACTGGCTAGGTGTGTTCCTTGAGGCTCGATTAACACTCGTTCAGAGTGACATCACTTTTTCTATACAGAGCATTTGGGCTGCTTGCATCATATGCCAGATTTAGCATTTGCTGCCCTGTTTCCATGGTGACAGATTGTGCTTAAGTGTAGGTGAGAATGGGGAGTTAATTTTAAATGGGGGGGGGGAAGGGGGAAAACATTACAAAAGCAACCATGGAAATGTACTCTACGGAACTGGCAAGGTAGTGCCAAGTGGGCTTTTGTAAGCAAACTAAAGCAAATCTATCACCTTGAGGCCCTGGTCCTGCTGAAATAGAAATATCACTGGGGTTCTTGCAGGAGTAGCATCAAGTCTGATGATGCACAGAATTTTCCTGGGTACACATTAGGGCCAATCCAAACATGACATTTCTTAAGGATGCTTCAAGTTCCTTCCCATTCCTCTCACCCTCTCCTTTTTTGCAACCCCCATTGCACCCTCATTTTCACCTTGGCTCCCCCTTTTCTTCCACCTTCCTCCTTACTTTTCTCAAGCCTTCCTTGCTCACAAATCACTCCCATTCCTATGCCTTCTCCTCTCTCCTATACTGCAGCCCCCTTTGCACCCACGTCCAGGGCTGACATATGCTACAAGTAGCACCTTAGAGACCAACTAAGTTTGACAAACTTAGTTGGTCTCTAAGGTGCTACTGGAAGGAATTTTTTTTATCTTTTGTTTCGACTACGTCAGACCAACACGGCTACCTACCTGTAACTAATATGCTACAAGTGTTATTAAGATGGCAAAATGGGAGGCTTCTTTCAGTCCATCAGAAGCATACTTAATAATTAAATCTTTATTGTGGTCCAATATAATTATAATAATTTATTATTTATACCCCGTCCATCTGGCTGAGTTTCCCCAGCCACTCTGGGTGGCTCCCAGTCGAGTGTTAAAAACAATACAGCATTAAATGTTAAAAACTTCCCTAAACAGGGCTGTCTTCAGATGTCTTTTAAAAATAGGATAGGTGCTTATTTCCTTGACATTTGATGGGAGGGCATTCCACAGGGCGGGCGCCACAACTGAGAAGGCCCTCTGCCTGGTTCCCTGCAACTTAGCTTCTCGCAACAAGAGAACTGCCAGAAGGCCCTTGGGTATACTTCAGGTATACTGGACCGAGGTCGTTTAGGGCTTTAAAGGTCAGCACCAACACTTTGAATTGTGCTCAGAAATGTACTGGGAGCCAGTGTAGATCTCTCAGGACCAGTGTCATGTGGTCCCAGCGGACACTCCCAGTCACCAGTCTAGCTGCTGCATTCTGGATTAGTTGTAGTTTCCGGGTCACCTTCAAATGTAGCCCCACGTAGAGCGCATTGCAGTAGTCCAAGCAGGTCCAAGTCCAAAGACCCATTGAACAATTTCAGAATAAAATACAGTTAAGACAGCCAACCACCAAAGGGAGAGAAACTGAGGCAGTCATTTTGTTTTGTCTCAAGCATGATGATCATGATGATCTTTGTTTCTTTCAACTTCCAAGAGAAACTTTGCCACGGCCAGTATAATATCATTAGACCTTCAGTAGCACCTTAAAGACCAACTAAGTTTTTATTTTGGTATGAGCTTTCGTGTGCATGCACACTTCTTCAGATACACTTGAAACAGAAGAGTCAGACCCTTATATATACACAGAGGGTGGTGTGGGTGGGTGGGAATGGGTGATGGGCTGATAGGAGTGGTAAACTTGTTGATGGCTGTTAACGACTGCTGATGACTGCAATAGGTCCTGTGGGGGGAAAGCAAGGGCTGAGGTGTTAAAGAAAGCTTGATCATGCATAATGAGATAAGAATCCTATGTCTTTGTTCATCCCAGGTGGCTCCATGGTTTTAAGCTTGGTAATGAGTTCCAATTCAGCAACTTCTCTTTCCAGTCTGTTTCTGAAATTTTTCTGTAATAAAACAGCTGCTTTGAGATCTTGTAGAGAATGTCCTGGGAGATTAAAGTGTTCTCCTACTAGTTTCTCTGTCTTGTGTATGCCATCAAATGCCAACAGTGCCCTTCAGCTCTCTATATTGAACAAACAGGCCAAACCCTACGCCAAAGGATAAATGGACATAAATCTGACATCAGGAACCACAAGACAGAGAAACCAGTAGGAGAACACTTCAATCTCCCAGGACTGAAGGAATTTTTTATATTTTGCTTCGACTCAGACCAACACGGCTACCTACCTGTAACCTATCATTAGACCTGTCATCCAAAAGATATTTAATATGGGAGGCTTCAGATTTTCCCGGGAAATTTGCCAGTAGAGGTTTGATCAGTTGGTCCCTTGCTTGCTCGTACTGCCCACAATGCAGTAAGATATGCTTCATGCAATCGACGTCCTGGGAACATAAACAAAGCCTATTCTGATAAGGGATGCCTCTCAGTCTACCATTTAGCACTTCTGATGGAAATACATTTAGTCTGGCTTTGGTAAATAAACGCCGATATGCTGGTACAGACAGAAACATTCTTTGAAGTCTAATTTCAGCATCAGAGGTGCCTTTGGCATGGGAGTCACATTCAACCAGGAAGGAATAATCCCCCTAAAATTGCCCCCGGGCTGCAATTAGGCTTGGGGTAAAGCTTTTAATTTGCTACAACAAAAATGTTTCTTTTGCGCCTAATTTCAGCAGAGGACGGATGGGACAGCCAGGAAAGACTTCTGTGGACGCATGTGTTGCCAACATAGCAGCATCTGACTCGGTACTTTTGAAAACAGAATGTTGGGCTAGACTGACCTTGATCTAATCTAGGGAAACATATTGTTATGATGTTTTGGGAAAAGACAACCAGCTCCATAGATGCTAGTCACACGAATCAATTGGCTAACTGCTGACAGTGCAACACAGCCACAGGTATTAGCAATTTTTGTGAAATCCAACCTATAGGTGGACGTGCAAGATAACAAAAGCATTCTGGGAAATGATATATAATGAGTTGGGGGGGAAATGTTTAAAATAACGTTTGTGGGGGGAAAAACAGAGGCTTTTTTCCTAGGAATTTTAGGTGCAAAGATACCAAAGGAGCAGAAACTATTATTTGTGTATGTGAAGACAGCAGTGCGGATACTACTGGCCCAGAGATGGAAAGAAGTCCCAACCAGAGACAAATGGCTGATGAAGATGATGGACTATGCTGAAATGGCGAAAATGACCGGGGGAAATCAGAAACCAGGAAGAGAGAAGCTTTAATAAGGAATGGGGGAAATGCACAATGTACTTAAGAGAAAACACTGTAAAGAACTTAAAACTTTGGCAGGATTTGAGTAACACTTGTAATGTACGAAAAACTAAGGTAAAAATGGACTATTTTAGAGAACACATGTGAGGCAGTTGACAAAGATTGAAAATGGAAACCATGCAAGGGTGGAGGGGAGTCTAAGAATTCAGGAAATCCTAAATGCTTATGATGATGTTTAATGATAGAATTTAAATGTGTAGTGTAAAACTGAATAAAAAAGATTGCACAGATTTGGAAAAGGGGGGGGGAATCCAATCTATAAACCAGAGACAGGCAGACTTGCAGGATCTACCGTACTTAAAAAGCAAAAAGCAAAACTAGAACCCTGAGGAACATTAACTGGAGCCTGGTGCAAAGCAGACACACTTAAAATTAAATAATTCTAAGTTGAAGAATTTGTTCTGAGCAACAGAACCGAATGGAGCCCACAGTCCTTCCACACAAAAACCCATTCCTGGTTACTGCTCTCTCTTCACACTTAGGGATGGGTGAGACCGTCCATTTATGATTCTTGTCTTTCTAATCTCAAGTTCAGTTCTATGCATTTCCATATCAGTTGGCAATTCCTCCCTGCCATGAAAATCCATCAGTGCTTTAGTGCACATTTCTCCTTATTAAAAAAGTTAGTATGTATTTTTGCCTAACACACACATTTTTGCAATTTGCCCTAACATAATGCAATTTTGCATGTTATTTTCACGAATATGTGCATTTTTATGTACACTTTCCTCCAGTATCCCATACCTGTACACATTACTTGGCTGGAGAACTACACTGCTCAATTTGGAGAAGAGGGGATTTCAAAGGGTGACTGTGTTTCAGTTTTTGTATAGGTTTGGAAAATGCAAATCAGGAGACAATATTTAAATGCAAACTAAATCAAAATTCTACCCCACCTCTATTCCTTCCCCCCATTGCTTCCCCCCCTCTTTTCAATTTAGCAATATATATTTGGGGGTAGAGATTTTGTTACCTATTTTTGTTAAACAACTGGGAGTCAGACATCCTTGCACAGATTCTTCAAAACACCCAGATATCCACTGGTAGCTCCCATTTTAACTTCTGCTCACCCTTCTTGTATCCTCTTCCATTTCCCTGCAATCATCTGTATTAAGGTGCCAACTAGCACTTATTAGCTGAGTTGTATTTACATAACTGCTTGTTGACACTTGGAAACTTTTTTGTGAACTTCTTAAATGCCTGATCGCAGACTCTTTGTTTTAGAATAGACATCCCACTGTAATGAAGCTTCCAGTGCTGGAAGCCAAAAATATCTGCTAAAAAAGACAATATTTATTATAAGCAGTTTCAACAGTTTGCACATAGCCGATTTTCTAAGAATAGGCTCTATATAGTATAAGAAGGCCATTATCCTCTTCAAGATTTGATCCTGAAATCTGAGAGAAGCTCTCCAGAGTTTCTTTCCCAGGAGAATAAAAAACAACAACACCTCAGTCTGAGTGCTCCTCAACCATTCATCTGAGAACGGAACCTTGAAACTGTTGCTGGAAACTAGGGATGTATACAAGCAGTGGCGGGTGTTATGGATTAAGTTAACTGCAGTACTCTTTCTGGCCAACGTGGCTGCAGTTCTTACCCTGCCCACTGTGGCTGCAGTTCTCACTCAGGTCCACAACATGCAAATGAAGGATTGAGAGTGCTGTTCACGGATTGGGTAGCTAGGGGAAGTTTGTTACTGTTGCAAGTTACTGAGTACTATATAAGCCACTTGGCTAAGCTATTGTTCAGTCTGGATTCAGAGCTAGAATAAAGAGCTTGTTGTTTTGAGAGCTGTGTCTTCATCCTTCTTACCCACTATTTTACAGCGGGCCTTGGCATCTCAATTTTCAGTGGCACCCTCTTCAACCCCCAAATCTGGCACCACTCACCTCATGCCTTCCGTTGTATGTCATAGTTGTGATGCCTGCTGTGGCAGCCCAGAAGTTCTGTGCCTGGGGCCACTGCCCAGGTTGTGCCCTCCTTTGGTACAAGCCCCACAAATCCCCCAAGTTAGGGCCTGGCCTGGCCTGACCTGACCTGACCTGGGGATGACCAGGCCCAGGCTCTGCATTGGTTCAAGAGAGATAGGGCAGGTAAAGAAATCGCTTCGTCTTCTTCACCCATCTTTCTTCCAATCACATGTATGATCGTGGTTTTAAACCCCTGATTAAACCTACCCAGTTTCAAACAATTGGCAATTGGGGTCCTGTATAATATTTTTCTCAGGCAAGCTGAAGGCAGCTTTATGCAAGAGATTGTCTACAGCTCAAGGTCATCCTCATATTTCAGGTGACTGACATCTTGGAATCTGGAATCTAAAAATGCTCTGCCGATTCCAATGTACTCCTTGGAACTTCGTCTCACAAGCCAACTTCCAGGCATTCTGAAACTGTACCCTCAGCTGCTGCAGCAAAAAGCTTAGTCACCCCTGTTCATTTTTTTTTTTTTACATTGTCTACAACTGCACAATCAAGAGGTTGCTGCCTGACTCAGGAATGGCACGTAGAGCTTTTAAGCCAGTACTATTGAACAACTGTTTTGTACATAACTGGCTTCCTGCGTTTCTCAGAATTGCATCAGTGTTTTCTTTTGATGGGGAAAAGTGACTTGATACATGAAGGCTTTACTGTAGACAAGGCATGAAAGCTTGTGTAAGGTAAACACAAAGGCACAGGGAAATAGCCATTTGCAAACATTTATTGGGCAGCTTCCTCATGCCAAGTCCATACCCTCCAACATCCATGAGAATCAGGTCACAACCCACTTGAAATCCCCCCCTGATAACTTCCCTGTCCCCTACACAGATACATGACCCCACTTCCCTCTGTGACCCCACTTCCCACCGGACACCTTGGCAGAGGCCCTGTCCCTGTTCACTTGAGCCCCCTCCCTCCCTTGGGGCTCACCACTTTCCCCACAGCATCCTGCCGATGGGTGCCACCCTTGCACGCCTTCGCCTCCCACTGCCACCACTTCGTCTCTCCACCCCAATAGTTGCTCGCCAACTCCCTACCCCACCCTGCCCACAACACACCCACACATGGGCCACAGTGGCTGCCCCAACCAAAGTTCCGAGCTGGAGGACTCATGGTCCATTTCCGGAAGCCTGCGCTACTTGAACCACATGGTGCAGAGGAGAAGAAAGAGGAGGGGAAACATGTGGGAGCAAGCCAAGAGCGTGGCACCAAAAGACTTTCATCTTTTGGTCCCACGCTTTGGCGGCAGCCAGCTAACTCATGCCAGAGTGTGGGAGCCAAAATGATACATCCCAGGATCCAATCAGAAGCCAGGCGGCTTCTGTAATTCCGGGATGTCCTGGTCAAATCGGAACTGTTGAGGGATATGCATGTCAGACTGTCGGTCATGTATTGTCTACTGAGATGTGGATTGATGTTTTGTTATGTTTATATTATGTGGGAAGCCGCCCAGAGTGGCTAGGGCAACCCAGTCAGATGGGTGGGGTATAATAATAATAATAATAATAATAATAATAATAATAATAATAATAATAATAATAATCTACTCCATGGAAAGTGTGTGTGCTACCATTGACCTAAAGTTCTGCCCCCACAAAAAATGCTACTATCTATTCATGTTTTTGTGGTGGCTGCCTAACTTTTGCGCCTAATGTGGCCATAAACTTCAGAAAAACTTTAAGATTCCTCGTTGCCTTTATTTGAAGCTGGAGAGAGGAATTGAGGAAGCCATCCATCATTCCAGTTATACCAAATGTTCTTCTTATCCAGGAATTGCCTATTGCTCTTCTTCTCCATTTGATTGTGATGTCTACTTGAGCATAGTTTTGACAGTAGATGTGTAGATTGTAAATAAGTAAGGATGCATTCCTAACGCCTCGTCCATGCTGGAGGTAGTGGGGGCTTACAATTCAGCAGGTGGCACTGTCCACTGACCTCTGTTAATCCTAGAGCAGCCATGGTGGATTAAGATAGATGACAGTGTGTTGTGTCTGCGTTGGTTTTGTGTAAGCTGCTCCCCTGCCATGGCCACCGCCTTTCCTTTTGCTCCCTTATCCCAGGCTTATCCAGGATGGCCATGCAGCACTCCAAATCCTTCAATGGGGGCTGAATAATGACTTCTTACATTTTTATTATACATAGCTGCCAAGTCTCCTGTTTTCCCCGGGAAAACCCCTTTTTTCCTTACCTTTCCCCGGTGGTCCCCCGTATCACTTCGTCTCCCGTTTTTCTCCATTATTTTCTCCTGCCGGCGGCCATTTTTTTCTTTCCGATTTGCCCTTCTATGGGCACCAAAAATGGCCGCCGCCAGCTTCAAAAGTCGCATGTATGCATGTCCGGAAGTGCATAGACGTGACTTCCGGTGTTGGCGGCGGCCATTTTGGTGCCCATAGATGGGCGAAGCGACACCAGAAGTTGCGTCGGCACACTTCCTGACATGCATACAAGCGACTTTTGAAGCCGGCGGCGGCCATTTTGGGTGCCCATAGAAGGGCAAAGCAACACCGGAAGTTACATTGACGCAACTTCCGGTGTAAAATGGCTGCCGGTCCCGGATTCTGCAGTCCGGAACTTGGAAGGTAAGATTATATAGAGCAGGCTTCCTCAAACTCGGCCCTCCAGATATTTTAAGACTACAATTCCCATCATCCCTGACCACTGGTCCTGCTAGCTAGGGATCATGGGAGTTGTAGACCAAAGACATCTGGAGGGCTGAGTTTGAGGAAGCCTGATATAGAGAGACCATTGTTCACTAAGCTTTCTCTTACAAAAGACCTCATATAAGCATTTCTTGAAAATCAATGAAAATTAAAGTTAAAAGAGGAAAGAAAATAAAATTAAGTAGGAGTCCTTCTAGCAGAGATGCAATCCTCCTTCCTCTATTAAGTGCAAAGTGCTTTGCATGTATTTTCTGGTGATACTATTCTGATTATAGTTAAGGAAATGACTGATGCTAGTTTAAAGATGCTTGAAACTTAAGAAATTAGTTTAATGCTTGTAACTTAAGCAATTACTTTTAATTTTAAATTTTCCCTGATGCACAATAGAGATATTGTGTTAAATATAAACTGTTCTATTTTCAATCATATCCGTTTCAAATGGTACAATATCTCCCATTATGTCCCATTTGGGAGGAACCTATTTCCTTTGAAAATCATGAAGCTATTACTACTAATGTAAAATTTCATATTTTTCTCTTTCTCTCATATTCACTCTTGATATTAGTTACAGAGTACTCCTAGCAAATCACAGAATTACAAGCCATCAACATTTCAGAAAGTTAAACTCTATGTCTGAGAACCTGAAGCTCTCTGTATCAGGTAAGGATATTGGCATCCTAGGTTTTTATTACCTCTAGCACTGAGTAAAGCAGATTTGAAATCTTCTGCTAAACTGCCTGATCAGTGTGAGAGGCAAATATATCAAAGAGATATCTAGAAAGTCATGCAGTGCGGAGGAGAGGAAGTTGCTCCACATTACACTGTAGTTTGGTGCTCTGCAGTTAACACATCCATGCCCAAAGAGCTAATATATGAGTCCCTGCTATTAGGAGGTATTATTATTATTATTATTATTATTATTATTATTATTATTATTATTACAGTGGGTAGTGCTGAGCCTCTTGGGCTTGCCGATCAGAAGGTTGGCGGTTCAAATCCCTGCAACAGGGTGAGCTCCCATTGCTCGGTCCCAGCTCCTGCCAACCTAGCAGTTCGAAAGGACATCAGTGCAAGTAGATAAATAGGTACCTCTGTGGCGGGAAGGTAAACGGCATTTCCGTGCACTCTAGTTTGTGTCACGGTGTTCCATTGCACCAGACGCTGTTTAGTCATGCTGGCCACATGACCCAGAAAGCTGTCTGTGGACAAACACCGGTTCCCTCGGCCTGAAAAGCAAGATAAGCGCTGCAACCCCATAGTTGCCTTTGACTGGACTTAACCACCCAGGGGTTTACCTTTACTTATTATTATTATTATTATTATTATTACTACTACTACTACTACTAGACACTTTTTCTTGCCAGGAGAACTAAGCACAATTCACAAAAAGCAAAATAACCACCACCACCCAAAACCCCCCACATACATTAAAACCGTGTGCGTGTGTGTGTGTGTGTGTGTGTTGATGCATTAAAAACATCCAGCACATGTTAACAGATTGACAGACACAACAAAAATATTAAAACCTATTAAAAGTTGGGGCAGTTGTCCATCGAAGAGCCTTTCCTTTTTGAATAAAGTCATGCAGGAACTAAGTATCATTTTCCAAGCATGGATCTGTACTTCTTTGTGTCCCTCCTCCACGAGAGGTCAGGAGGGTGGCAACACAAGAACTGGCCTTTTCTGCAGCGGCTCCCCATTTGTGGAATGTACTCCCCAGGGAGGTTTGGCTGGCCCCTTCATTATACACCTTTAGGCACCGGGCAAAATTGTTCCTCTTCAACCAGGCCTTCAGCATTGAGTCTTTCACTCACCAGCAGGGGGTTCAACCCTGCAGACCAAAGGGAAGGTGCTTGTGAAAAAGCATGCAGCAGGAGCCCACCCTTCTGCTCACGGTTTGGTCAGGATAGGGGTTGACGCAGATTTTTCTTCTTCCCCCATTTCCTCCCCAACTGCATTTTTAATTAAGGTTTAAACTCTATTTTTAATGAGGTAAGGAGGCCCTATTGTTTATAGCTAGATCATATTATATCAGTATGGCATTTGAGGTGCCCACAACCCTTGGCAACAGCTCATGGTTAGTTTACAGGGACCCCTTACCGTTAGGTCCAGTCTCAGACGACTCTGGGGTTGCAGTGCTCATCTCGCTCTATACGCCGAGGGAACTGGTGTTTGTCTGCAGACAGCTTCTGGATCATGTGGCCAGCATGACTAAGCCGGTTCTGGCGAACCAGAGCAGCGCACGAAAACGGCATTTACCTTCCCGCTGGGGCGGTACCTATTTACCTACTTGCACTTTGACGTGGTTTCGAACTGCTAGGTGGGCAGGAGCTGGGACAGAGCAACGGGAGCTCACCCTGTCACGGGGATTCGAACCGCCGACCTTCTGATCAGCAACCCCTGGCTCTATGGTTTAGACCACAGTGCCACCCACGCCTCCATGGTTAGTTTAGGGAGCGCTTAATCAGGGTCCTTGTTTTGGATGACACGTGGCAGCAAAAAGGAGCAGGGGGAATCTCTGGGAGTCCACACATTTTTGTAGTTTTGCTAAGCCAAGCTTTGATTTCGTATGTCTCATAAACCAGGCCATTGTTTGTAGCGTCTTATTCTTCTAGAAGCTTGGCAACCTACCCACACTCAGTGCTATTTTTCTTGAAAAAATGGTGCTGGAACTCACCATGAATGCCTCCCTTGTTCTCTTATAAATGCAATGACGCCACCTGAGAGGTGCTGGAACTGAGTCCTGGCGAGTTCCAGCTGAAAAAAGCCCCACCCACACTGTAGGTCCTTGTCAACCACCAGAAGGTCCATTGCTCAGAATATTTGCAACACG